>NW_027256884.1:6146056-6610138 GCF_029215685.1 Pituophis catenifer annectens
AGACATTTGTCTCCAGTGCATAAGTGTACATACAAGCAACAAGTGATAAATTGTGTTATTATCCTTGCCAGTATCCACTTTCTCATTTTAGCTGTGCCTAATTTTTGGAGTGCCCAACAGGCCATTCCAAGCTCAAGAACATCTTTCAGAAAAAATAATCTGACCTTCAGCATTTGCGTGGTCCTCAGAACCCTGCTTGCCACTTGCTTCAACAATTTTTTTTTTTAACCAATGTATTAAATTTATACGTTGCTCCATCTCATGGTTGAAGTGACTCGGGGCTGCATAACCTCCAGGCAGGCTTGCTTTACCAATAAAAAGATTCAATTCCACAGATTACAAAATGTAACCGTGGTTAGGAGCAGTGGTGGGATTCAATTTTTTTTTACTACCGGTTCTGTGGGTGTAGCTTGGGCATGGCATGGCTTGGTGGGCATGGCTTGATGGGTGTGGCAGGGGAAGGATACTGTAAAATCTCCATTCCCTCTCCACTCCAGGGGAAGGATACTGCAAAATCCCCATTTCCTTCCGATCAGCTGGGACTCGGGAGGCAGAGAATAGACTGGGGCGGGGCCAGTGGTGGGATTCAGCCAGTTCGCACCATTTCAGGAGAACCGGTTGTTAACTTTCTGAGCAGTTTGGCAAACTGGTTGTTGGAAGAAATCATTAGGGCAGAGAACCGGTTGTTAAATTACTTGAATCCCACCACTGGGCGGGGCCAGTCAGAGGTGGTATTTACCGGTTTTCCGAACTACTCAAAATTTCCACTACCGGTTCGCAAGAACTGGTCAGAACCTGCTGAAACCCACCTCTGGTTAGGAGGTCCTACAATCCAGCCTGCTTGTACCCAAGCTTCTCTTTTATATAATTTCTTAAGGGCGAATTGACGTTTTCTCGTATTATGAATTTCCATTCAAAATCCGTGAAAAGATTACATCATGCATAGGGGACAGGTCTCTAATCAAACACGTCTCATTTCTCCTTTCTAATATGAGCTTAGTGGCACTAGATCCACAGACCAGCTGCCCATCAGTCCCCACGTGGCAATACCCACACAAACATCCTCTTTATTCTATTTTTAAGCTCCTTAGCAAGGAGGGGGGAAAACTCAACATCTGTGCAAAAAGTCAAGTCTTGAGGGGAAGGCGAGAGCTAGCTTGTTTGAAGAAGCAAAAACATTCAGGAACAAAAAATTGTGTTACTTTCTGTTCTGGTTTTTTCTTTTTTACTTGGTTTACAAGTCAGAAGAGATTATTACTTAGGAAAAATGGCTTCCAGAGGAAGGCAGGCTGGGGAAACTCAGTCAATTTGTTACCGAACGAAAACCCAGATACCTTGTTAATAATAATATTGTGATTAAGACAGTGTTGTTCTTGGTTCTTAAAGAACAGCCTTATTCATGAGAAATAGGGTAAAAATAAACACGTGAGAGCCGTGTTTTCATTCCCTACCTTTTGCGTTGTAATGTGTGAGGCAGCTATCATGTTCCAGATGACTGCACGCTAACATAAATCTTCTTTTTATTTGAGAGCGGTGTCATAATTTTTTGTTTAACGTTTGATTTTTTTTCCTTTAAGACTTCCTGCCTCATCCAATCACCAATGCCTGTCAGAATTTGGCAGCTTTCAGCATTTTTAATCTGGCGAATGTAAATGCAATTAAGAGAACAGAATCCTTTAAATCCATCACAAAACACCATAAAGCTACTGATCACATAAGATGACAAGCCTGTCAGAGGAAGCCTCGCTAACTTTTATTTATTTATTTATTTTGAAGGAAGCAGTTAAATTTGGGCATAAAAAACGGTTTCTGTAATGTTTCTACTCGAGTTGTGAGCAGTTCAGTTCATCAGATTCCATTTTTCCCCCTTTACGGGAGCAGATAAAATCCCCTTTCTCTTTGATAAGTGATAAAGCTCACATTCAGATGGACAACAGGATTGCCTATGTTTCCTAAACTTTAATTTTATTTTTATTTTGTTCTGCCCTTTGGCCTCAATAATGGTTTTCTTTACAATGGCTTATTTCTAGCATGTTTTCAAGAAACTGAGGAAGAGATAAGGCATAATGCATAATTTTATTATATATATATATTTGTTTATGTAAGTTTTCACGGGTATATATGTGTGTACAGTTAATATCTCGGGTTTCTTCCCATGTAATGGCAAATATATCCCTAGAAGGGTAGCAGCGACGTTTCGACAAAATCACATTTGTCATCTACTGGCTGAAGTTCTTGGTTTGGTTCTTATGGGCAAACTGATAGGCAAAATGACAAATGTGATTTTGTCGAAACGTCGCTGCTACTCTTCTAGGGATATGTTTGCCATTAAAGGGGAAGAAACCCGAGATATTAACTGTACACACACACACACACACACACACACACACACATACACATATATGTTATATAAGTGTTTTTCTATCGAGACACCTGGCCTACCCCAACATCTGGGAGAGGGCATCCTGCTCCCTTTCGCCTTTCAGCGCCAATCCAGGAGCCCTCAAGCAGTTGCATTCATGACAAACCATTTTATACCAAATTTATATTTTGCTGATAAAGAAATAAAGGGAAACTAGTATAGATCTATTTCAAGCTTTTTAGCTTTCATCAGCTAGCCATACCCTTACTCAGATTCGAACTTGGGCTTCCTGCATGTTAGGCAGTTGTCGTGAATGCAACTGCTTGAAGGCTCGTGGATTGGAGCTGAAAGGTGAAAGGGAGCGGAATGCCCCCTCCCACATGTTGGGGTAGGCCAGGTGTCTTGATAGAAAAACACTTAATCTTTCCCCTGGCTCAAGATGATGAAGGGAGGAGAACTTGTGGCTCAGAAGGTTAATTCAACTACCTATCATGCAGGAAGCCCAAATTCGAATCTGAGTAAGGATATGGCTAGCTGATGAATGCTAAAAAGCTTGAAATAGATCTATACTAGTCTCCCTTTATTTCTTTATCAGCAAAATATAAATTAGATAGATAGATAGATAGATAGATAGATAGATAGATAGATAGATAGATATAGATATAGATACATACATACATACATACATACATACATACACACACACACACACACACACACACACACACACACACACACACACATATATATATATATATATATATATATATATATATATATAGAGAGAGAGAGAGAGAGAGAGAGAGAGAGAGAGAGAGAGATTTTGAGACTCTGAAAAGAATGCAGAAAAGAGCAGCAAATGAAGAATTGTGAAGAAATGTAGAACTAAGGAGAAATTTCCAGCCTAACCACTGGAATGACTTGCCTTCAGACGTTATGAGTAGTCCAACACTGGATGGGACTTTTTAAGAGATTGGACTGGTCAGCCACTTGTCTGGAAAGGTGTAGTTGAACTAGAAGATCTCCAAGATCCCTTCCATCTCTGTGAATCTGTTATTCTGTTATGTTGTACACCATCTAGAGTCACTTTCCATGATTTGATTAACAAATAAAGAAGTTCCCTGATTGGGATATTGTTTACTGGATTATTAATCTTGATAATATTGATTCTTCTCTGCTAATGTCCTTCCATTCAATTATATTCTCCAAAGCACCTGGAGGCAGAACAAGAAGCAATGGTTGGAAACCAATCAAGGAGAGAAGCAACCTAGAACTAAGGAGAAATTTCCTGACAGTTAGAACAATTAACCAATGGAACAACTTGCCTCCAGAAGTTGTAGATGCTCCATCACTGCAGGTTTTCAAAAAGAGACTGGACAACCACTTGTCTGAAATGGTATAGGGTCTCCTGCTTGAGCAGGGAATTGGACTAGAAGACTTCCAAGATCCCTTTCAACTCTGTAAAGGCTAAACTTATTGTTATTGAAACCACCACCCCTGTCAGTCTCAATTGAAGAAGTTCATGTCAGGTTTCGATGCTATCTCAAAATAAATGAATTTCCAAACTGCCGATCTTTGAGGAAATTTTCTCTTTATTGAGCATAGTGATCTGTCCCTGGCTTTTTCGCAGTCAGTACTGACCTCTGCCCCCCAAGCCCTCCCTTTCCGATCCCCAATTCTCTGCGTCTCATTGGCTATCTTCCAAGCCACTCTCCTCATCCCATCTCCGTCAGATCACAGGAATGCCCCCCCCTCCTCCCATCTCCGAGGAAACAGAATCTTCAAAGGAATTAAGTAGGCAAAAGTTCAAGCTTCTCCTCTCCTTTCAATATGTCAGCTCTGGAACGCTGACAGCTCTTTTATCACACTAAAATTTTGAAGAATGGATTGATGTTTTTAAAAAGTGGTTGAAAAATGAGAAACAGACCCAGTTCATTTTGCCCAATTCTGATTCTCATGTTGTTGAGGATGTATTAGATTTGCTGAAGGATAACCAAATATCCTAGGGACGATTTTATGAAAATCTGCTCTTTCTTCCTTCACGAATGGCAACTCACTAGTTTACTCTTCTCCCCAAAGTATTCCTTTATGTAAATTTGTTTGTTTATTTATTTATTTATTGGTTCAATTTATATGCCGCCCTTCTCCGGAGACTCAGGGCGGCTTACAATGCATTCTAGAGCAATGATCAGTGGTGGGATTCAACCAGTGTAACAATCGGTTCACTGAGCAAGCGCCAAACACTTATTCGCCACGTGTGCAGTGCATTTGAAAACAGCTCTTAAACTTACCTTATACTGCAGCCCTGGTGAGTAAAACAGTTGAGGTGTGGCAATCCGCTCTGCCGCGCCTATCAGCTGGGCTTCAAACAAAGGAAATATAGGTCGGTATAGCACAGGGGCAGGCGGCTGGGCCCAGCTGATCATCAGAGCAAACCAGTTCGCTCTCAGTTGATCATCGGAGCTACCGGTTCACCCGAACTGGTCTGAACCAGTTGAATTCTACCGCTGGCAATGATGCTTCCATTATTCCAAGATATTAAACAGGTGAGAAAAACTCTCTACTTACTTTTGATTTTTACCACCTCTTTTATTACTTTCTCTGCAAATAATGGATTGTTATTATAGAGAAATGTTAAAAGTTTGACCATTAAAGAGTTTGTTAATTCAGAGTACAGAAAAGCAGAGCTGGAACAGAATAACAGACCTTGGAGGTATTACAATCCAAACCCCTGTTATAGCAGGAGATCCTATACCATTTCTCTTTTTTTACCATTTTATAGGTATATGTAATCTATACCATTTTGGGGTTACTAAATAGTCATGCATATATCCTGTTCTTTTCCCCCAAATGAGATCCAAACAGCATTTTCTTTTTTAAAAAAAAAAAAGTATAAGGAATTAAACTTGTATCTCCTGAATAATCTCAAAAGACTATAAATGTAAATCTGTTTTACGGCTACTTTCTCCTAAGAATTTTTGCTTTGATGAAGTTTTTCCTAGCGCTTTGCCAATCTAATATTTCCTTGGGAGAGAAACGAGTATTAAAACAGCTGAAATCAGTGTTGTAGATTCAGTTCCTTGAATATATCTGTTCATTTGTTTGTCTGGAAAGCAACACATTTACTTGGCTCTGGACTGCCGGCTGATTCATAAGGAAATGAATATTTAAGAACGATGTCATCACACCAGAGCAGAGAAAGATAATAGCTCTAAGCCAAAGCTTCATCCATTACGAAGAAAAGGCTTTTTAAAAAATGGAGAGAATTTTGTAATCATGAAAACTTAAGAAGTTTGCAGGGGGGAAGTTGAGTTTTTTGAATTCTATTAAAGAAATATTATAGAACACATCTCATTGTGTGTAGAATACTGTACTTTTTGGAGTATAAGACACACTTTCCTACCCCCCCCCCAAAGAGGGTGAAAATTTGGGAGTGTCTTATACACCAAATGTAGCCCTGTCCACCCGCTGGCCCCCACCCTTCTGCCATTTTCGGCCTCCGCGAGTCGCGTTTTTGACCTCTGCACACTGTTTTAGACCTGTTCCAGGCTGCGGGGATCACCACAGCACATCGCTACCTCCATGCCTCACATTTCTGGCCATTGTGCATCACATTTTTGGCCTCCACGCATTGTATTTTCATCCTTCACACACCCCATTTTTGGCCTCTGCACGTTGCACTTTCAGGCAGTTCCAGGCAGTGAGGATTGGCGGTGGTGGCAGCGATCCTCGCCGGCTGGAACCTCCTGAAAAAGTGATGCACAGAGGCCAAAAATGGGGCATGTGGAGACTGAAAACATGATGTGCGGAGGCAAAAAATGCAATATGCGGAGGTGGAGATTGGTGACAATGTGCTGTGGTGATCCCCGCAGCCTGGAATGGGTCTAAAACAGAGCGTTCGGAGGCCAAAAACGCGAGGCACAGAGGCCAAAAACGCGAGGCATGGAGGTGGTGATGGTCTGTGGCAATCCCTGCAGTCTGGAACAGCTGATTGGCGGTATTTTGGGTGGCCGATCCACCCACCAATCAGCTGCTCATGCTGAATCAGGCTGCGATAACATGCTGAAGTTGACCAGGCTGTTTGCTATTTGCTGCAAGGATACTAGCCAGATGAATACCGATGGATGCTAGTAGACAGAGGCAGAATTTTTTTTTCTTGTTTTCCTCCCCAAAAACTGGAGTGTGTCTTATACTCCGAAAAATACACTGGTGCTGCATCAGAAGTTGTTTCTCAAAAGGTCCTATTTCAGATTATTTCTCCTTTCAGAAATTCTGCAGAAGGTTTTTTTAATTTTTAACAGAAAATCAAAACAGAAAATTTGTGACAGAAAGGAGTGGGGTGTCAGCTTTGGAAGCCATATTAGACCAGAAGCTTTCATGCTGCCACCTTCTCATGTGTGGGAAAGTAGGAGGGGGGATTTAGTAGAATGGTTGTCTGTAGACATAATAGCATTCTTCCTGTCGGTCAAGGTCAGGGCAATCCAGCATCTGGAGAAGGAGTGGTCAGAGTGAGATCTCGAGATGGGATGGCGGTTGATTGGAGCATGTGATCGACTGAGGAGTGAGGGGATGGTTTTGGGAAACCATTTTACTGAGGGAAAACCTGGACCAGGGGTGGGTTCTAAATTTTTTTACTACCGGTTATGTGGGCGTGGCTTATTTTGTGGTTGTGGCTTGGAGGTCATGTGACTAGGTGGGCGTGGCTAGCTGGTCAGAGTCATTTCTGGAAGGTCCTCGCACTTACGACCAGTCCTCGCACTTACGACCCGACTCATTTGTTTGCTTTTAACACTGATCAGCTGTAGGACGGCCCTTTGAAGCCCTTTTTTCCCTCTAGTCATCAGCTGGGACTCAGGAGGCCGCAATAGATTGGGGGTGGGACCAAATAAAAGGTAAGAATAACGTGGGAGGGCAGGGGGGGAGAATCAGTTCGGTGACGTCATATCGTCACCACTACCAGCTCGGCCGAACTGGACCGAACCGGGAGGAACCCACCACTAACCTGGACCTCTCAGATTCGGGTTTTCCCAGATGTGCCAGTTTACCTATTCTAGTAAATAGAATAGAAGTTGGGTTTTTTTTCTGGAACGCTGACATGGGGTTTGTGGAGAGGAGGAAGAGGAGGAGGAGGAGGAGGAGAGGACAAGATACAAATATTCTCTTCTATCAAACTCTCAAGGCCTTTATGCTGCCAGAAAGATGGCTTTATAACAAAGACAGGACATATGCAATGAAGGAAAATTGAGAATTTTTTTTCCAAATTTTCCTTTTTTGGGAAAAAAGTGAAAGGAACATCCTTTTAATCAAACTGAATG
Source organism: Pituophis catenifer annectens (assembly GCF_029215685.1). Lineage (NCBI taxonomy): Eukaryota > Metazoa > Chordata > Lepidosauria > Squamata > Colubridae > Pituophis > Pituophis catenifer. The sequence goes on from NW_027256884.1 coordinate 6,153,734, forward strand.
AGACTCACTCGAAGAAAGGCCGAAGAATGTTTTTGGCACGCTATGCCTTTTTACTAGCCGTGTTTTATAGCTGCCTAACAGAAGAGGAAACAAAAATAGAACAGCACTCTGCTATTATAAATAGTGCCGTCTTGAAATTCTACTTGGTGAGAACATTCACAAGTGTTGGGTCACCCTGACCTTGATTATTAAAGTTTGGAGAGCCAGCGCAACCCACACCTCCACTAACATGATAAATGCTGTGTGCCATTAAGCTGAATGCCGGGCTAATGGTACCATCTGCAAAGATGACAGTTTAAAGACTGCCTGGGCTGGGTCGAGATCTTGAATCTTTTGACCTTTGCTCATTGCTCACTGAGCGGCCTTTCCCACTCGAGTTCAGTATCTGGTGCCATTGAGAGGCAGATGATGCTAAGTGCAGCGCAAAAATCCAGGAAGGGGAGTAAAAAAAACCCAAACTGATTTTGAGTAATGCTGGATGGACAGCTCCAGACCGTGCATTTAGGCAGTCATCTAAGCTTCTTATTAGAAACCTCTTGCAGTCCCTTTAGGCGAGGAGGCAATATCAGTTACTTAACAGGTGTCTGCCAGATTTATTAGCCAACCTCAGGAGAGGAAAGTGGATAAACAGAGTGACGGTAATAGATATTGGGTTAAACTCATTTCCTTCAAATACCTGCTCTCCTTGTATCCTTAGGCTTCATCATATTCCTAGCAGTGAGGACCATTAACCAGTGGAACAGAAGCTGCCTTCAGAAATCGTGGGGACTCCATCACTGGAGGTTTTTAAGAAGAGACTGGACAGTCACTTATCTGAAATAGTATAGGTCCCTTCAAGCTTTATTCTATTCTATTCTATTCTATTCTATTCTATTCTATTCTATTCTATTCTATTCTATTCTATTCTATTCTATTTTATTTTCTATCCTATCCTATCCTATCCTATCCTATCCTATCCTATCCTATCCTATCCTATCCTATCCTATCCTACTCTACTCTATACTCTACTCTACTCTACCCTACTCTACTCTACTCTACTCTACTCTACTCTATTCTACTCTACCCTACTCTACTCAACTCTACTCAACTCTACTCTACTCTACTCTATATTCTGCCTACCATTTTGTTCTGTTCTGTCCCGTTCCATTCCATTCCGTTCCTTTCCTATTCCTATTCCTATTCCTATTCCTATTCCTATTCCTATTCCTATTCCTATTCCTATTCCTATTCCTATTCCTATTCTCTATTCTCTATTCTCTATTCCTATTCTCGATTCTGCATACTAGTCTATTCTACTCTACTCTACTCTACTCTACTCTCTATTTCTATTTCTATTTCTATTTCTATTTCTATTTCTATTTCTATTTCTATTTCTATTTCACTCCACTCCACTCCACTCCACTCCACTCCACTCCACTCCACTCCACTCCACTCCACTCCACTTTATTCTACTCTATATTCTGCCTTCTATTCTATTCTATTCTATTCTATTCTATTCTATTCTATTCTATTCTATTCTATTCTATTCTATTCTATTCTATTCCATTCCATTCCATTCCATTCCATTCCATTCTATTCTCAGAATGGCTAATGCTGGACTCCATTTTGCATTTCTTTGGAAGAACGAGTATTTAAGAAGAAGAAAGTCTAGGAAGAGAGATGAAAGGAGCCCAAATGAATTTCCTGCACTGTATTTCTTGACTGTGATGTATTCCTGTTGTCAACTCACTATAATTTGTAAAGATCAATGGTTTTAGTTAAAATCTACACCAGGGTACCCCCACCTTCTAACTCATCAAACTAAAGTCACTGCTTTCCCTCCACTTAACCAAAAAGTGCAAGGTCACTCTTCAATTTTGTTTGCTCAGACTCAACATCTGAACACATTTTAGCAGAAGCTACAGCCAGTGTGTGTATATTAACTTGCAGCTCTTGCATGGAATTTTTTTTATTTAGAATAGAGTGGAATGGAATGGAATGGAATAGACTTTATTGACTCTATATTGAATCAGTGGTGGAATTCAAATTTTCTTTACTACTGGTTCTATGGGCATGGCTTGGTGGGCATGGCAGGGAAAGGATACTGCAAAATCCCCATTCCCTCCCCACTTCTGGGGGAAGGATATTGCAAAATCTCCATTCCCACCCCACTCCTGGGGGAAGGATACTGCAAAATCTCCATTCCCACCCCACTCTGGGGGAAGGATACTGCAAAATCCCCATTCCCTCCCCACTCCTGGGGGAAGGATATTGCAAAATCTCCATTCCCACCCCATTCTGAGACCAGCCAGAGATGGTATTTACTGGTTCTCCCAACTACTCAAAATTTCTACTACCGGTTCTCCAGAACCTGTCAGAACCTGCTGAATAGCACCCCTGCTTTGAATGTACACTAATCGGCATACATTAAAATGAAATTTCATTGCATGCAGCTCTCAGAAGGTCACCGCCTCAAAATTATGCATATACCCACATATATTATATGACACAGGGAAACAACACAGTCTAATCCGGATGTATACATATACATAGCAAGAAAAATGAATCTTACAAGTTTACCAGACAGATGGCCTAGGGAACAAAGCTGTTACAGAATCTGGTAGTCCTGCTAGAAATATTTCAAAACCTCCTCCCAGAGGGGAGCAACAGAAACAGACCATAATATAGGTGTGTGGGATCTCTAACAATGCTTCGAGCTCTAAGCACAAAGCACTTATAAGCAATATCCTGAATACTTTATACCAATAGACTAATTTATACCAATAGACTAGTAGTAAATTATCATTTTCATCACAATCCAACTAGTTTGAAGGCCAATTGATTGCAATTGGAGACACTTACATGAACATCTCTTTCTAAATTAAATTGGATCTAAATTAATCTGCTCAAAGGATCAGTGGAATTATTAGATTTAAGGATGAAAAATTCTCTCCCCACCAGATTAGAACAACTTGGAGTGATAAGACACTTATCGTCTTGATTGGTATTTCTTGCTTCTACTCTTAACCAGAGAAGAGAAGTCCCTCCTGCCCCCCAAAAAGCTAGAAAATATCTTCCCCTTTCTAATACTTGAGAAATATTAGACTACCTTATGCCAGTATCTGGTAACCAATGTTAAGCAATCTAGAAAACTCTAGCTTGTCTGAACCCTGTTCTCAGATGAAGAACGGTTGCAGGAACTGGGTATGTCTAGTTTAATGAAAAGAAGGACTAGGGGAGACATGATAGCAGTCTTCCGATATCTCAGGGGTTGCCACAAAGAAGAAGGAGTCAAGCTATTCTCCAAAGCTCCTGAAGGTAGAACAAGAAGCAATGGGTGGAAACTAATCAAGGAGAGAAGCAACTTAGAACTAAGGAGAAATTTCCTGACTGTTAGAACAATTAATCAGTGGAACAATTTGCCTCCAGAGGTTGTGAATGCTCCAACACTTGAAGTTTTTAAGAAGAGATTGGATAACCATTTGTCTGAAGTGGTGTAGGGTTTCCTGCCTAAGCAGGGAGTTGGACTAGAAGACCTCCAAGGTCCCTTCCAACTCTGTTATTCTATTTCTACTTACTCCTCATTCACCCAAACGCAAGCTAAATTCAAAATGTCTTAAAATGGTATTTAGCATATTAAAAACACACAAGAGCGAAGAAAACAGAAGATATTAGGCCTGGCGAGAAAGTATTCCAAGAATTAAGATAAAAAATAAATTAAGTTCATTCAAAATAGAATCTGAAGCCTGACCCTTAGAGACATATAGTCATGAAAGGGTTTTGGACACAACCAGAACACATACAAATATTCAGTCAAAACTGTAATCTGTTAAGTGTATTTTTTTTAAAAAAATTCCACTGTTAGGACCATCTGAAATTGCTAGAAGAGATTTCAGCAATCTCTTACCCAAGAGTGTTGGTAGCTTTGTTTTTCCAAAATGGCTACTTGGAGACAGAGGTGGGCGGGCTTCACATAATTTAACAACTGGTTTGCCTAGTGCAGAACCGAATGTCAGCCCCAACCCTGCAACGGTACTTGGGGCCGCCATTCATTTGGGGATCGCCATTCCGCCGCTGCATGCTTTCGCCGACAACCCTTCTTGTGTGCCTGTTCTGCTGGGTCGTCAGCCCCGAGGCATGCCTCTCACTTCCCGGCTGCATGCTAGATGACTTCAGGGGCATTCTGTTCTGTCCCCGTCCCACACACACACACACACCAACAGACGTCCAAGAGTTAAAAACCAAACCAGCCAACAAAATCCTTACGATAACGGAACTTGGCAGCAATCTAGTGGCTGCCTGCCAAGAGTTTATTACTCACGAAGGGAAGAGATAACTTCTCTCCGCTTCTGGTACATCAAAGTAAAATGTTCAATAATTTCAGAGTAACTTAAGTCCAAATATAATCCAGCAAAGCTTATAGCAAAAGTCCGGCAATGCAGAATGGCGTGGAAGCTTTCAGCTTTGTTCGTCACAAGGCTTGACTGGCCACCACGCTCCCTTTTATACCCTGTGGGGTGTGGTCCAGTGACTCAGGGTAATCTCTGGCACGCCTCCTCTTCTGTTGCATGTGCTTATCTCTCCAACGCTGGCATGGATCCAGCCAAGACTCATCCCCGTCACTGTCCGACTGTGCCTGTGCGGGGATACCTGGCTCCTGGCCAATCTCTTCTCCGTCGGGAGACACTTGAGGCATTGCCAGAGAGGAGGGTCCTGGAGAGGGAGGCCCGGCCAACTTCTCTCCTTCCCTTTCGGAGCCTTCTTCCTCCGATAAGATGGGCTCGGGGGTCGGAGCCACAACACATGCATTGAAGCAGTTTCATATCATCCAACACTTGAAGGAAAGACGGAGCAGCGTGGAACAACTTAAGTGGCTTGCGATGGATTAGGGAGGGAGAGGGAGGATAATTGAATAATTGAGTGATTGCACTGGGGTGGAGATGTATGCTGTTTAAAGGGTGATGGGGAGCACGGAGCGTCAGCTCCAACAAAGATTCCTTTCTGTAACACTTTAAGGTGGTCAGTGAGTACCGATATCAGGATAAACAAACTTGGTTACTGCTTTTGCGTGCTGAGGTTTTTTTCCCCAGACTTTACGGAACCTGACCGAAAATGTGAGTGCGCACACCTTCCGTACTTGTGCTTGGCTTCAAACACACAGCAATCTCATGCACGTGGCTTTCAGCACACCTTCTCGGGCAGCTGCAGTGAGTAGAGAGGACCAGGCGCAAAAATCCGTTGGTCTGCATGGGCGGGGCGAATGAGCCAGAGAGTGAGATATATAGGACAGGATAGCACCAGGGCAGGTGAATGTGCCCAGCCGATGGTCAGAATTACCGGTTTGGCTGAACCAATCTGAACTGGCAGCAGCCCACCTCTGCTTGGAGATCTGTAATGCAATGTCTTGGGAAGTTGAAATGCTCTATATTACTTTGTCTTTCACTGCATCTAGAAGTCTGAATGAGTTGGATTCATCATTTACGTCTAGAAGATAATGTCCTGAAATTGCCTGAACATTTGTTTCCTTCTTGCATAACCAGTTGAAGGCGGAGATTGAAGAAAGGACTTTATTAAATGCCTTTCTCACTATATCGCCTCGAGAGGAAGGGAGGGGAATTGCATTGTGGGATTCTTGGAGCTTTCTGAGCTTGGTTGTTGTTGTTGTTGTTGTTGTTTGCAGATGTTTCATTACCCAACTAGGTAATAGTGCTAGAAGAGAGTGAAGAAATTCCTTCATACTGAAATAAAATATCATCTGAATCTCCTTAACATATGCCCTCCAAAGCCACAAAAAAATACTCCATTCTACTTCCCTAGTCAATGTAAGGTAAAGGTTCCCCTCGCACATCTGTGCTAGTCGTTCCCAACTCTAGGGGGTGGTGCTCATCTCCGTTTCAAATCCCAAGAGCCAGCGCTGTCCGAAGAAGTCTCCATGGTCATGTGGCCAGCATGGCTAAATGCTAAAGGTGCACGGAACGCTGTTACCTTCCCACCAAAGGTGGTCCCTATTTTTCTACTTGTATTTTTTACGTGCTTTCGAACTGCTAGGTTGGCAGAAGCTGGGACAAGTAACAGGAGCTCACCCTCTTACGTGGCACTAGGGATTCGAACCGCTGAACTGCCGACCTTTTGATCGACAAGCTCAGCATCTTAGCCACTGAGCCACCGTGTCAATGTAGGAATACACAAATTACATTTCTTTTAAATAGTGTATACATTTTATGATGGAAATTAAATCAGAGCAGTAGCCCACGGCCCATTCATTGTGAATTTCAAATTAAAACACCAGATTCATTTGAAAAGGGTATTCAGACATAAAAACTCTCTGCAATCTTCATAAAACATGTGTTGGTCTACATGCAACAACAGATCCTTGCCAAAATCCCATGTAATGCATTTCATTCAGGTATAATCACTCTAAGTGATTATCTAATTGTCTATGAAGCCCTTGCTTGCTTGCTTGCTTGTTTTTTCTTTTTCTTTTTTTCTTTTAGCAATTAAAAACATGCATTTCTTGAGATATTTTTATAGGTTCCTTTTTCAGAAGATGTGTTTTTGCACTTAAGTGGTCTTAAGCTCAACAGGCATTTTTAGTTTGGATATTTCAAAATAGCACTGATGTTGCCGACTGTTTTATGTAAATAACTTTTTGGGAGTTGAGAAATAAATACATATGTGCCTCATTTTCTTATATTATCATAATATGCTCTTTATGATACCAGCTGCTAAGAGGGCAGTGCTTACAGAAGGGAGGGCAGCTTTCATGGAAAGCACGACCGAAAGTGTTAATATGGAAATAGAGCATGGCTTAGGGGAACAACAATATGACTGGATCTTTCTCCTAAGAACTCTATAGTATGTCTTCTACAAATAGAGAGTGAGAAGTAAAAACTCATTTAAGCTGAATTTGAGCCTTGGTGCTTCATGGATACAACACACACACAGAGAGAGAGAGAGGGGGGGAGGGGGAGGGAGGGGGAGGGAAGGAGGGAGGGAGAGAGAGGGAGGGAGAGGGAGGGAGAGGGAGAGGGAGAGAGAGAGGGGGGAGAGGAAGAGAGAGAGGGAGAGAGGGAGAGAGAGAGGGAGAGAGAGAGGGAGGGAGGGAGAGAGAGAGGGAGAGAGAGAGGGAGGGAGGGAGAGAGGGAGGGAGAGAGAGAGAAACAGGGAGGGAGGGAGGGAGGGAGAGAGAGAGAGAGAGAGAGGGAGAGGGAGAGAGAGAGAGGGAGAGGGAGGGAACAAAAATGCAGCAAAATAAATAATGAAGAAAAAAGAGAATTATAAAAAGGAGCAACTTCTAGAACATAGAATAATAACCAGTGGTGAGTTTCAAAATTTTACTACCGGTTCTGTGGGTGTGGCTTGGTGGGTGTGGCTTTCTGGCCATGGCAGGGGAAAGGATACTGTAAAGTTTCCATTCCCTCCCCACTCCAGGGGAAGGTTACTGCAAAATCCCCATTTCCTCCCGATCAGCTGGGACTTGGGAGGCAGAGAATAGATGGGGGCGGGGCCAATCAGAATTTTTACTATCGGTTCCCCGAACTACTCAAAATTTCCGCTACCGGTTCTCCAGAACTGGTCAGAACCTGTTGAAACCCACCTCTGATAATAACATAGAATAATAGGGTTGGAAGGGGTCTTGTAGGTCACCTTCTAGTCCAACCCCTTGCTCTAGTAAGAGATCCTATACCAGGGGTGTTAAACTCAAGGCCCGTGGGCTGGGGTGTTTCGATTTGGCCCGTGGTGCCGCCCTGGAAACAGCGAAGGACCAACCCGTGGTGCCTCTGCCAGTGAAAACGGAGCTCGGGAGGGCAGCCCTCCCGAGCTCCGTTTTTGCTGGCAGTGGGTTGCAGGAAGCCGTCGAAGCTGAAAATGGGGCTCGGGAGCCCGTTTCCACTGGAAGACTGCTCGGGCCACCATAGGTGCCCCCGACACGAGTGATGTCAAGCTGGCCATGCCCACCCTGGCCACGCCTCCCTGGCCCCAGCCTCCCAAGGTCAAACACAATCCTGATGCAGGCCTCAATGAAATCAAGTTTGACACCCCTGTACCCCTATAACATTTCAGATAAATGGTTACCCAGTCTCTTTTTGAAGGCCTATAGTGATGGAGCACCCACAACTTCCGAAGGCAAGCTGTTCCATTGGTTCATTGTTCTCACCGTTTGGAAATTTTTCCTTAGTTCTGGGTTGCTTCTCTCCTTGCTTAGTTTCCATTCATTGCCTTTTGGTGTTTGGGAAAATCGTTTGACCCATCATTTTTATAAGAGCCCCTCAAATATTGAAACACCTCTAATCTTTCTTTTCATTAAACTAGATATACCCAATTCCTGTAACTATTCTTCAAATGTTCTGGCCTCCAGCTACCTAATCTTTCCTGTTGCTCTTCTCTACTCTCTTTTCAGAGTCTCAACATGTTTTTTCTATGTTTTATGTTTTTATATAGGTAAAGGTTCCCCTTGCACATATGTGCTAGTCATTCCCGACTCTAGGGGGCAGTGCTCATCTCCGTTTCAAAGCCGAAGAGCCAGCGCTGTCCGAAGATGTCTCCATGGTCATGTGGCCGGCATGACTAAATGCCAAAGGCGCACAGAACACTGTTACCTTCCTACCAAAGATGGTCCCTATTTTTCTACTTGCATTTTTTTACGTGCTTTCGAACTGCTCGGTTGGCAGAAGCTGAGACAAGTAACGGGAGCTCACCTGGTTACGCGGCACTAGGGATTCGAACTGCTGAACTGCAGTTATATACATACACATGTCTTATATATTTTATATTCTGACTTCTTTTACAGCAGGTTTACTTTCAGTTGTGGCCCTTCTGGTGAGAATGAAGAGGCAACAGGTTTGTCCAGTTCCTTCCTGTGACATGTAGAATGGCAGAGATGGGAAATCCTTCATGTAACTTCTCTCTTGTTTACTTAAGTGTTCCTAAATTGGCTTCTTTGAGGAAACGGTTTAGGAATGTTGGATTTGGAATCTGATCAAACAGATGAAAGAGTTTCTATTCTTGTGAAATAACTTTTATTCCCACCCATCTTCATCCTCTACTTTTGAGTAAACAAGGAAGCTTCTGGGAGTTCAAGAATAATAGCCATCATCTATACATGTTTATGTAAGTATCTTTTCTCCCTTGGCCACAGCTATTAAACAATCCATGTTTCAGCTGTAAATTGAATGAATGCCATCTGGGATACCACGATTAAGAAAAATATAACATGGAAAAACACTGTTTTTTGTTTCTAAGAAACTTCATATTGATAAAATTGGTCTCTGAGGAATTAAATGTAATCATCTTATCTATTTAACCTTACAGTTTCCTTTTGGTGCTTCAAAAGGAAAAGAGAAGACTAAGTCAATGAGAATTGTCTTTTGTAGATAAGATGAAGGCCCAGTTTGACATCCTGTTTCCAAGAGTGATCAGCCAGATGTTTCAGGACCTTACAAACAGGATGCAAGATTGTTGATTCACTTGCACACAATTATACTTGTCACTCCATTTTTAACTTAAGAGGAACATAAATTGAACAGTTCAACAAAGTCACGATGGCAAACGTTCTATTTTCAGCTGTGACTAACCAAGCATCTCCAGATGTTTCCTTCTGCGTCCATCTTTAACATTTCATCTTCAACAATGATGACATGTCTTGAGGAGACAGGCCCTCCCACTGTTTCACTTCTGGTTATTTCTGTAAAAGAAGGGCAGGAAGGAATTTCCTCCTCCTTGTCTTTTGATTACTTTGGTCTCCAACTCTTCTCCCGTGAGCTCTTGATGGGCTCTTTCGGCTTTCCAAGACATGTGGCTGGCTTAAAGTCTACTTACAGGGCTTATAAGCATATGATATTAAATAAACAAATAAAAAGAGAGGGCAAATTTATTCTCTCTGTCCGTCTAAATACTTCATAGCTGCTTAAAGAGGACTTTAATCCATCCTAGTGCTAATCAGGCTGATGGTTCTACTAAAGAGAGAGGAAAAGAGCGTGCGAGCTTCAAAAGATTTATCCAGGTTTAAGTAACAAAACTTCCCTCTCAGCATAAGAGTGACAGAAGAGCAGTCCATGACTTTACAACACCTACTTGGTGCTTCGGTATGATGAGAAAGTTTGAGGCTGTAACATTCAATTCCATTCTGAGGCGGATAATAAATCTATAGCGATATTGTTGCATCTACGTTGCCTTTGCCCTTTTTACTGTTTTCTGCTGACTTACATAAAAATGACACCGTAGTACAGTGATCCAATTGCCCCGGGATATAAAATCCATCTGTGAAATAGCTGCACTTGATTTTATCTGACTTCAAAGGGCTCAGGGAGTTATGAGACACCCATGACTGTTCCCAAGTCACTTTGGGAATATTCTCCTGGTTTTAAGCAAATCATCAACCCCTTCAAGATTTTATCTTAGCAAATGTCAAGAGTTCCAAGGACTTCAGAGGCTAACGAAATTTGCCTCTTCCTAATTAGTAAGCTCTGCTTTTTAGAAGGCCAGATCCTGAAGATGAAACTGAAATACTTTGGCCACTTAATGAGAAGGAAGGACTCACTGGAGAAGAGCCTCATGCTGGGAACGATTGAGGGCAAAAGAAGAAGGGGACGACAGAGAACGAGGTGGCTGGATGGAGTCACTGAAGCAGTCGGTGTGAGCTTAAATGGACTCCAGAGGATGGTAGAGGACAGGAAGACCTGGAGGAACGTTGTCCATGGGCTCGCGAAGCATCGGACATGACTTCGCAACTAACAACAACAACTTAGTAAGCTACAAATCAAATGGAAGCATTTCATACATTGGAGTAAAGGAGAGGTGCTCGGTAATGAAAATTCATTTCTTTGATCCTTTGTTATGCAGGTAAGATTCGCTTTTCTCCTAAGCTTCAATAGCAATTACCACGAAGGAGAAGCAGAATGTATTATTCCTCCAATAACCCTTTCAAGCTATTGAAATAAGCCAACTTTATTGATTTGGTCTACCAGAATGATGGTCTTCCGTATAACAATTCCAATCCATTATCTCAAGACAGAATGTCCTTTTGAAGTTTGCTTATGGATACAGTCAAAATTCTCCATGAAAATGAAGTTACATTGCCGCTTTTAATTCACCTATTACTACTGAGCCTTTTAATTAAGTTTAGTTTTAGCAGAACAGCATGGAGCTTCAGAACCTGAAGTAAACAAGCTTTGATTTGTCTATCCCACACTGGTATTACTCTATCCTGTGCTAAACACCCACCTCCCTTAATCAGGATAACTCCAGTCTAGATAAAATCAAGTATATTAACTGTCAGGTTTCGATGCTATCTCAAAATAAATGAACTTCCAAACTGCCGATCTTTAAGATCCTGAGTCCTTCGGGAGTAGAGCGGTATAGAAATCGAATAAAATAAATAAAAAATAAATAAGGAAATTTTCTCTTTATTCAAGGACAGCAATCTGATCCTGACTCATTGTGGTCAGTACTGACCTTTGCCCCCCAATCCCTCCCTTTCCGATCCCCAATTCTCTGCTTCTCATTGGCTATCTTCCAAGTCACTTTCCTGATTCCTTTCTTCGTCAGGTCACAGGAATGTCTCCCCCCTCCCCATCTCCGAGGAGACCGAATCTTCAAAGGGATTTAGCAGGCAAAAGTTCAGGCTTCTCCTCCCTTCTGAGACACTGACATTAACCATATACCAGAATTGTGAGCCCGGGTAAAAAAATTGCATTACTCAGCTACAGCTAGACCCTATTCAACAGATTGAAACATGTTATCATATTAGACAACATTAGGATTAAATATCCTGAAGAAGTTGTTTAGGAAAATAGATTTTTGATTCACATGGTCTACTAGAGTTGTCGTCAAAGCAGTATGAAAAATTAAGGGAACAGAAGTAGTTGGAAGTGAGGACTAGAGGGTTTTCTAGACTGTATCAGTCTTTAAGGCAGACGTGAAAACAAATAATATTTTCAAAATAACATGGAACTAATATCAATTTTGTTTCTACTTGGAAACCACTTTGGAATTTGGTGCTTCAGGTGAAAAAAAAATGAAATTTTGATTTTGCTGATTAGATACTGTATTTTTCGGACTATAAGACACACCGGTGTATAAGACACACCAAGATTTCGAAGAGGTAAGCAAGAAAAAATATATTTTTGCCCTCCCCGGCCCCCAGGAGCACTCTGCAGGCCTCCCAAACCTTCTATGCACCCCATTTTTGTGAAAAATGGGCCCATTTTGTGGACCCATTTGGGAGGCCGAAAAATGGCTGTATTTGGTTTATAAGATGCATCAACATTTCCATCCTCCTTTAGGGGGAGAAAGATGTGTCTTATACTCCAAAAAGTATGGCTTTGTTATAGAAATGGCTAGTATATATTATTATGCAAAAGGGAAAAATTGAGGTTGCACGTCTATGGAGATTCTCCATCATCCAGGTCATGATTGTCCCAAAGGTGCTTTTTCAAAAGGCAACTGGACTTTCTGGTTCTTCTTTGAAGACGTTTCACTTCTCATCCAAGAAGCTTCTTCAGCTCTGACTGGATGATGGTGGGGAATGGAAGGATTCCATTCAGCCAATCCCCACCATCCAGGTCAGAGCTGAAGAAGCTTCTTGGATGAGAAGCGAAACATTGTCAAAGAAAAACCAGAAAGTCCAGTTGCCTCTTGAAAAAGCACCTTTGGGTTGAGGTTGTATGCTATTACCTCATTTTACTGCACCAAAAGGAGTTGGAAGTCAACGCTTCTCTCTTTCTTCTTCCCTTTACCTTACACTTTTTCCTCTTCCCCTTTTCCCATTTCCACTTGTATGTTACTGCATTTCAACTCCTATATCTTCCTCATTTACTCTTTCCTTGACTTTTATCCCTCTCTCTAGCCACTTTGTTGTTCCACCAGGCTGGGCTATCAATGTAAAGATTTAAAACTGGTTTTTAAAAATGGGATTTTAAATTTGGGGGTTTTATAATTGAGCCTATCATTTAATAATTTTAATTATTTTTAAATTTTGTCTGTCTTTGTGCTTTTAATCAGGCTGTACACCGCCCTGAGTCCTACGGGAGAAGGGCGGTATAGAAATAAAATTAAATAAATAAATAAATAAATAAATAAATAAATAAATAAATAAATAAATTAATTAATAAATTAATAAATTAATAAATTAATAAATTAATAAATTAATTCATACCATTTCTCCCATACCATATAATATCCTGTTTCCTCCTTTTCTTGTATTTCTTTTATAAGTTTGTCCATCTTTTTCTTTCTATTTCTATATGTTATGTTTTGATAAACAAATAAAAAGTATTTTTTTAAAAAATAACATTAAAAACTAATAACGAAACAATATCTGAGCAACCCGAAGGTCTTCCATCTTTAAAACTATTTTTTTTAAACATCAAATTTTATCTGTAAAACTAAAGTTTTAGCTATAAACCATGCCACAAAATGTTGAAATACGATCCTGGAGCTGAAGAAAGGGATGGGAGTTTTGCATGCAGCAGTGACCAAAGAGGCAGCTGGACAATTAAAGAAAAAAAAAAAGAATTTCAGGGTTTGGAAAGTCAACAGTTCTTAAGAAAACTGCATTTCCCCAAAGACCATTAATACCTTCCTAACTTGGCAAGACTAGCTAAACAGAAGGTCAAGGGAATAGAGACTCTCTTTTCTGACACCGCTGGATGTGCCAACAAGTTGATGAGAAGGGGGAAGGTAATCAACTGAAAATGCTTTTCTAGTTCCGATGCCTGCATGAATTTCAGAATAATTCAGAAAACCAGTAATGCTTCTCCATTTTTTTAAAAAATCTGGCCACATGAGACTTAAGCAGCTGTACTTGGCATCTTTAAAAAATAGTAATTAAGGAGCAAATACTACATCCTCTACAGAAAAATAATTCTGCCTATGTACTGTAGGTCCCAAAGCTGCTTTTTGTTGTTGTTGTTGTTGTTGTTTTCTTTTCAGTTCAGAACTGAAGAAGCTTCTTGGATGAGAAGTAAAAGATCTTCAAAGAAATACAAAGTCCAGTTGCGAAAAGAAAAAAAGAAAAGAAAAGAAAAGAAAAGAAAAGAAAAGAAAAGAAAAGAAAAGAAAAGAAAAGAAAAGAAAAGAAAAGAAAAAAGCACCTTTGAGACAATCATGATAGGATAGGATAGGATAGGATAGGATAGGATAGGATAGGATAGGATAGGATAGGATAGGATAGGATAGGATAGGATAGGATAGGATAGGATAGAACCGAACCGAACCAAAGAGAACAGAACAGAACAGAACAGAACAGAACAGAACAGAACAGAACAGAACAGAACAGAACAGAACAGAACAGAATAGAATAGAATAGAATAGAAAAGAATAGAATTCTTTATTGGCCAAATGTGATTGGACACACAAGGAATTTGTCTTTGGTGCATATGCTCTCAGTGTACATAAAGTAAAAATAAAATATATTCGTCAAGAATCATAAGATACAAGACTTATGATAGTCATAGGATACTAATAAGCAATCAAATCATACTAGGAAGCAATAAAAACAATCTGTGTTGTAAATATATAAGCAACATGGATATAGCCATAAGTGGGAAGGGATAGGTACTAGGAAGGATGAGAAGAATAACAGTAATACAGTTTTAGTAAATAATTTGACAGTGTTGTGGGAATTAGTTGTTTAGTAGAGTGATGGCATTTGGAGGGAAAACTGTCCTTGTGTGTAGTTGTTCTGGTATGCAGAGCACTATAGCGTCATTTTGAGGGTAGAAGTTGAAACAATGACCTGGATGACTGAGAATCTCCATCGACACATGTACTATATGTAAACATTTCAATTTAAATCTAGACGGTGTCCATATCAGGAAGGCTAAAATTGTTCTGACCAATTTTCTACAGATTTTTTTTTAAAAAAAACTAACTCAGCCCTTGCATGACATAAACATCTGCACATCTGTTGTTAACTTTTCTTGAGCAAATTCATATTGCCCATCTCTTTCTTTTCTTTGAAGACAAAAGTTGCATTCACAACTTTTCTTAAAATATGAATTGTTTCCTGGCCCTGTTATCATTTTTTTCTCCTCCTCTTGATCAGTTGCTAAACTATTATCCTTTGTAGCACAAATATATTCAGGAAGACAGAAATGCCATCTAATTCTGTCTGATAAATATTCCCTTGCATTCATCTTTAGTATCCACACCCATAATTTGCAGTAATTGTTAGTCAACACTGTTACATGCCTGTTCATTCACAGTGAAGTCTATTTTTGTAGACCAATTTACATTTAGAAGTTCCACAACAGATCTCTTTGACTTCCATAGCCTATATTGTAAATGACTGAGTGATCATATACCAATGCTATTCTCAAGATATTCTCCAAAGCACCTGAGGACAGGACAAGAAGCAATGGGTAGAATCTAATCAAGGAGAGAAGTAACCTAGAACTAAGGAGAAATTTCCTGACAGTTAGAACAATTAATCAGTGGAACAACTTGCTTCCAGAAGTTGTGAATGCTCCACCACTGGAAGTTTTTAAGACAATGTTGGATAACCATTTGTCTGAAGTGGTGTAGGGTTTCCTGCCTAACCAGGGGGTTGAACTAGAAGACCTCCAATGTCCCTTCCAACTCTTCTCTTCTCTTCTCTTCTCTTCTCTTCTCTTCTCTTCTCTTCTCTTCTCTTCTCTTCTCTTCTCTTCTCTTCTCTTCTCTTCTCTTCTCTTCTCCTCTCCTCTCCTCTCCTCTCCTCTCCTCTCCTCTCCTCTCCTCTCCTCTCCTCTCCTCTCCTCTTCTCTTCTCTTCTCTTCTCTTCTCTTCTCTTCTCTTCTCTTCTCTTCTCTTTCCATGCATGCCACCATCCTTCCAAACACTCTGTCTTCACTATCCCTTCCATTAGTTGGCGAATATAGTAGTGGGACATGAATGTGAAGGTGTAAAAAAGATGTGGAGACTCTAGAAAGAGTGCAGAGAAGAGCCACAAAAATGATTAGGTGACTGGAGGCTAAAGCATATGAAGAACGGTTGCAGGAACTGGGTATGTCCAGTTTAACGAAAAGAAGGACTCGGGGAGACATGATAGCAGTGTTCCAATATCTCAGGGGCTGCCACAAAGAAGAGGGAGTCAAGCTATTCTCCAAAGCACCCGAAGGCAGGACAAGAAGCAATGGGTGGAAACTAATCAAGGAGAGAAGCAACCTAGAACGAAGGAGAACTTTCCTGACAGTTAGAACAATTAAGTGGAACAACTTGCTTCCAGAAGTTGTGAATGCTCCATCACTGGAAGTTTTTAAGAAGATGTTCGATAACCATTTGTCTGAAGTGGTGTAGGGTTTCCTGCCTAAGCAGGGGGTTGGACTAGAAGACTCCAAGGTCCCTTCCAACTCTATTCTATTCTATTCTATTCTATTCTATTCTATTCTATTCTATTCTATTCTATTCTATTCTATTCTATTCTATTCTATTCTATTCGATGCCCTGCTGTTTATCAATCAGAATAGAGCTGGAAGAGACCTTGGAAGTCTTCTTGTCCAATTCCCTGCTCAAGCAGGAGACCCTATACCATTCCAGGCAGATGACTGTCCAGTCTCTTCTTAAATGTCTCCAGTGATGGAGCACTCACAACTTCTGAAGGGAAACCATTCCACTGATTGATTGTTCTCACTGTTAGAAAATTTATTCTTAGTTCTAGGTTGCTTCTCTCCTTGATTAGTTTCCCTCCATTGCTTCTTGTCCTGCCCTCAGGTGCTTTGGAGAATAGCTTGGCCCCATCTTCTTTCTGGCAGCCCCTTGAATATTGGACCACTGCTATCATGTCCTGCCTCTTATTTCCTAGGTAGTGTAGGTCTATTACAACACGTTAATTTGCTGCAGGAAATTTTCAGGAAATTACATTCTTATCCTATCTGGCCTTAAGATCAATGTTCACCTTGATAGTTTACAAATTGGGGAAAGAAGCCCGAACAATTGATGTACATATCCTCATTTTGTACGTCTTCTCCTATCAGATGCTTTCAAAAAGCCATTCATATCAGATTTCTGTTCTTTAATAGAGCTTATTCATACCTTTTTGAAGTTACTGTAGATCCTTCAAAGATGGTCAGGCACTGATTTCTTATAGTCTAGCCTCAAGGCTTTGAAAGCATAACGTTTGTGATAAAATAAATTCCATTAATAATAATTTAATTTAATTTAATTAATTCAATTTATATGCCGCCCCTCTCCGAAGACTCAATAATAACTTTATTGTCATTGTACGTGTATACACAGTATACCCATACAACAAAATTCACTTAACACCCAAAGACCAGGTCCAACACACATAACAATCCCCAAACACACTCCCACCCACCACAATTCCTCACCCCTACACTACCCAAACATCCACACAACGGACCAAGTAATACTGTCCAACAGCTCATTGATGGTGGCCCTTTAGTTCATTGTTGAGTGCAATTATAGCTCTGGGATAAAAACTATTCAGAAAATGTGCGGTCCGAGTTTTAATTGTTCTGAATCTTCTGCCAGAAGGCAACAGTCCAAAAAGATTGTAAGCAGGATGGGAAGAGTCTCGGAGAATGTTATGCAACTTTCTCAAACAGCGAGATTCAAAGATGTCATCCAGGGCTGGTAGCTGGAGTCCGATGATATTCTGGGCAGTTTTAATGATTCTCTGTAGAGCTCTTTTTTGTCCGCTACAGAGCTGCTCCCATACCATGCAAGAATGCCGTATGTCAGGACACTCTCAATTAACTTGTTTTATTAATGCTGAGCACAGCAAGGGAGATGAATTCTGTTGAACGTGATGAGATGACCAACAGGGTTCCATCTGAATGTTTTTTTATCTCACACAGAATATATAATTATTGTTCACCTAAGATGGTACAGTTTTTTTCTTTTAATCCTGCCTCACTGAGTAGTCCAGAAATCTAAAGCTTTTTTATTATTATTATTATAACTCACGGAATAAATAAAAAGAAAATTACTTCCCGCCTCTTTGTGTCCATAAACATGCCTGCAAATCCCCATAGTTTTTAATCTCTCTTCAGCCTTTTTCTTCTTCTTTCTGCTGCTGAGAAAGACCTAGTAAGTAAATCCAAATCTTAGTGAGTTTGGATTAACATAATGACCAAGCAATATCAAAGTATCTTGCATGGACTAACATGAATACACAAAAGCCATCACAAACTCTTGGCATCTCCAAAGCAGTACTTCTCCACGCATAGTGGTGGGATTAAAAAAAAAAAATACTAGTGGTCCTGTGGGTGTGGCTTGGTGGGTGTGACGTGGCTTGGTGGGCATGGCTTGGTGGGCATGGCAGGGAAAGGATACTGCAAAATCTCCATTCCCACCCCACTTCAGGGGAATGATACTGCAAAATCTCCATTCTCACCCCACTCCTGGGGGGAGGATACTGCAAGATCTCCATTCCCACCCCACTCCAGGGGAAGAATACTGCAAATTTTCCATTCCCACCCCACTCCTGGGGAAGGTTACTGCAAAATCACCATTCCCTCCCCACCCCACTAACCTGCTTTCCAGCTCCATTCTCCTGTGCAGGGCAACAAAAGAAGACCCAGCTGATCAGCACCCACAACTTCTGAAGGCAAGTCGTTGCACTAGTTAATTGTCCTCACTGTTAGGAAGTTTCTCCTTAATTCCAGGTTGCTTCTCTCCTTGATTTGTTTCTATCCATTATTTCTTGACTTGACTTCTGGTGCGTTGGAAAATAAGTTGACCCCCTCTTCTTTGTGGCAGCCCCTCAAATACTGGGATACTGCTATCGTGTCACCCCTAGCCATTCTTTTCTCTAGATTAAAGGTAAAGGTAAAGGTTCCCCTCGCACATATGTGCTAGTCGTTCCTGACTCTAAGGGGAGGTGCTTCATCTCCATTACAAAGCTGAAGAGCCAGCACTGTCCAAAGTTGTCTCCGTGGTCATGTGGCCAGCATGACTAAATGCCAAGGGCGCACGGAACGCTGTTACCTTCCCACCAAAGGTGGTCCCTATTTTTCAACTTGCATTTTTTACCTGCTTTCGAACTGCTAGTTTGGCAGAAGCTGGGACGAGTAACGGGAGCTCACTCTATTACGCGGCACTAGGGATTCGAACCACTGAACTGCTGACCTTTCAATCGACAAGCTCAGCGTCTTAGCCACTGAGCCACCACGTCCCTTTTAACCCTTTAATCCCTTCTCTAGATTAGCCACGCTCAATTCCTGCAACCGTTCTTCCTATGTTTT
The DNA here is from genome assembly GCF_029215685.1 of Pituophis catenifer annectens. Lineage (NCBI taxonomy): Eukaryota > Metazoa > Chordata > Lepidosauria > Squamata > Colubridae > Pituophis > Pituophis catenifer. The sequence continues at coordinate 6,172,903 of NW_027256884.1, forward strand.
AGTCTCCAAGTCCTTGATCAGCTCAATTGCCCTTCTCTGCATTTTTTCCAAAGTCTCAACATCTTTTTTTTTGTAATATGGAGACCAAAACTGGAGGCAGTATTCCAGGTACTTAAAATATATGCCACCAGGGGGAAAACAAGTCTGTATTTCTTCAAAGTAGATACCTCACCTGCAGTTCAGTTAACTGGCATCCTGCTTACTTTCTGCTGTTGTTGTGTTCCTCCTATGTTCCTCTACATTCCTAATATCAAATGGAGCGCAGAACACTTCTTAGCCTAACAAAATATAGAAACATGAAAGCGAATAATTCCAACAGCATAAAATTAAAAAGGGGATTCAATACACGCCTCAAGAAATGAATGGCAAGGCAAAGATGGAGAAGAAAGTACTAAAATCAAAGGTCTCACTCTTTTGCTTACTACGAAGGTGCTTATGGGCTGAAGATGAATATTAATGAAAAACAAAATTTTGTTGTTGTTGTTTAAAGTAAGATTGATTTATGGAACTGTGTTTCTTCTGGAGAAAGAAATGGTACATTTTAGGCTGAATTTACATTTCTCTCCCCTTCCCTTTCCAAAAAGCATATATAGGGACATTAGCATTTCAGCTAGAGTTGACATTTGGGACCATAATTTGGAGTACGACCATTAAAACCCAGAGAATTTTTATTTCAGGGAGATTTTTTAAAAAATAATAGAACTACTCAAAATTACTTCCATTTAAATGGATAAACCCATCAAAAGGGTCATAAAATGTCACTGTCTCTGAATGATCCATTTATATGTTATTCTGGGGGTGGCAATGGATTTTCTATTAATAATTCTGCCCCACGCCCCAATTTTTCTCTGTGAAACCTTCTACAGCAGTGTTTCTCAACCTTGGTAGCTTGGAAGATGGGTGGACTTCAACTCCCAGCCCTTATTTTCACTAAATCAGACATACCCAATTCCTGCAACCATTCTTCAAATGTTTTAGCCTTCAATCCTCTACTCATTTTTGTTGCTCTTCTCTGCACTCTTTCTAGTTTTTAACATCTTTTTTATATCGTGGCGACCAAAACTGGATGTGATATTCCAAGTGTGATCTTACATAGTGCGTCATGTTGAATCTCTCCTGAGGTTTTTGTTTGACTTCACAATCTGACTCTGCAACCAAACAAGACAGACACAGACTTCAATGGATAATTAGAACTGCAGAAAAAGCAATGGCTACCAACCTGCCTTCCATTGAGGACCTGTCTACTGCACCAGTCAAAAAGAGGGCTGTGAAAATATCTACAGACCCCTCACATCCTGGACATAAACTGCTTCAACTCCTACCCTCAAAACAACGCTGTAGAGCACTGCACACAGAACAACTAGACACAAGGACAGTTTTTCCCTGAATGCCATCACTCTGCTTAACAACTAATTCCCACAACACTGTCAAATAATTTACTAAGACTGTATTACTATTATTCTTCTCTTCCTTACTATTATCTATCTCTTCCCACTTATGGCTATATCCATGTTGTTTGTATTTTTACAACTTAGATTCTTTTTATTGCTTCCTACTATGATTTGATTGCTTATTAGTATCCTATGACTATCACTAAGTGTTGTATCTTATGATTCTTGACGAATATATTTTATTTTTACTTTATGTACACTAAGAGCATATGCACCAAAGACAAATTCCTTGTGTGTCCAATCACACTTGGCCAATAAAGAATTCTATTCTATTCTATTCTATTCTATTCTATTCTATTCTATTCTATTCTATTCTATTCTATTCTATTCTATTCTATTCTATTCCATTCCATTCCATTCTATTCTATTCTGACCTATAGCTCTGGTGAACTTCAATCCATAAACAAAACAGACCTGACCTCATCTTTGCTCTAGATAAGGTTTTGGTACATGATACCCTTGCAGTGAGTTTTTGTATTCTCCATCTTTTTCAAGCCTTCTGTTCATCTCAGTTGAGCAAACATACGTTTTAAAAAAAGAACAACTCTTGCAGTGAAAAACTAAATAAATTGGTTCTTTAAATAATCAAAAGAATACTAAGAATATTGACCTGTTGAAAAATTGGTCTGATCTTTAAAGATATTCCAGAATAGCAATGAAGAGACTATTAACAACAACAGAATGATGACAGATATTCATTAGTCTGTGCATATGAATGAGAAGAAGACACTTAATTACAAATTATACTTGGCAAATTATTTAGTAGCTGTAAATCAAATGCTAAAAAGATGTAAAATTTGGAATGCAAGTAGTTGCATATTTTCTCCCCTTCAATGGCAGCCGTCTTGAGCAAATTGGAGAAGATGCGCCTTCCTCCCAAACACACAGCATCTTGAAAAGCCATCATCTTTCAGAAACCTTGGGCAATAATCCACCACAAAATAATCCTATTCAAAGTATATTGACATGAATGAATTCTTGTGTTGTTCTCAGTCATTCCGTGGGGGGGTGGAGAAACAGATTGCGTTTCCCACTCTTTAGCATGTCCATAATTGTGTTTGGTTATTCTGCCTGCAAGAATGAATTGTAAATGCATACTATGTAGGGATTTAAACGGTTGCTAATTGTGAGCCGTAGTTGTGAGTGCCAATTAACAAGGTAACTAGTGATTGGTTAGTGGGGGTTGCAGAAGGAGAAAGCTGAAATCATTTTTCACATTTCCTTGGAGTTAATTCTATCAAGCTCATTAGTGCGCATTGGATAGGCCACCCACACTCTACTACGTAGTGTTCTTACAAACCCGTTTTGCATAGTCACTGTTTATTAGTACTTTGCACAATCCTTGCTGACTCAGCTTTTTTCCTCGCTTACCTTTCATTTCACTACAAATGCAAATGGAGCGGAAAGATAAGCTCATTTAAATTTAAAAGGCATCAGAAATGGGAGAGGCCAATAAAACAAATAAGGTGAGGCCTTGAAGATTTTCTATTGTCACAAAAGTCATACTCTGCAGTCACCATCAATAGGCTTTGATTAATAAAATGTATTGGCAAATAATTAGAAAAAAAAATGTCTGCCCATTTGCAAGATTCGTGAATATATTAGGGAGACTTACTTCTTGGGTCTGAGTTATTTTTCCCACGTTTGTTTTTTCCCCTGAAAGATAAAAGAAAAATAATCTCTGAGTTAGATCTGTGGGAATGAGGAGAATGCTCCTCTCCAGAAGTTCAGTTGTGGAAGGATGAAAACCTAAATCTGATCTGTCAGTTTAATTCAACCCATTTATCTCGGGGTGAAGACAATCAAAGTCCAGGAAAATCAAATACTAAAGAACTAATAAGGATCAGGAACTGGGGGGGTAACAGGGTAACAAAGGTAACAGGTGAAATGCTACCGGTTTGCTCTGGTTCGTGCAAACTGGTAATGATAAAAACTACCGGTTTGGGCGAACCAGTAGTAAAAAAAATGCTACCAGTTTGAGCGAACTGATAGTTAGCTACCAGTTCGGTCGAACCAGTAGTTTAAAAAACTACTGGTTCGGTGAAACTGGTAGGTAAAAAAAGCTACCGGTTCATACGAACCGGTATTTCCAAAGATCAGCTGTGCCACATGGTTTAGCTTCGCTAGAAAGCAGGAAATCCTGCGGCACAGCTGTTCCTCCCTCGCTGTTCTACTTACCTAGTGAACCTACTTACCTATTTACCTAGTGAAGTCTTCTTTTTCCATGCAAAATGTGCATTTGGCATGCACTGTGCATGTGTGTGCAGTGTGCTTTTGGTGACACTGGCGAACCGGTGACAATCCGAGGAGGATTTCACCACTGATCAGGAAGATTTGTCTCTCTAGAAAGACAAAGCAAAGCTTCACATTTTCCTCGTTGCAAAGGGTAGATCAGGTAAGCAGAAGTTCCAATTTCTAGAAATCTAGGATAGGAGATTTAAGAGTAAAGTCACAGTCTATGGACTAGTGGAAGCTGGATGGAGATGATAATGCCTTCAGAGAAAAATATTTGTGTGCTTGGCTGAAAAAATTGTGAGAACCCATTGTTAATTTTTTTTTATTTCTCTTTTTCTTCTTGTCTGTAGTCTTGCAAGTCCCAATTAGTTGAGTAGATAGATAAAAGATAGATAAAAGATAGATAGATAGATAGATAGATAGATAGATAGATAGATAGATAGATGAGAAAGATGATGGATGGATAGATAGATGACAGAGGAGAGAGGGAGGGAGGGAGGGAGGGAGAGAGAGAGAGAGAGAGAGAGAGAGACGAAAGAAAGAGAGAAATGTTAGATAGTCTCTTTCACTAAGAATGTTCCTGGATCACTTCAACATAAAAATATATGCTTGAGATAAGTATCTCACTTCATAGCAATTATTGGATTACAGTTCCCAATTACTTGCAGTTCTGAACAAATTAATGGATGCCAGTTTGACATCGGATTCGGAACAACCTAAAGCAATAGCAGTGAATTTTTATCTTCTAGGATACTTCATAATAAGATATAAAAATAGCTCTTTGGAAAGAAAGAAACTTTTCCAGCACAACTGAGAGGCAGGCTGTGTTCAGGCTATCTCAGAAGATATTAGCAAAATTGTGATGTGTGTTTTTTTTTAACACATTGCAAGTGTTAACTGATAAGATATTTGTTATCTATTTGTTATTATATATATCCTGTGTCTGCCTAGCCTCTCTATCGTTTTTTACCCTTTCTCCTCCCCAGTGTAAATGCTACATACATTTAGCCACTCCACGCATCCAATTATAATTCATGTATATTTATGACTTTTAGTATAATTTGCTTTTTGGTAAAAGTGCTCTAAGGGATGTGGTGGCTCAGTGGCTAAGACACTGAGCTTGTTGATTGAAAGGTCAGCAGTTGGAGTTCCGTAGTGCTGCGTAAGAGGGTGAGCTCCCGTTACTTGTCCCAGCTTTTGCCAACCTAGCAGTTCGAAAGCACATAAAAAATGCAAATAGAAAAATAGGGACCACCTTTGGTGGGAAGGTAACTGCGTTCCGTGTGCTTTTGTCGTTGAGTTATGCCGGCCACATGACCACGGAGATGACTTCGGACAGCGCTGAAAATGCTTTAAAATGGAGATGAGCACCGACCCCCAGAGTTGGGAACGACTAGCACATATGTGCAAGGGGAACCTTTACCTTTAAAAGTACTCTGAAACTCCTTCTGATTTTTGGCCAGAAGGCTGTCCTCAAACTTTTGGTACACCTTGGAAGTAAGACCAGATGTAAGCAAGTCATCCATAAGGCATTTGATTTCAATGGGAGTAATTGCATGCTTTTCAATGTGTCAGTTTAATCGGGTATTGGTCATTTGCATGAACAATACTAACATCAAGAACAGAAACAAGAATTCGGATTCTGTATTTTGAGAGAGCTCACTGTAACAGCATTTCCAAAAAGGCATTAAGAGTTGTTAACCTAATATTGTGAAGCTTCTTCTCCAGTAACATTGTACTGCAAACTAAGGCATACAAATCCTTTGCTAGACCAATTCTCAAATACAGTTCATCTGCCTGGAATCCACACTGTATATCGGACATTAATACAATTGAGCACGTCCAGAGGTATTTCACGAGAAGAGTCCTCCACTCCTCTGCTCGCAATAAAATACCTTATGCCACCAGGATTGAAATTTTGGGCTTGGACAACCTAGAACTATGCCGTCTACAGTCTGACCTAAGCGTAGTACACAAAATTATCTGCTACAACGTCCTACCTGTCAATGACTCCTTCAGCTTCAACTGCAACAATGCATGAGCACACAATAGATACAAACTTTATAGATCAAATATTAGACCAAAATTTCTTTGCTGCTGGGCATGTCCACCATAAATGATAGAAGGTTTCTTGTGTCTTTTTACACTTCCAGCAGATCGGGCTATTTTTAGGCTGTATTTTTGCCGGTCTGGTTGAAGACATGTGCCACCTATAAAACATTTTCAGTTGGTTTTCCTTATACGCCACTGCTTTTGTTAATTTTATGTTTACCTGCCAGAACTTTTCCCATTTTTCCAAAGGTATTGTATGTTTGATGTTTTGAGCCCATTTAATCATCGTTTCTTTGACTGTCTCTTCTTCCATTTTATAGCGTAAAAGAAATTTATAGATTCTACTAATTAATTTGTTTTCTGAGTCTAATATAATTTTATCTATTTCTTGTTTTTGGTTATGAATTTCACATGTTTTTATATGTTCTCTGTATTTGGATTGTATTTGAGTGTAAGTCCACCAGTCTATTTCTCTATGTAAGTCTGTCTCCAATTGTTGTTTTGTCTTTAATTTGCCTTGATAGTCAATTATATCTTTATATCTAATTATTTTTGTCTTGTCTGTTAAATTTGGGCTCAAACACCCAAAACTTTAATCGTAAACTGTCTACTGTGGACCTCACCCCATTCCTAAGAGGTCCGTAAAGGGGGCGTGCATAAGCATGCCTCCCATACCTGTCCTACTGTCCCCATTTCTTTGTACCCATTTCCTGTGTTCATATCCATGTTTATACTTATATCTGTTGTCTCATACATGTTTGACAAACTAAATAGCTAACTAAATAAATAAAAATAAGAACTCCAAAGGAAGATTTATAGAGATTCCCAGTCATCCAGGTCATGGTTGTCCCAAAGGTGCTTTTTCAGGAGGCAACTGGACTTTCTTGTTCTTTCTTTGAAGATCTTTCGCTTCTCATCCAAGAAGCTTCTTCAGCTCATTCAGCTTTCAAAGGAAGGTAAAACCATGGCATTCCTGTCCTTGCTGAGAGTAAATACTTGGTTGGAATTTCTACCAAGAAAAGTTAAAAGCCAATTTATGTTGAGTTCAAACTCTGGGGGATTATACAGGGCAGGGGTGGGTTCTAAATTTTTTTACTACCGGTTCTGTGGGCGTGGCTTATTTTGTGGGTGTGGCTTGGAGGTCATGTGACTAGGTGGGCGTGGCTAGCTGGTCAGAGTCATTTCTGGAAGGTCCTCGCACGTACGACCAGTCCTCACACTTATGACCCAACTCATTTGTTTGCTTTTAACACTGATCAGCTGTAGGACGGCCCTTTGAAGCCCCGCGGCAAGAGTTTAAACAGTTTTTTTCCCTCTAGTCATCAGCTGGGACTCAGGAGGCAGCAATAGATTGGGGGTGGGACCAAATAAAAGGTAAGAATAACGTGGGGGGGTGGGAGGGCGGGGGGGGAGAACTGGTTCAGTGACGTCATATCATCACTGCTACCGGCTCAGCCGAACTGGACCGAACCGGGAGGAACCCACCACTGATACAGGGTTATTATTTTGGACCAACAATACACAGATGTTAGTCATTGTTTTCTTCCAGAATGTTTTTTTTTTCATCTTCCCCGGGAAACTTACAACCAGAAACTGTAAACATTATGTATTGTCTAAGCTTGTCACAACAAAGTGGTCCTTGGTGGGAGTGACAGAAAGCCAACAAAGAAGAGGAAAGACTAAAAAAAGAAATAAGTAGCACATTTTTTCCCCTGCCCTTTGCACATCCTCAGATAAAAGCACTCGGAGGATAAGGAAATTCCAGTCTGCAGAGCCCAATAAAGCAATTAGGCTTGACTTCACAGAGAAGAGAAGCATTCACTTTTGGTTTTTCTTCCCCAGACAAAAGAACAGTTGCTGTCATTTTTTTTTATTAAAGCAGATAAGTCCGGAACTCCAACCTGGAATCCTTTTAATGACAGTATTGCCAACTGGGGACAGCAAGATGGCATTCAAGAGCTCCCTGGAGGTGACTTGATTTTCCAGTGGGAGAACCAAAGAATTGCTCCATAATTTTCCCCCACCCCTCTTGATCAGCTCCTGTGTGAGCCAGTCAACCCAGAAGACACCAGATGAAAGAGACAGGCTGTATTTTCACTGTATTGCTACCCTGTTCCCCCCCCAAAATAAGACATCCCCTGATAATAAGCCCAACTGGGCTTTTGAGCGCATGGCAATAAGGCCAAGTGCTTATTTTAGGGTTCAAAAAAATATAAGACAGGGTCTTATTTTGGGGGAAACACGGAGAATAGAATAGAATAGAATAGAATAGAATAGAATAGAATAGAATAGAATAGAATAGAATAGAATAGAATAGAATAGAGTAGGAGTAGGAGTAGGAGTAGGAGTAGGATAGGATAGGATAGGATAGGATAGGATAGGATAGGATAGGATAGAAGTAGAGTAGAGTAGAGTAGTAGTAGTAGAATAGAATAGAATAGAATAGAATAGAATAGAATAGAATAGAATAGAATAGAATAGAATAGAATAGAATAGAATAGAATAGAATAGAATAGAATAGAATAGAATTCTTTATTGGCCAAGTGTGATTGGACACACAAGGAATTTATCTTAGGTGCATACGGTCTCAGTGCAAATAAGGAAAATAAAATTCGTTGGTGTGGATCCAGGAATGACAGATCGCCTCCATCACTGTCATCAGAGACACCTGGCTCCTGGCTAATCTCCTCTTCCTCGGCCGGCACCTGAGGCAGTGCCAGAGAGGAGGGGCCTGGAGAGGGAGGCCTGGCCGACTCCTCTCCTTCATGTTCGGAGCCTTCTCCCTCCGATAAGATAGTCCTGGAGGACGGAGCCACAACAGGTAGCCATGTTTTTTTCTGCAGTTCTAATTATCCGTTGAAGTCTGAGTATTATTTTGATCATTAAAAAAAGCCAGTTTGCATGTTGGGATAACACCTAAAGAAAATCAAATGGGTTTTCTATAGTTGAGCTCTATGCTTAGTGTGGAGTCTTTGGTGCTCTCTGAGCTTGGTTGTTTTCTTGCAAATGTTTCATTACTCAACCAGGTATTATCAACAGTGCTAGCAAAGATTAGTAGGTGCAAATAGAAATACACATTATTTCCACAGCAAGGAAGATAAAGCAGAAATGGTTAAATTAATTATTTTATCCAGAGAAGAAAATAAGTTTTTTTATTTGGATATCACTTCTGGAATTTGTGGTTGTGAAGAAAAAAAAATGAAACTTTGACTTTGGTTTTGTTGATTAGGAAGTTTCTATGTTATAGGAATGGCTAGTTATATATTAATCTGTAAAACCAAAAAGTTGAGGTTGGAGTGTTTTTATCTTTTACTGTGCTAAGAAGAGTTGGATGTCAATGCCCCCTTTTTGTTCTTTTTCTCCTTTCCCCTTGTATCTCATGCCCTTAATTACCTATTTTTTCTTCTCTTCTTTGTATTTTATATTTTGTATATTTTGTATTTTATTGAATTTATATACTGCCCTACTCCCGAAGGACTCAGGGCGGTGAACAGCCATAGAATAAAACATATAAATACAAAGTTTAAAATAAAATAAAACGAATTAAATAATTTGGCTGAACAAATTTAAAACCCAAATAATTTAAAAACAAATTTAAAATTTCCATTTAAAAAGGGGAAAGACTTAGGCCAGGCCAGCTTGATGAAATAAGAAAGTCTTGAGCGTGCAACGGAAGGTACGCAGATCCAGGATCCTCCGTATCTCCAGGGGGAGCTTGTTCCAGATAGTAGGTGCCCCCACAGAGAAGGCTCTCCCCCTGGGAGCCACCAGTCCACATTGTTTGGCCAATGGCACCTGGAGGAACCCCTCTCTATGGGAGCGTACTGGTCAGTGGGAGGCTATTGGTGGTAGTAGGCGGTCCCGTAGATACCCAGGTCCTAAGCCATGGAGCGCTCTAAAGGTGATAACCAAAACCTTGAAGCGCACTCGGAAGACCACCGGGAGCCAGTGCAGCTCACGCAGGAGAGGTGTTACATGGGAGCACCACGTCGCTCCCATCACCACCCGCGCAGCCGCACTCTGCGCCAGTTGGAGCCTCCAAGTGCTCCTCAAGGGGAGCCCCATGTAGAGAGCGTTACAATAGTCCAGATGGGAGGTGACGAGGGCATGAGTGACCGTCCCGATCTAGAAAGGGACGCAACTGGCATTGCGTCCCTTTGCGTTGCGTTTATTTTATCTATATAATAAAATAAAACTTTAATAAACATTAAAATATTAACAGTGCTAGAAGGGAGTGGGGTTTGCTTTCTGTTTATAGACTAATGGCTTGCCCTAGTTAACACCAAGAACACTCCCACCAACTCCATTCCTTTCTAGCACTGATGATGTTACCTAGTTGGGGGATGAAATGTCTTCAGGAAAACAACCAGGTTTTGAGAGCACCAAGGACCCTACAGTTCAACCCTGAATATTCCCTTCTCTTGGTCTATTCTTAGTTTTCAAAAAACAAAATAGTTTTCTAAGTAGGTACATTGCCCAGTGCTTTAATAACTAACTTTCATGGATCTATGAAACTTAGAGGATAACTTGACATGTAATCAACTTTCTCAATCAGGAACAATGAAATGAAGGAACCAAGTTCATGAGCAATCTGTGTGTGTGTGTGTGTGTGTGTGTGTGTGTGTGTGTGTGTGTGTGAGAGAGAGAGAGAGAGAATACCCTGTTTTCCCAAAAATAAGACCCAACCAGAAAATAAGCCCTAGCATGATTTTTCAGTATGCTCGTAATATAAGCCCTACCCCCCAAAATAAGCCCCAGTTAAGATTGTCAGCCAGATGGATACATTTAGTACCATATTTCCCCAAAATAAGACCCAACCAGAAAATAAGCCCTAGCATGATTTTTCAGTATGCTCATAATATAAGCCCTACCCCCCAAAATAAGCCCCAGTTAATATTGTCAGCCAGATGGATGCATTTAGTACCATATTTTCCTCAAAATTAGACCTAACCAGAAAATAAGCCCTAATGCGTCTTTTGGAGCAAAAATTAATATAAGACCTGTTCTTATTTTCAGGGAAACACAATATGTCGGTGTGGGAAAGCACTGTCATGTGAATCAAGATAGAGGTGAAAAACTGTTTATAAGAAGTACTTTATAGAGAGTGATTGTGGAATATGAGCCAAGGTGTTGACCTGCGAGGAAGACAATTCAATATTGAGTTCATATTTAGCTCACTTTAATCCAATGAAGTCTACTTAACAGAGATACGGTTGGAAGAAAATCTGGTTTGGTGTTTCATGCACATATTGTAAATAGTAATACTATACATACTAGTATATTGCTTTTTTATCAATTGAGAGCACGTTGTTTCCAGGGCTGGGTTCTATTTACCTTTACTACCAGTTTGCAATGGGGCCGTGCATGCGCTCTTCTGCGCATGCACAGAAGCGTCCTGATGACATCAGGGTCGGTGGGCGGAGCCTCCCGCTGGTTTTACTACCGGTTCTATAGAACCAGTCCAAACTGGGGACAACCCATCACTGGTTGCTTCCGTTGTTTCTACACTCTTCGATTGTTGGCTGAATTAAACACATAACGAAGAGTGCTTGGAAGAAGTGACTTTTTGAATAGATGCTTTTTTAAAAAAAACATCATATCATCTTGAATTGCCATCTGATCAGATTTAAAATTATTAGAAAATCCATTCCACTTGTGATGTACCTTTATATTGCCACCTGTGATGACTGATCTAAAAGGAGGCTTTTGTTGGGTTGTAAACTCACATTGTCCTTCAACAACAAAAAATTGTAGCACTGTATGAATTGTGCCACTATTTAAACGAGGAGAACAACAATAGTCAACGTTGAAGCAATTACCTTGATCTGTAATTGCAGCCTCTTTTCTTGTTCTCTGAGAAAGCGGCTCATTATTTTAATGCAATTGCTGCTTTCCGGAGCAGAACCTGACATTTTCTGAAGCCGGGTTCCTTAAAATATCCATAGATTACCTGATTTTTGTAGAACATAATACATCTTCTGTGTACATCAATGTTCACGGTCATTTAGAGGAGAACAAAAACTAACTTGCTACGCAATACAAATGCATGTAAATTGCAGAGGATGAATAGAGAAAGAGAAGAAGAAAGGGGTAGTTCAAAGAAAGTGTAAGCCAATTGAATTATGTATATACGGGCCTGGTAGCTCAGCAGATTAAAAGCATTATGATTAACACCAGCTGTCTGCAATTACTGTAAATTTGAATCTCACCAGGCTCAAGATTAACTCAGCCTTCCATCCTTTCTAAGGTAGGTTAAATGAGGACCCAGATTGTGGGGGCAATAAGCTGACTTTGTTTAAATATACAAAAGTATGAAGGCTATTGCTTAACGCATTGTAAGCCACCCTGAATCTCCAGAGAAGGGCGGCATATAAATCAAATTCATGATAAAGGTTACCCAACTAAGTATTAACTGACATGGTGATCATTTTTGTCTATCTTGTTTTTTCTACGTGTTTCACTTTTCTTCTTTATACTGTAACTGCTATTCTAATAGCAAATCCTTCATAAAAGTTATTGCATTACATTCTTGATTAAATTATCTTTCCATTGATATATAATTTTATAGTACTACTCCCAAAAAAGAAAAAAAGTGGTGTCATTAGCTAGTTTTTAGAAAATACACTTTTTCCAAAAGGTTTCCACAATTTTGGCCACTACTGATTGACCTGTTTGAATCCTGTCCCACCCCATAAAGTAGGACCAGAGACACTTTATACGGGAGACTATAAGGTTGTATATATGAGGACCAGGAAGTATGTCTATCTGCTTGTTTGTTTGTCTACCTCCTGGGAGGAAAAACTGAACACAAAAAAGCTCTTGGCTAAAAATGTAGGAGCCCAATCAATCAGTCTCCAGAGCCGAGAGAACTTCTGAGCTTTTGCTTAGTGTGAGGAATGTAAATACTAGCTGCTCAGAGGTTTCCTTCAGCCTCCTAGCTGTTGTGGTCTGCCAGCAGCCTGCGGAGCCGGCAGAGTCGGACAGTGAGGAGGTTGGGGAGGAACATGGGCCAGTCCTGGAGTCTGGGGAAGGCTCAGACGAGGGCTCTGCATCGGTGGCAGAGATGGGGTCAGGGCCATTTGGGAGTTATGTGTGGACTCCAGAGCCTCCAGAGTCAGACATCAGAGAGGCAGAGGAACAGGGGGAGCCTGTTCCTGGTGCACACATGCGCAGAGCTGCCAGAAGGCAAGAACAGTTAAAACAAAAGGGGCGATTCGGGAGTAAGGCCTGGAGATGATTGGCCCCTCCCATAAGACATAAAGGAAGAGCAAAGGCACCTGGGCCTTTGCAGGAAGCAACATTGCAGATGGTGTCAGTTTGTACTTTGAAGCTCCGTTTTTGACTCTGTGTTTCCGTGTGGCCTTGCCAAGATAATTGCCAATTAGGTCTTTGGCAGCATGTCAAAGAAGATAAAGGTGGGTGTTTATGAGCCTTATCCGAAGGACTGTGGCAGACTTCTGTTGGACTATTTATAAACTCTTGGTGATTCAGCGCGTGCTGTGAATGAAAGGAATTCACAACCATTAATTTTTTTTTAAAAAGGGGGTTTTTGGGACTAATTGTGTGGTTTTTACTATCTCAGGAAGCCTAGGTCAGAACACTTGCAAGCTTAGCTACCTAGTTGTATTGGGTGGTAAATGAGCAAGCATCCTATTATATCCTGTTCATACATGTGGATCGATAGATGAGAACCACTAATGTTTGCCCACCTCCACTGTACAGTCTACATGTGCTTCGTTCCTTCGTCTACTTGCCTGCCAAAACATCCCTTCCAGACATCTGTTGTGCATTGTTGAGAACTGTTCTTTCTCCCTTCCCACACGTCTCACCAGGTTAATAAGGCATTAGAATGCAAATCTGCCTTGATAGCTCAGACAAGGATTGGAATGCAAGGCAGGTCTGACGCCATGGTGTGTTGGAAGCTTTTAAATGCATTTGCTATTTCCTCCATGATCAGCAGGGCATCTGAAGCCTTGTTAACAGTGCCTGTTAAAGGGATCTGAAATTGGGCAAACGAAGAGCTTAACAGCTCTTGCGTAATGGTAGATGGAATGAGAGAGAGAGCTGAAAACCAGGGTTGTATCAAGAAGTGGCTCAGTGGCTAAGACGCTGAGCTTGTTGATCAGAAATGTCGGCAGTTCGGTGGTTTGAATCCCTAGTATAGGTCTCCTGCGTGAGCAGGGGGTTGGACTACATGACCTCCAAACAGTAGTGGTTTTCACTTACCTTTGCTACCAGTTCGGGACTGTGAGCGTGCACACATGCCTGCACCCCTCTGCGCATGTGCAGATCATCTGTGATGACGTCCGGGCAGGTGGGCGGAGCCTCCCGCCACCGCCGCTAGCGGTTCTCCTGAACCAGGGCGAACCAGTAGAAACCCACCACTGCCTCCAAGGTCCCTTCCAACTCTTTTACTCTTATTATTATCCTTCCACTACAGAAGGAGAAGGAGCCTGATTGAAATTTCAAGGACTCCTGGAAGAGGTGGGGTGGGGAGGGGAGGGGCCAGCCAGCAATTTAACAACCAGTTCACCTGAACTGGACCGAACCAGCTGTATCCCACCACTGGGGTATTCTCTTTGAGCAGAAGTTTGGACTAGAAGACTTCCAAGGTCCCTTCCAACTCTATTCTGTAACTAAGAAATTAATAACAATAACAGTAGTTACTCTGATGACTAAGAATGGGCGTACTTACCTTGGTTGCTTACAGTAGGTTTTAATTTTTCTGGATTTTATATTCCAAATTAGAAAAAGTCCACATCCCATATTGATTTAGGATACTTTCATACAAGGATCTTGTCTCAATCTGAAAGCAGCTTCCCTATTTCTATTCTTGTGACAAAGTTCTAATTACGGCCCATAGTTTTTTCTCCTTATAGCACACTAGAAATGGTAATTCAGTGGCAAATTTTGGCCAGACGTAAGGGACGCGGTATCTTAGTGGGTAAGATGTTGAGCTTGTCGATCGCAAAGTCAGCAGTTCAGCGGTTCGAATCCCTAGTGCCGCGTAATGGGGTGAGCTCCCGTTACTTGTCCCAGCTTCTGCCAACCTAGCAGTTCGAAAGCACGTAAAAAATGCAAGTAGAAAAATAGGGACCACCTTTGGTGGGAAGGGAACAAGTGTTCCGTGCGCCTTTGGCATTTAGTCATGCTGGCTACATGACCACGGAGACTTCTTTGGACAGCGCTGGCTCTTCGGCTTTGAAATGGAGATGAGCACTGCCCCCCAAAGTCGGGAACAACTAGCACAAGTGTGGGGTCACTCCCAATATTGCCTCACTGCTCCCCAAGTCTGTTTCTTGTAGATCATTCATGGTAAAACATTTGGAAAGCTTACCCCTTAGATTTCAGATGAATAATTGGAGTTAAGTTATCAGCACAACTAGTAATCGGATATATAGTAGCATAGTAATCACTGTATTTTGAGATTCTTCAAATAAAATGTATGAGGAAGGAAGGAATCCTATAGGAATCATTTTCCTTGTACAAGAATGCTGTACATCTATCTATCTATCTATCTATCTATCTATCTATCTATCTATCTATCTATCATCTATCTATCATTGCACAATGTTTAAACTACTGTCTTTAGCATTAAAGACATTTTTCTGCATTATATGGAAAGAGAAAACTGCTAATAAGAACCCATTAGTGTTCTGTTATTAAAGTAAAACAAAGAACTCAAGATGTTCTGTACTAAGTTCAAATTTAAAAAAGGAAAGAAAACTCAGAAGCATTTCTTGATGTAATTTAATTGAATTAAAGCAATTGGATTTTTGAAGTACATTTATAAGATACGATTTTGTCTTTGAAGATCTAATGACGTTTGGATTTTCTACATAACCTCCATGATTGAATTTGAGATTTTATTCTGTATAAGAGCAAAATGCAATTAACTGAGGTCTGTGCCAGCCAATCAAAGCCATGTCTGCTTAAATGTATTGGTATTAATTTCAAGCTTCCAAGTGACCTGCAAATACATTTCAAAAGATACTTCACTGTGATATGTTTTAACTCAGACATATTCTAAATGTTGACTTTTTTAGGAAACCTTTCGGCAATGATGTAATTGTTAAAGAATCTTTGCAAGGCCTGGATACTCTCTCTCTCTCTCTCTCTCTCTCTCTCTCTCTCTCTCTCTCTCTCTCTCTCTCTCTCTCTCTCTCCCTCCCTCCCTCCCTCCCTCCCTCCCTCATTGGTGGGATTCAAATAATTTAACAACCGGTTCTCTGCCCTAATGACCAGCTGGGTTAGGCATGGTTCAGTGGTCATGTGACCGCGTGGGCATGGCCAACTCAACATCACTCACATCGATGGGCGCTTCACCTTAGTTGTTACAATGTAATAAGGGTTAACCCAAGAGGCAGTTTCTGTAAGCAGGGCAATAAAGATTAGGCTAGAAACACCATCAGAATGTTTCCTTCCTGCCTTCCTTACAGGATTAGCCCTGTAAAGTGGGGAAAAAAACAAAATAAGATTTCTTCCAACATCCGGTTCTCCAAACTACTTAGAAAGTTAACAACCAGTTCTGCCGAATAGGTACGAACTGGCTGAATCCCACCATTGCCCTCCCTCTCCCCCTCTCTCTCCCTCTTTCTCTCTCTCTCTCTCCCTCCCCCCTCTCTCTTTTGGAGCCTTAAACTGGAGGGCCAGTTTAATGTCAAGGTTCCAAGTAATACATCACATTTAATAAGAACTCTGAGGCAGGCAATGATGTAATTGTCAAAGAATCTTTGCAAGGCCTGGATACATATTCATATTTTCTCCCTCTCTCTCTCCCTCCCTCCCTCCTTCCCTCTCTCTCTCTCTCTTTCTCTCTCTATGCAAGTGTGATGTGTGTTTTGTATATGGGTGTGCATATCATTAAAAAAAAAAAAGGAAACGAGTGAAACTGTTCCAAAGGGGCTTTTTCCAAAAGCAAATGGACTTTCTAGGTTTATTCCCTTGAAGTTGTTTCTCTTCTCATCCAAGAAACATCTTCAGTTTTGACTGAATGGTGAGAAGCAAAATGTATTTAAGGCGGGGGGGGTGGGGGGGTGGGGAACCAAGGCAGTCCAGCTGCCTTTGGAAAAAGCACTTTTGGGACAACCATGACCTGAATGACTGAGAATCTCCATAGACAAAGGAATGAAACAATTTCAAACAAGGGGTGAAACTGCAAACTACTAAAGTAAAATATGCAAAAACTTAAAGTGAACAATCTGTTACACGTATACTGCAATTTCTAATGGCACTTGTATGGTTCTGTTGCATTGAATGATTGTTGGTTTTCTTCCAACCCAATGCTGAACCCACTTCATGTCCTCTTTCTGAAGGCCTGCCTAAATGTCTATCATCAGAAGAAATTTTTCACAGTTTGCCTGTCCTGGTTATATCAAATGCAGGCTTTTTAGTGACATGGTGCCCTATTGTTTTCCCCTCTTCGTAATATCTCTGCATTGCAAGAGATCTTTAAAGCTGACAGAAGCAGGGTGACTGAGGGTGGATTTAAAGATAAACCCTGTTAGATAAACTTTCACCAGCCCAAATGCCAAGCAGATGTCTGGATTTTAATGAATTCCCACGATTTGCTCATTACGAACGACTCTGGAGAAGTACCGATTTTCAGGAATGCTCTTTTAGATCTCTTTAATAGTTCACCAATCTCTTTTCTTAGAAGTTGGGAGAGAATTAGAACTGCTGTAAATAGTCCTTGTGTGTCTACAAGAGGTTCCTCCATTTTGAGATTACCACTCAAAGGATTTGAATCCTACTAGTGTCTCCTCAACAGGACACAATGGCTCAGCGGTTAAAGATTGGAAAGCTGACAGCCTGGGTTCAAGACCCAAGTGCCACACAATGGGATGAGCTCCCTGTTAGAGATTCTGTTTATATATAGCACCACAGAGCAAACAAAGGGTACAGTCACCATGTGCTTTACTGCTCAACTATTTAACTGTAACAGGAAACAGGAAATTCTACTTAGAACAAAAGAACATAGAATATATACTCCAGATCCAGACTTGTAAACACTGCCATCTATAGACTGAATACTATTGTAGTTGTTGCAATAAAAATACATTCCAACTTGTATTCCAACACTCTCATTGGTTCTCCCAGCTTCTGCTCACCTAGCAGTCTGAAAGCATGTAAGTGTGAGTAGATAAATAGGTGCTACTTTGCTGGGAAGGTAAAAATCCCAATTTTCTCTCCCTTGGCTCAAGCTGATGAAGGGAGGAGAACTTGTGGCTCAGAGGTTAATATACCTGCCTAACATGCAGGCAGCCCAAGTTCGAATCCAAGTAAGTCCAAACTGGGAGCATTTCACCCCTGATATCTATCTATCTATCTACGCACACACACACACACACAATTAAAAACAATAGCAGGTATTTTGTTTTTAATTGCAGATACAATTTTCCGTTTCTGCAGCCCTCCACCCCCATGTTTCCAAATGTTCATATAGTGATGGAACATAGTTTTGAATTTACTTCACTCCAGAGAGCCACAAAACCCCTGTATTTTATCTTGGGATTTGCTTAGCTTGAGGTCTCCTATAGAAGTTTGCATTTCCACCAGTATTCTCAAGCAGAGTGTTATACCTCGGGTTTCAGCAATGGGCTGGCCTAAAGAAGTGTTAGAACTCCCAAATCCACATCACACCAGTTCCTTTTTTCCTCCAAAGACAATGATTTATGTGTTTGCAGCCATATTCGAACCAATTCTTATAGCATTTCCTTCTTTCGATTTAAGTATTTCCATAAATCTCCTACTTCCGAGCAGACACGATTTTCAGATTTTTTTTTTGTTATTTTATGCTGCGTTTATTTTCTCTGCTTCTTCTGTGCGTACGCGCACACTGTCCTAATCTCGAAGAAAACAAGCCGACCAATGACCGAAGAGATGTACAAGAGGCTACAGTTGATATTCTTGAAAGAAGAATCCTTCAAGATTCTCTCTTTCTCATTGGAATCTATCTTTATTTTGAAAACATCTTAATTACAAAGGAAACTTTAGGCGTGGTAATCATTTTTAATTGAAAAAAAAAAGAGAAGGTAGTAGGGAATGAAAGGTACCGTTCCTTCAAGTTGAAAGTTGCCCTGCTATAAAATATTTTCAAGGATGAATGAACTTGGGCAAAGCTTATCAGGAGTTCAGGGAAAGAAACATGTTTCCTTGTTAGAGCTTTGATATTTCTCCTTGGTGCACCGAGACAAGGTATGTTTCAACTAACAGTGAATACAGACATAATCTATGGTGTCATTATTACAGGCATCAGCTTTCATGTCCTTCCCTTTATCTAGGCTGCCTTTGTTTTCTTGCACTGAAGTAAGCCTCTGTCTTCTGACTTTGATAAACACCAGCAGCTGCCAGAATGTCTCAGTTCAGAAGCACGCGAGAGATTGCCATGGTTTGTGGCAGTACCGCCTCTGAACATGTTCCTGATTTCAAATACTGCAGGAGAACTACAGCAGGTCCCATCATGCTCCGAGAACCTTTACTAGATGTAAATTCTGGAATCTCCTGGATCCTAATGACTGGGCCCAGATGTTCTATTGTCTCTGGGAAATGGGACTGATGAAGTTGTGTGTGAGAGAGAGGGGGGAGGGAGTGGGAGGGAGGGAGGGAGGGAGATAGGAGAGAGAGAGAAAGAGGAGAGAGAGAGGGGAGTGAGAGAGAGAGAAAGGAAGAGGTAAGAGAGATACAGGAGAGAGAAGGGAGAGAGAGAGACAGAGAGAGAGAGGAGAGAGAGAAAGAGGGAGGGAGGAGAGGGAGGGAGAGATGAGAGAGAAAAGAGAGGGGGAGATGAGGGAGGAGGAGGGAGAGAGGAGAAAGAGAGCAAGAGAGGGAGAAAAGAGAGAGAAGGGAGGGTGGGAGGGAGAGAGGGAAAAGAGCAGAGAGACAGGGACAAAAAGAGAAGAGAAAGAGTTGGAAGAGGGAGGGAGAGGGAGGGAGAGGGAGGGAGGGAGAAGAGAGAAAGAAGAGAGAAAGAGAGGGGTGGGGAGGGGAGGGGTGGGAGGGGAGAAAGGAGGGAGGAGGAGAAGGAGGAGAGGGAGGGGGAGAGAAAGAAAGAAAGAAAGAAAGAAAGAAAGAAAGAAAGAAAGAAAGAAAGAAAGAAAGAAAGAAAGAAAGAGAAGGAGGGAGTGGGAGAGAACTGTGTTTGTGATCCATTCCCAGTCAATGATAACTTTTCATCCCACGTTCCTTTATCAAGAGTTTCTTCCTCCTTTTGTGACAAAAATAACTCAAGGATTCTCTCAACCCTAGTCTAAATAATACAGCTGAAATAAAGGAAGTAGCATGTAGGGGGTAAATGAAAAGAACAACTTCTGAATTGCAAGCTCTGTTTACTTCTGGCACACTAAACACAGTCCTGGGTTTTGAATTCTCTTTGTTCTAAGCATCAAGCTATCTGCCATGCTAGTGACATAATATCTAACTGATCCTCTTGTCTTTAAAAACAAACACACAGTGCCTCAATATTTCCCACAATGGGTTTCTTCCTGAATTCCTGGGGATGAAAAAGAAATAAAAATAGGCCAACATCATCTCTCTTAGTGCAATTGAAAACACTTTCTTTTTCTTTTTGTCAAACCCAGTGTTGATGGGAAAGGAAGGTTCGGGAACTAAATAGCACAGGAGATAGTGCTTTTTATGCAAATTGTAGCTAAATGCTACATATAGATAGATAGAGAGAGAGAGAGAGGGAGAGAGAGAGAGAGAGAGAGGGAGAGAGGGAGGGAGGGAGAGAGAGACAAAGAGACAGAGACAGAGACAGAGAGACAGAGAGAGAGAGGGAGGGAGAAACTCAGATAATCAATGACATATTACCCATGTTTCCCCAAAAATAAGTCTGGGTCATATTTTCTTTTGGGCCCCAAAATAAGCACTAGGGCTTATTTTTGGGGGTGTCTTATTTTTCTCCCACATACTGGAGACTCACTTTTTCTCCTTGCTCACGGTGGGGCAGGAGGCCACGTACTGTGCCAGTATTGCCGCCGCATGGCATGGGGGGGTGGAACTGCCTCATGCACCTGCACCGCCTTACCTCAGGGCCCCTACAGCCAGGCCATCCATGTCCCAACACCTGCCTCGCCTCATGACACTGGCACCAGCATGCCGCTTGGCCTTCTGCTCTATTGCAACCACGAATAAGCAGAAGAAGTGGGCACGTGGGCTATTGCACATGACTGCTGGTGCTTCCACCGCAAGGCAGGTGTCAGGGCATAGATGGCCTGGCTGCAGGGGCCCTGAGGTAAACCGGTGCAGAGCACATGGGGCAGTTCAACCACCATCCTGCCTCGCCTCGTGGCCATGGAACCATGAGCAACTAGATGAAATGGGAGGCCATGCAGACCTGTGCAGGCACATAAGTAGGGCTTATTTTGGGAGGTAGGGCTCATTTTCAGGGAAATGGTATTTAGCCCCAAACTGGTCCAGAATTAGGTTGATCTACACATTCCATTACTGTGGCTTATTAGACTCTCCTCATATCATTGAGGTTGAAGCACTACACGAACATATTAAATTGCTCCATCCTCAGCTAGCTGAGTCAGAAACACCAGGTAACATTTTGGTTCTCCTAAAACTATCATCGGCACTTTTTTAAAAGCACGATAATTGGTGTAATGTTCATTAGTCAGTTAATAAAGAGCCTTGATAGTACAGGGGTTTAGTGCACCCTGTTATTAACACAGCTGCCTGCAATTTCTGCTGGTTCGAATCTCTCCAAGGCTCAAGGTTGACTCAGCCTTCCATCCTTTCTAAGGTAGGTGAAATGAGGACCCAGTTTGTGGGGGCAATAAGCTGACTTTGTATAAAATATACAAAAGAATGAAGTCTATTGCTTAACGCATTGTAAGCCACCCTGAGTCTCCGGAGAAGGGCGGCATATAAATCAAATTAAAAAAAAATATATCACACATGCACTCTACTGGTATCAAGACTAATTTCCCTTTGGCACTTCTAACTAATTGGTCTTAATTGTCAAAATATAGTTGCTCTGATTTTGGACATTTGTGAATTTCAGTTGAAAGGCATAGCAAATTCATTGTGGCTACGTTAGGACATTAATCGGGGTTTGCAAAAATTCTTGAAGAAGTCTAACAAAGTATAGTGACTAAAAGTGCCTGCTTTTTCAAGGCTTAGTTGAATGCAGAAAATGATGTTAGTGATATGTGAATGCAATCCTTCTAGCTGAAACTAGACGTGTGTAGGATATGATCAGGCTGAGACAGAGGGGTGGGATCAAATGCATCATCACCTTGGCATCTCTATACTCCCACAAGAGACTGAAGTCCAACATCATTGAAGTCCATTGAAGTCCATTGATCAAATTGCCTTGACCATTAGTAGATCGGATTCTTGTGTATAGGTAGCCTGCAATAAAAGTAGGACAGTACTTTTGAGCTCTATCCTAGTTCTTAATTTCTTACCCCTGACAATCTGAGAGATGATGTCCACAGAATGAGAACCTCTAGCGATGAACTACAATGAAGAAGCAGCCAGAAGGAGGGAGAAGATTCCGGAAATGGGAAAGAGAGAAGAGGCTGCACATCCCAGAGCAAGATAGAAGACAGAGGAAGAGAGAAGATAACCACGCCCTAGAATCTCACAGGGTATGTCTGTTAGGCAGGGAATAGTAAGGGTTTAGTCTGGCAAGATTCTGCCTGTTACATGTAAGCAAATAAAGAATTGAACTCAGAATGAATTGTTCCATGTCTTTTCTAGGCTTAGCATGACCACAAAATATCCAAATAAGACTAAAATAAGAGGGCTTTTTTTAAATGCTCAATTAGAGCAAGGGTGTCAAACTCAAGGCGCGTGGACTGGAAGAGGATCATGGGATGTTTAGATCTGGCCCATGTGGCCGCCCTGGAAACAGCAAAGGTCTGGCCCGTGATGCCTCAGCCAGGGAAAATGGAGCTCAGGGAAGGGGCATGCATGTCCCTCATGAGCTCTGTTTTCAGCCGTGACGACCTCCTGAAACCCTCTGATTCCCCCTGAGCTCTGTTTTTGCTGGCCGAGATTTGCAGAAGGGCGTACTACCCAAAAACAAAGCTTGGGAGCCTGTTTTCATAGACAGAGCACTCGGGCCACAGGCGCCCCCGACACAAGTGATGTCAAGTTGGCCACACCCACTCTAGCCATGCCCACCAAATGTCAAACACAATTTTGATGCGGCCCTCAATGAAATTGAGTTTGACACCCCTGAATTAGAGCATAGTGCTTCATATATGTCTACACTGGTTGTCTATTATTATTATTATTATTATTATTATTATTATTATTATTATTATTATTACTATTATTTATTAAATTTTTATACCGCCCTTCTCCCGAAGGACTAAGGGCAGTGTACAGCCATATAAAAATAACATATACCCACAAAATTTAAAAACAGTTTAAAATATATTAAAAATTTGGCCCTTATATTAAAAACTACAAACACCCAATTAAAATTCATTTTCTAAGCCAGCCCGGCCTGTTGAAACAAAAAAGTCTTACGGGCATGGCGAAAGGTACGTAGGTCAGGGATCATACAAATCTCCGGGGGCAATTCATGCAAGAGGGCAGGTGCCCCCACAGAGAAGGCTCTCCCCCTGGGTGTCGCCAGTCAACATTGTTTGGCCGACGGCACCCTGAGGAGTCCCTCCCTGTGGGAGCGTATTGGCCGGTGGGAGGCTATTGGTGGCAGAAGGCGATCTTGTACATACCCAGGTCCTAAGCCATGGAGCGCTTTAAAGGTGGTAACCAACACCTTGAATCGCACCCGGAAGACCACCGGGAGCCAGTGCAGCTTGCGCAGGAGAGGTGTTACATGGGTGCACCGAGTCGCCCCCATAATCACCCACGTGGCCGCATTCTGGACCAGTTGGAGCCTCCGAGTGCTCTTCAAGGGGAGCCCCATCTTGCAAGAGATTCAGAATCGACTCAGATGGAAGATCACCAGTAAATCATGAAAGGACTCACTTTGTGTTTGTGGAATCAAGCTGTCATCTTGATTCTGTGATTTTTAAGCCCTTCCTCCTTCTCATGATGGTTTTGATGTTCCAACATATTTCCTTCCATTCTAGTGAAAACAAAACAAAAATAGAACACACTGACCAAACAGATCACCTGGCTACAGCTGTGGCCAAGATGAAGGAAAGCTCTGAATTCGGAAAGAGATTTCTTAATCTGGCTTTATTTCCATCCTGGAACCATCTTTATAGGGCACCTTTTAAAAAGTCCAAGCTCACTTAATTTATCCTAAAAGGACCAGGGGAGACATAATAGCAGTGTTCCAATATTTGAGGGGCTGCCAAAGAGAGGAGTGGGGGGGTTCAAGCTATTTTCCAAAGCACCTGAAGGCCAGACAAGGAATAATGGATGGAAACTGATCAAGGAGAGATTCAACCTGGAAATCAGGAGAAATTTGCTGACAGTGAGAACAATCAACCCATGGAACAGAAGTTGCCTTCGGAAGTTGTGGGAGCTTCATCACTGGAAGCTTTCGAGAAGTTTATTCTGGTCTAGTGAAGAGAAGGACCAGGGGAGACATGATAGCAGTCTTCCAATACTTGAGGGGCTGCCACAGAGAGGATCGGGTCAAGCTATTCGCCAAAGCATCTGAAGGCCAAACAAGGAATAATGGATGGAAACTGAACAAGGAGAGATTCAATCTGGAAATAAGGAGAATTTTTATGACACTGAGAGCAATCAACCCATGGAATAGAAGTTGCCTTCAGAAGTTGTGGGAGCTTCATCACTGGAAGCTTTCAAGAAGAAACTGGACTGCCATCTGTCAGAAATGTTGTAGGGTCTCCTGCTTGGGCGGGGGGTTGGACTAGATGACCTACAAGGTCCCTTCCAACTCTGTTAATCTGTTAAAAAAAGTACCTTACCTTGCAAGATTCACCTTGTTAATTCAGGGCCCTTTTACCACTGTCATATCTTGACTCATTATTTCTAGGAACAAGGTGCTTTCAAAAGCTTTACCTGGCTGGATATTTTTTTTTTTCCCCTCTTGTGGAAAATCTGCCTCCTTCTATTGCTTTATCATCTGCTGCCCTTTTAAGAACGAAAAGGCAACCTTGATATTTTGTTTTGTTTCATTTTTTGTTTTAATTTGATTTATATGCCACCCTTCTCCAGAGACTCAGGGCAGCTTACAATGCATTAAGCCATAGCCTTCATACTTTTGTATATTTATACAAAGTCAGCTTATTGCCCCCACAAACTGGGTCCTCAATTTACCCACCTTAGAAAGGATGGAAGGCTGACTCGACCTTGAGCCTGGTGAGAATTGAACTCGCAGTAATTGCAGGCAGCTGGATGTTAAATGCCTCCTACGCCACTCAGGCTCCTTTGCTGTTTCCAGGAATGATAGCAGGAAGAACATTTCTAGAAACCAATCTGATTTTGAGAATGACAGTCACCCTTTTTATTAATCCATTTATTTATTCATTTATTCATTTCTTTATTAATTCATTCATTTGTTCTATTCATTCCTAGCACTGATGCCCTTGTTTATGATTGGCAATAAAACTGGCCTACTAGGAAATCTGCCTGCACAGAACAAAGAAAGAAGTGGGAGAGCTGCAAAGGAAGACATTGGAAGAAAGGTGAAGGAGGTTCCCTAAACAAGACAAATCTGCAAAAATCCTGGAGAACCAACAGAAAGGAAGAAAATGTGAGTACTGTCCTTCTGTCTGGAATTTTGCAGGCTTGTTCTGATAGTCATGGGACAATCTAGTTAGCATTAGTTGGATCTCCTAATACAGGAAATAAGGGAGGCTTTAAAGTGGTTAAAGACAGAATCATATGTTGGAAAGGACTTTGGAGATTTTTTAGCCCAACCCCCTGATGAAGACAGCAGTGGTGAAATCCAAATATTTTTACTACTGGTTCTGTGGGCGTTTCTTGTTGGGTGTGGTGTAGCTTGGTGGGTGTGGCTTGTTGGGCGTGGTGTGGCTTGATGGGCATGGCTTGGTGGGCGTGGCAGGGAAAGGATACTGCAAAATCTCCATTCCCACCCCATTCCAGGGGGAAGGATACTGCAAAATCTCCATTCCCACCACACACCAGGGGGAAGGAGATTGCAAAATCTCCATTCCTGCCCCACTCCAGGGAAAAGGATACTGCAAAATCTCCATTCCCACCCACTCCAGGGGGAAGGAGATTGCAAAATCTCCATTCCCACCCCACTCCAGGGGAAGGAGATTGCAAAATCTCCATTCCCACCCCACTCCAGGGGAAGGAGATTGCAAAATCTCCATTCCCACTGGGGCCAGCCAGAGGTGGTATTTGCCAGTTCTCCGAACTGCTCAAAATCAGAACCTGCTGGATTTCACCCATGCCTTATACCATCCTGCGGGCTGGCAGCAGACGGGCTACAACACGTCCCCTAGACTCCGACACAGTGAGACACCGGAAATCTTTACCTTGTTTTCTCTAGCTTTTCTTTCTGAAATATTTACTCATTCCACTCGGTATTTTTCAATCAGGGAAGTTGCCAAAGTTTGACTAATCTTTGCTAATCTTGCTTTGAAAATCCAGTTCCCTTTTAACAGTAAATTCCTCTCTTCAAGTTCTTTAGACCGAAGCGGTGCTATCTATTTCCAACTTACTCCCTTTTATTTTTCTTCTTCTTTTTTTTTTAAAGAAGGAAGGAATCTGCAAAAAGAAAAGAACCCCTTATTTAAGCAGATCACTCAAATCCACTGCACATTTTCACATTCATGAAAACACCAAAGTAATAGATGTCAGATATTTATGATGGTAACACAATCACACCGGAGGAAGAAAATCTGGAGGAAAAAGAAAAACAATACATATCAGTTTGATGATATATTGGTGTGCTTTTTAAGAGAAGCAATTGAAGTACTTTTCTTTAAAATAATAATAATAAAAAAAATCTCCTTGCTCTGGTATGGATGGATCACCAATGAGTTTGCTACACAAATGCAATGCACTGGGGACAGTACATAAATGGATAGCAATTTGGCAGAAGTGTAAATTTTAGCACTAACTTAGTTTAGCGATAGCCTCGGGCACTTAATAAAAACGAAATGGAGAGAGTTATAATAAAGTAATAAGACTTTGGTGATAGATTACAGTATTAATTTTGTCCCCCCTATAGTAGCAAATCAGCAGTTCGCTTGCTAGAGTGCCACCCTGGGAAATCCGGTTGAAGTGGCCCGGTGTAAATAACAATGCAGCCTAGACTTCATCTCAAAAAAATCCCAGATGTCATCAAGAACAGCAAAATTAGGAGCCACACTGGTTTTGCAAAGCTCTGGATTGTACACTAGACAAGAAATACTTTTTCCATTTGTTGCCCCTCTAAATCATTCTTGGTTTTCGCTAAGGCTCTTTTTCTGTATGCAGCACTGTTCCTATTCCCAGCACCAACTAACCTGAAAGCTACCTGCAACTTGGGGATTGCATCAGTGGTGAAATCCTCTGTGGTTTGCTACTAGTTGGCTGCTTGTGCATGCACGCTGTGTGCCAAATGCACGCTGCATGCATTCATGCCAGTGGTGGGTTTCAAATGTTTTTACTACCAGTTCTGTGGGCGTGGCTTGGTGGGTGTGACATGGCATGGTGGGCGTGGCTTGGTGGGCATGGCAGGGGAAGGACACTATAAAATCTCCTATTCCCTCCCCATTCCAGCAGAAGGTTACTGCAAAATCCCCATTTCCTCCCGATCAGCTGGGACTTGGGAGGCAGAGAATATATGGGGGCGGGGCTGATCAGAATTTTTACTATTGGTTCTCTAAACTACTCAAAATATCCGCTACCGGTTCTCCAGAACTGGTCAAAACCTGCTAAAACCCACCTCTGATGCATGCGCAGTGCGTGCCAAACGTACTCTGTGCACGGAAAAAGGAGGCTTAAGAAGGCAAGTGGAACAGCGAGGGGGAGAACAGCTGTGCTGCGCAATTTAGAATATAAATTGTGCGGCACAGCTGATCGTCGGAAATACCAGTTCAGATGAACCAGCAGCTTTTTTAAACTACCGGTTCGCCCAAACTGGTGCGAACCAGTAGCATTTCACCCCTGGATTGCATCTAAATTTAGGGTCTCATGATCTTGGTTGCAAATATCCAGAAAGCCAATAGAAGTCAGCAGGGAGAAGGGGAAATGCTAACTCCTGACTGCCGTGTGATGGTCATCTACATTTCTGCAGCTCGGGACTCGAAACCTGGCCTAAAATTTACATCCTTGTTCTGCTTAATACTCAGTTTCTTGCAAATCCATATGTTTAATTAGCATCTAAATTCGGAAATACAAACTTGGATGAACATGGTGAGGATAATGCTCAATGAATTTTTATTTCCCAACCGATGTAGCTTTTGGACTGTACAGTGAGTGTAGAGAGTAAGCTATGAAAAAAAAAAGAGATAAAAGTAAACAAATGTGTGTATTTATTTATTTATTTATTTATTAATCAAATTTCTATACCGCCCTACTCCCGAAGGACTCAGGGCGGTGAACAGCCAAGATAAAATACAGATAATACAAATATTAAAAATCCCTTAACATTATTAAATATTTTGGCCAAAACACAGATTAAAACATCCAATTTATAAAATCACGAATTAAAAATTTAAAAGAGGAGAGTTAGGCCAGGCCAGCCTGCTGAAATAAAAAAGTTTTGAGAGCACGACGAAATGTGCGCAGGTCCAGGATCCTCCGTATCTCTGGGGGGAGCTCGTTCCAGATGGTAGGTGCCCCCACAGAGAAGGCTCTCCCCCTGGGGGCCGCCAGTCGACACTGTTTGGCCGACAGCACCCTGAGGAGCCCCTCTCTATGGGAGCGTACTGGTCGGTGAGAGGCTATTGGTAGCAGAAGGCGGTCTCGTAAATACCCCAGTCCGATGCCATGGAGCGCTCTAAAGGTGGTAACCAAAACCTTGAAGCGCACCCAGAAGATCACTGGGAGCCAGTGCTGCTCGCAAACCAAACAAGCTTTGGTTTGTTTTTAAGAGAATCTTAATCCAGGAAGTTGATTTCTCATTGATTTTTCTTCTTGCAAAAATCTAACTTTTCTCACTATGCGCTTGCCAGAAAATATGATGCTCTCTAGATTCTGGAGGAAAACCATCTTGAATCCAGAATTCCCGAACTGCTTATTTTTGACAAGAAAATTGCCTCTGTGCTAACTCACTTTGACCTACCTAGTTTACAGGACTAGAATTCACCATCTCCCAGTTTCTAATCACTACACCAAATTGGCTCTCAGATGCAGTTTACAGAAGACTTTTGGGAAAACTGACGACGCTATGGTGGAGCTGGCACAACTTCCTCTACACTTTTGTCTCCATAACTGGTAAGATCCAGATGAATGAGCTATCTGCCCTCAATCATCATCATCATCTTTTAAGGACTCCCTAATCCCTTGTGGGGTGGAGTCTGGGCAACTGAATGGAGCTACTGGCCGGATGCCTTCCTGACGCCAATGCGGAGTTTTGTTCAGCAGATATATTCTCATTGTGCCCAGAGAGAGAAATATCTGTCTCTACCTAGGATTGAACTCACAGCCTCCTGATTGTGAGGCGAGAGCTCCACCTCTAGGCCACCGCACCATCTGCCCTCAATGAACTGAAATATTCCCGCATGGAGGCACTATAGGTTGGTTATCCGCCCTGTGACTTATTTCGCTAATTGTATCCGCTTCTCCGTTGCAGAATCGAACATTAGCAGGACTTCATCTGTGATGGCGCTGCAGTTTTCTACTCAGCTGTTTTTCACAATGGAGGATCAAATACATCACCTACCGAATGGCCTCAGATGACAAGCAGCTTTCAGAAATACTGTCTTTACTTTGCTGTTCGTTTTACTGCTGAGTGAATTCCAATTGCCCATGGAGAAAGCAATTACAAACACGGAAGTGGTATTGTTCAGTTCAGGCCTAGATTCAGGAAATTGCTTGTGGTGGGGTTTTCACGTCTCATCTACTCTACATGTTGCCAAATGACAAGGAGCCAGCAAATGTAATGGTTTGCAGATTGCGTATGTCTAATTCATAGAAATGCTTACATTGGGGGTGGGGAGAGAATTCTATTGCCTCTCTGCTAACCCACTTCAATCTCTTTTTCTTAGATTGTTTGGTAATAGAGACAATCCAGAACTGAAATGGCTTTCTTGTGTTGCAAGGATGTTCAAGGGGAAGGATCATATACAGTGGTGAAATCCTTGCCACCGGTTCGCTGCCCGCACATGTGTGGTACATGCCAAATGTGCGTGCATGTGCAGTGTACGCCAAATGCATGCTGCATTCACAAATGCACAGTGCGCACCAAACACGCACTTTGCTGGAAAAAAGGACACTTAACAAGGTAAGTAGAACAGCAAGGCGGGATCAGTTGTTCTGCGCTATTTAGATTAGCTAGAAAGCAGAATTTCCTGCTTTCTAGTGAATATAAATCATGTGGCACAGCTGATCGTCAGAAATACTAGTTCGGAGCAACCGGTAGCTTTTTTTTACTACCGGTTCGCCAAACCAGTAGCTTTTATCACTACTTGTTAGCCTGAACCGGTGCAAACTGGTAGGATTTCACCACTGATCATATACCATGCTCCTCACCTGACATCCAAAAACAATGTCAGCAGGCTGAAAATTGGTGGAACTTATATCTGTCGGTAGCCTACCCTGACAAATCGTTAGCGACTGTCTGTGACAAGTCCATCTGGATTTCTTCTCCATGCAGCCAAAACATACGGTTCGGGTAATGTATAACACTCTTGTTTCAAAGACACATAAATGCGTATCTGGGGATGTGGAAGAGCAGCCAAAGTGCCTGGCTTCCTCCTCTCCATTTTCTGGGGTCTGCCTGGCTTTGCAGTAACTGCAAATGATCCCATCTGCCTGGTCTCTTGACAAATGCACATCTGGTGCGAATTGTGCTGAAGTCTTTTGCAATTCGTTCTTTCAGCATCCCTCTGAATTTGTACAATACATAGCTAAACCTAACCGACCTCTAAGGAATAACAGGATAATATGTTACTACATTTTGTTAGATAGATAGAAGTGTAAAATTAATTGTTCTGTCTGTCTGTCTATCTGTCTATCTGTCTATCTGTCTATCTGTCTTTCTGTCTGTCTGTCTGTCTGTCTGTCTATCTATCTAATTATCTATTAGCTATCTATCTGTATCATCTCTATGTCTACCATCTATCTTTATATCTCTATTGCTATCTATCTATCTATCTATCTATCTATCTATCTATCTATCTATCTATCTATCATCTATGTATCTACCTTTTTTCTTTCTTTCTTTCTTTCTTTCTTTCTTTCTTTCTTTCTTTCTTTCTTTCTTTCTTTCTTTCTTTCTTTCTTTCTTTCCTTCCTTCCTTCCTTCCTTCCTTCCTTCCTTCCTTCCTTCTTTCTTTCTTTCTTTCTTTCTTTCTTTCTTTCTTTCTTTCTTTCTCTCTCTCTATCTCTCTCTCTCTCTCTCTCTATCTCTATCATATCTCTCTCTATACACACCCAAAAAAAATAAAATATGGAAAAGCGTCAAAAAAGGCCCAAAATGGTGTGTGCAGAGGCAAAAAACCTTTTTTGTTGTTGTTTTCCTCTTCTAAATTTAGGTGTGTCTTATAGTCCAAAAAATATGGTGTGTATAGACAGACAGACAGACAGACAGACAGACAGACAGACAGATAGATAGATAGATATAGAAAGATATAGAAATATACATAAAGATATATAAAGATATATATATATAATCTTCAAGAAGAAAAAGATTTTTTTTTTTTGAAAAGTTATTTTATTTTTTAAAACATGAAACATAAAATACATCTTTTTAGAGCAAGGATTTGATCCGGTATAAAGTAAATACAATTACTCACATTCCGTCAACCAATTTTGTTCCAAATTTTATCCATTTACCTCTTTAAAAAAAAAAAGAAAGAAATAAAGAAAGAAAAAGAAATCTTATTCTAAACATTTCGATTTTAAACATTCTACTATGTCACCCTAAATTCTAAACAATGATTTCCAAATAGACATCATTCCAAATCTTTGTCATTTTAACAATCAATATTTCATATATATTCCTCATTTCTAAGACCCATTACATCGAGTCTATATTGTACCTCTTTTAAATGGCAACTAGTATCCATAATCTTGACAAAGAATATTTTCCTCCAAAAAAGGAAAAGAATTTTTGAGGACCCATAAAGGTAATTCTTCTCAAGATACAGAGACCTTGTTCATGGTAGGACAGTCTGTCAAAACTTGTAACATGGTGCATGTCCAGTGTTTCACCGAACAACTTCTTTGGCTTCAGCACCTCAAATAATCTTAAGAAAAGATACCTTGAAGAAGTGCCTTGCATTGATTGATTGGTTGGTTGATTGGTTGGTTGGTTCATTGATTGGTTGATTAATTGATTGACTGACTGACTAGTTTTAAAGCTCCTGAAAATATAATGGCAAAATAGAGCCTTTTTTCATCAGGAGTAGTTTCCAAAAACTAACTGGAAGACAGATTTTGGCCTAATAGTATTGTTCTAGTTTTTCTGTGTCTTGGTATTGTCAAGTCAGCATCTAACACATAAAAAGATCAGACTATAAAGTAAGGAGGTCCACTCTTTGCTTTCATGTAGAATAGAAACTCTATCATTAAAAAAAAGCAATGCCTCTGTAAGGATATATTTATTGCGTTTAGCTTTCGTGATCACCTTGAATGGAAGGGAATGACCCAACAAAAAGAGAGTGGCAGGTCTAGAAGAAGCATCGCTTACCTTCAAAAATGAACAGCAACATCTGAAGCTGATTTCTCAACGTTCAACATCCTGGCCATCATTATAGAGCAGTAGAGACATTCCATGTAACCTCTTTTGAAAAATCTTTTTGTTAAAGCTATATGCATTGCATCTTGGGGAGATTTAATAGCAGTAGCACTCAGACTTATGCACCACTTCATAGTGCTTTAGAACTTCATAATGCACTGTATCTTGGAATTACTCTTAAAAAGTCCTAAAAACCTGCTCAAAACATAGCAATAGTGTCAGACTTCGGTGCTATCTCAAAATAAATGAATTTCCAAACTGCCAATCTTTAAGGAAATCTTTTCTTTATTCGAGCACAGCAACCGGATCATGACTCGATGCGGACAAGACTGACCTTTTGCCCCCCAATCCCTCCCTTTCCGATCCCCAATTCTCTGCTTCTCATTGGCTATCTTCCAAGTCCCTCTCCTGACTTCTTGTCTCGTCATTTCACAGGAATGTCTCCCCCTCCTCATTTCCACGATGACCGAGCTTCAAAGGGATTTAGCAGGCAAAAGTTCAGAGCTTATCTCTCCTCTCTATGCCAGCGCTGAGGCGCTGACAAATAGCATGTAGACTTACATACTGCTTCACAGTGCTTTCCAGCCTTCTCTAAGCAGTTTATAGAGTCAACCTATTGCCCTCCAACAATCTAGGTCCTCATTTTACCCACCTTGGAAGGATGGAAGGCTAAATCAACCTTGATCTGGTGAGAATCGAACTGCTGGTAGTGGGCAAAGTCAGTCTGTAATACTGCATTCTAACCACTGTGTCCCCATGGCTCTACTAATGATATGCGGATTACATTTCTTCTCTCCAAATGGTGCATAAATTACTATTGGCACTTTCCCAGGAACAGATAACGTACATTGCACAAAATACCGGGGAGATCAAGTGGATCTCATAAACCATGCAACCAGAGTTGCAGCATTTCATCCAGAGGGTGAGAATTTTGTGCACCACAGTGCCTCAGAAGTCAATAAATAACAATTGATCCTTAGGGAGATGAACATTAAAAGAGAATGCGATTCCAAAATTTTTATAACCTTCAGTTACTGCATGTTGCAGATTTATTTATTTATTAATAAATCTGTTATTAATAACAGATCTACCTGTCCTGGGTTTTTTAATATTTTTGTTGTTGTTTTGTTTTGTTTTTCCCATTTCTG
This sequence comes from Pituophis catenifer annectens, assembly GCF_029215685.1. Classification (NCBI taxonomy): domain Eukaryota; kingdom Metazoa; phylum Chordata; class Lepidosauria; order Squamata; family Colubridae; genus Pituophis; species Pituophis catenifer. Next base: position 6,206,550 of record NW_027256884.1, read on the forward strand.
AAGAAAAACCTGTTTCTCCACCACTGAGAATACGTGCGTCAAACAGGTAGCGAGTCTGTTTAGTAAATGACAGCCCCCCCCCAAAAAAGGAGCAACTGATTTGTAAGCTTTTGCATAATTAAGCCCATGGCAAAATAAATTATGCAGAGGTGCACACCGAACACTTGGATTTTTGTTTTACTGCTGAGAGAAATGGCAGCTTTTGAATGAGAAACATGACACCTCTCATCGCCAGCTTGCAGATATAAATATTCAAAGGTAGGAAACAGGACAATGCTTTGGACCTATATGGCGAGAGGCGCCGATCTTTAATGCATGCATCAAGGAGAATGCATGAAAAAAAAAATACAGGTGTGATGATCTGAAAGAGAAAGGCTTCATTCCTTTCCTTGGTGGTTTTGAGCTGCTATACATTATGGATGCATGCATATGGTGTCACGGCTGGTAGCAGCCCTCCTGCCTACCTTGGCTAATTTCAAAGGAGCCAAGCCAAGTCAGAAATGGTTAGGATTTAGATGGGACACTGTCAGGAGAGACCTCAGCTATGGCGTTGATAGTGTAGTGTTAGCATGGGAAGGTGAACAAGATCTTGGAAGAGGGATAACAACAACGATCAACATCCAGATGTTAAAAAAAAAGATGTTGAGATCTTAGAGTCTCACCCTGGTCATCACTTCTGACCAGGGTCCCTTGGGAGTTGGGCGGCATAGAAATATGATTAATTAAATTAAATTAAATTCTTTACCCTCCTACCATTGGGAAGGAGATATAGAAGTATAGCCAGTCGCACAAACAGGCTGAAGAACAATTTTTAATCCGTGGGCTGTCAGACTCCTGAATGAGAAATAAACATCATAACTACGTAGTATGATGGACCGCAGGGCCGACGCAACGTGTAACATGTTCACACTGGTGCAATAGGACTGGGTGTTTTGTTAACATGATTTATTGGGTTAGGGATTTTCTGTCTTCACTGTGAGTTGTATTGTGTTGGGGGTGGGGGTGCACTGAGGGAACTCAACCAATCTCATTGTATATATGTTGTGCACTGAGAATAAAGATTTGAACTGAATTGAATTGGAAAGAGTCCTGTCTTAGCCATGAAAGCCAGCTGAGCGACTTTGAGCCAATCACCAAGAGACAGTGAGTTCAAGTCCCACCTTATCCATGAAAGTCAGCTGGGTGACTTTGAGCCAATCACCAGAAGACAGTGAGTTCTAGTCCCACCTTAGCAATGAAAGCCAGGTGGGTGACTTTGGGCCAATCACCAAAAGACAGTGAGTTCTAGTCCCGCCTTAGCAATGAAAGCCAGCTGAGTGACTTTGGGCCAATCACCAAGAGACAGTGAGTTCAAGTCCCACCTTAGCCATGAAAGCCAGCTGGGTGACTTTGAGCCAATCACCAGAAGACAGTGAGTTCTAGTCCCGCCTTAGCAATGAAAGCCAGCTGAGTGACTTTGGGCCAATCACCAAGAGACAGTGAGTTCTAGTCCCACTTTAGCCATGAAAGCCAGCTGAGTGACTTTGGGCCAATCACCAAGAGACCATGAGCTCTAGTCCCGTCTTAGCCATGAAAGCCAGCTGGGTGACTTTGGGCCAATCACGAGAAGACAGTGAGTTCAAGTCCCGCCTTATCCATGAAAGCCAGGTGGGTGACTTTGTATCAGTCCCTCTTTCTCAGCTGAATTCATCTCACAAGGTTGTTGTTGGTGTTGTTGTTGATGTTGTTGGAAAACAAGAGGAGGAAGGTGGATGTTGGATATGTTCAACGATCAGACGAACGAATGAACGAATGAACGAATGAACGAATGAACGAATGAACGAATGAACGAATGAACGAATGAACGAATGAACGAATGAACGAATGAACGAATGAACGAATGAACGAATGAACGAATGAATGAATGAAATATTTTACCTATGAAATGGTAAAATATTTCAAATGACAAGCAGCTTTCACAAAATACTGTCCTTAGTTTGCTGTTAGTTCTGGGTGAATTCAAGTTGCCCATGGAGAAAAGCAATTACCAATATGGAAGTGGTTATGTTAATTTCAATCCCAGCTTCAGGAAATTACTTGTGGTGGGTTTCACATCTCAGCTTCTCTACTTGTTCACTCAATGACAGGAAATGGAATAGTTTGCAGAGTGTCTACGTCTCATTTGTATAAATAATTAAAAAATAAAGATCAATTAGCATATTTTTATAAACTTGTCATAAAGGCTGCATAAGGATCACATTCCCAAGAGACCTAAGAGTCTCTATTCAGAAAATTCACGAGAACGGTGCATCTCTACTTACCAGAGGATCTAATTATGAAACATGATTTCTGAGTTTTTATTATTATTCCTCTACAATGGAAATGCAGGGCAGAGAGTTAAGTATAAATGGCAGTTCCTTTCAATTTTTCAGAAATGAAATCCTTCTCATAGCGGCCAGCTGTGTGGGGTTGAGGTGGACTTCAGTGAAGGCCACAAAGGGGGGGGGGGGGGTAATCTTGCCTTCCCGTCAAATTCTCCACACTAAATCCAGAGAAATTCAGAGTTTGGGTTTGTCTCTATTTTAAATCCCTCTTTGCTATCGTCTAGCGCAGGGGTGTCACTCGATTTCGTTGAGGGCCTCATCAGGGCTGTGTTTGACCTTTGGGGCCTGGGATGGGTGTGCCATGGTGGACGTGGCCAGCTCAACGTCACCTGTGATGGTGGCGCCTGTGGGGGCCCGAGCGCTCTGCCAGTGAAAATGGGCTCCCAAATTCCATTTTGTCTGTAATGGCCTCCTGCAACCCTCTGCCAGTGAAAACAGAGCTTGGGAGTGCCTCCCACAGCCCTCAGAACCTCTGTTTTCAGCTACAATGGCCTCCTCCAACCATCTGCCAGCAAAATGGAGTTTGGGAGGGCCACACGCAGCCCTCACAATTTCTGCTTTTGGCTGCGATGGCCTCCTTCAACCCTCTGCCAGCAAAATAGAATTCAGGAGGGCCGCATGCAGCCCTCCTGAGCTCCATTTTTTGCTGGCAGTGTCACTGTGGGCCATTCCTTTTCTGTTTCCAGGACAGCGCCATAGGACAGCTCTAAGCACCCTGCAGGCCGGATCCGGCTCCCGGGCCTTGAGTTTGACACCCCTGAGTTAGCGGTTATCTGGAATTTTGCATGCGAGATCTCTGCAGCTCTGGAGTGAAACTGTTCTCATTTTTTTTTCTTTGCAGCTTACGAGACAAGCCCCTCAGGACACAGTGTTTTGCATTCTCAACTCTTTTGTTATCATATTAATGCTTTTGTCATGACAGTTTTGGCATCTATAAATGGCTGCAGTCATGCTGTGCTCCTCTGGAGACCAATCAGAGACAGGGGGGAAAAAAATGGATGCCTGGTTTTCCAAGCAGCTTTTGTGGAAGGTGCTGCATTTTAGGCATATGTTTTAATTCCTCAAGGAGTACAAAGGAAGACCATCTTCTACATTAGGCTGAAAAGAGCAAAGTTTTCACTGCCAATAGAACTGAACGAAGGATTTGCTCCCTTTTTTTCTTTTCTGTTCTTTTCTCCCTTTTCTGGTAAATGCAGGGTCTGAGGATAGTTCTCTGCATTAGAACAAATAAGTATAATAGCCTAAAAATGGACCATAACTACCATTTTAAGAGCAAGGGGGGTTGTTTGGATTTGATTATTGGTAACTTGTTATGGTCAGATGATCTGGAGGCTGTCAAACTCACGGCCCGTGGGCCGGATATGTCACATGCTGGCCACGCCCAGCCTGGTTCAGCGAAGGGGGGGGGAGTCCTAATATGTCACGTGACGCAGCTATGAGTTTGACACCCCTGATCTGGAGCAAGAAGGGTTGAAGAAAAGATACTGGAGACCCTGGAAAGAGTGCAGACAAGAGCAACAATAATGATTAGGGGGCTGGAGACTAAAATATACGAACAACAGTTACAGGTATTGGGTATGTCTAATGAAAAGATGCGGTGGCTCAGTGGCTAAGACGCTGAGCTTGTCGATCAGAAGGTCAGCAGTTTGAATCCCTAGCGCTGCCGGATGGAGTGAGCTCCCGTTACTTATCCCAGCTTCTGCCAACCTAGCAGTTAGAAAGCATGTAAAAAATGCAAGTGGAAAAATAGGGACCACTTTGGTGGGAAGGTAACAGCGCTCTGTGCACCTTCGGCATTTTCTCATGCTGGCCACATGACCACGGAGATGTCTTTGGACAGCGCTGGATCCTCGGCTTAGAAACGGAGTTGAGCACCGTCCCCTAGAGCTGGAAATGACTAGCACGCATGTGCGGGAAAACCTTTACCTTTAATGAAAAGAAGGACTAGGAGTGACATGATAGCAGGGTTCCAATATTTGAGGGACTCCAATATTTGAGCAACAATTTTTAGATTTCACCACTGGGTGTAGGGTTTCCTGCCTAAGCAGGGGGTTGGACTAGAAGGCCTCCAAGGTCCCTTTCAACTCTGTTAATTCTGTTCTGTTCTGTTCTGTTCTGTTCTCTATTCTATTTCCATTTCCATTTCCATTTCCATATTCTGTTCTGTTCTGTTCTGTTCTGTTCTGTTCTGTTCTGTTCTGTTCTGTTCTGTTCTGTTCTGTTCTGTTCCGTTCCGTTCCATACCATTCTATTCCATTCTACTCTACTCTACTCTATTTATTTTTTTTTATTTTTTTTTAAATTTGATTTATATGCCGCCCTTCTCCGGAGACTCAGGGCGGCTTACAATGCGTTAAGCAATAGCCTTCATACTTTTGTATATTTATACAAAGTCAGCTTATTGCCCCCACAAACTGGGTCCTCATTTCACCTACCTTAGAAAGGATGGAAGGCTGAGTCAGCCTTGAGCCTGGTGAGATTTGAACCTGCAGTAATTGCAGGCAGCTGATGTTAATAACAGTGCTTTAGTCTGCTGCGCTACCAGAGCTCCTAGTCTAGTCTAGTCTAGTCTAGTCTAGTCTAGTCTAGTCTAGTCTAGTCTAGTCTAATCTAGTCTCTATTCCATTTCCATTTCCATTTCCATTTCCATTTCCATGTTCTGTTCTGTTCTGTTCTGTTCTGTTCCGTTCCGTTCCATTCCGTTCCATACCATTCTATTCCATTCCATTTCATTTCATTCCATTTCATTCCATTCCATTCCATTCCATTCCATTCCATTCCATTCTAATATGTAGTAAGCATCAAGAGCAAATGCACAATCTTCTGTGACGTTATCATGTGCATTTCCTTGGTAAGTGCGTGATGAACCACGTCTCAGCCCTTTGAGTATTGACTGGTACAATGTCGCCCTGTGTGAAGTATCCAAGTGCATTTCATAATGCTGTGCTTTAATGGGCGTCAGGGAAACCTAACTTCATATTATGTGTAGTTTGAAGGATATTTTCCAGCAAATGCTTGTGGTTTTCCACACAATGTGGCTGCAGGAGGTCTCGTGTTAAACAAAGCACGTGACAGAGCAAAAAAGTATATTTAAGCGCTTAACTTTCTCAATCTCTGCTTTTCAATCAGTGGGAGGAGAGCGATGAGCACCCAAAGGGAAAAGAACTTGTGGGTTGATTTACAGCCCATATAGATAGCCCACTTTTAAAATTATGGTACTGGGATTAATGAATGACTAGATTTTAATACGACATTAATAGCTCTCAGTAGCCTTCTCTTTAGGATCTGAGGTGGGGTGGGGGGCGGAATCTATTGTGAAAGCTATATTATCTTTCTCTGTTAACCTCTACACATTTTTGACATAAAATAGTGCTGAGGAAATTGAAATACCTGTGGGGAAAGGCCAAAATAAGGACATGAAAGCTAGGTCAGGGCAGTTTATAAATGAATAAATGAATATCCATTCGTTGTATACTGTTGTCATCCAACTCAGGGGTGGGCTTCAAAAATTTTAGCAAGGGGTTCTCTGCCCAGTTGCTGGATGGGCGTGGCCATGGTGGGCGTGGCCTAGTCGGCCTCCTGCACCACGGCAGTGGGGGAGGGTGTTTTTGCCCTCCCTGGGCTCCGGAGGCCTTCTTCGAGCCTCTGGGAGGGTGAAAACAGCCTCCTCAGGCTCTGCAGGCCCTATGGAGGCCGGAAACACTTCCAGTAGGCCCGTTTTTCACCCTCCCCAAGCCTCCACGTGTGCCCTGCACTTACCTCCACCCAAAACAGGTCAAGTGGGGACTTCTGGGAGGGGAGGGGTTGTCATTGCGTTTTTGTATTTACCAGATGAGCTCTTATTTTTGAACTTTCAGACTTACCATAGCTTGCCAAGTTCTTATCAGTAAGCCAACTGCGCATGTCCACATTCTTTCACTTTCTTCTATCTTTCTTTGTTCGCCTGCCAAGAGGTACGGCAGGAACGCTGCCAAGATGTAATTAATTAGCTAGTAAGATGTTTTTACTTCTTTATAATAAAATGTGTTTATTAGAATATATCTCGGTTTTATTTTCCTAAAGTATACTTCAAGGAAAGGTCACGATCCATTCTCTAATCAAGGTGCAATTACCCAAAAGCAGAATGGGATTAATTGCCACCCTGACAGGGGTGGGCCTGGTGGGGCCAGTCAGGAGTGGGATTTGGGGGTTCTCTGAATTGCACAGAATCTTAGCTAGAGGTTCTCCTGAACTCCTGAGAACCTCCAACAGCCCATCCCTGGGTCTACCCCTCCTTGGAGACCTCATTTCACACGGGCTTCAAGTTTTCTAACAAATTGGACCCCAGAATCAGAATACAGTATCTTCTGTTCAGAAGACTTGAACTTCCTCCTTAGGATGAGTAACTGAATAATAAAAGAATGTCAGTAGCAGACAGCTTCTCTAGTCCTAAACAACTCCTAGATTTTATATTTTTGCTCAATGCCCATTTAATGCCCTATCAGAATCTGATTATATACTTGGAGAGTGCATTTCCTTCCTTTTTCCTGTCGGTTAGGCATGTCCAGTTCTAATTCTCGAGTTGGATCATGGGTGGGCTGCTGGGGAGTCGCAGGGGTTTGGGAGAACCTCTAGCTAAGATTCTGTGTAGTTCAGAGAACCCCCAAATCCCACTTCTGGCTGGCCCCACCCCGCCCACCCCTCCCCTCCCCTCCCAGAAGTCCCCACATGACCCGTTTTGGGTGCAGGTAAGTGAGGGGCACACGTAAAGGCTTGGGGAGGGTGAAAAACGGGCCTACTGGAAGTGTTTCCGGCCTCCAGAAGGCCTCCAGAGCCCAAAGAGGGAAAAAACACCCTCCCCCACTGCCGTGGTGCAGGAGGCCGACTAGGCCACACCCACCATGGCCACGCCCACCCAGCAACCTGGCAGAGAACCCCTTGCTAAAATTTTTGAAACCCACCTCTGGGTAGACCTCTGCAACTTCCTTTGATTTCAAATAATCGCGGCATTAGGAAGGTTGAGAACCACTGCTCTAGGGGGTGATACTCATCTCTGTTTCAAAGCCAAAGAGCCAGCGCTGTCCGAAGACATTTCTGTGGTCATGTGGCCAGCATACTAAATGCCAAAGGCACACGGAACACTGTTACCTTCCCACCAAAGGTGGTCCCTATTTTTCTACTTGCATTTTTTACGTGCTTTCGAACTGCTAAGTTGGCAGAAGCTGGGACAAGTAACGGGAGCTCACCCCGTTACGCGGCATTAGGGATTCGAACCGCTGAACTGCCGACTTTTCGATCGACAAACTATGCGACTTACCCACTGAGCCACCGCGTCCCTACAACATACTTAAAAGCACAGATCTTAACTTTACATAGTCCTACATTCAAAAGACAGATCGTAACATCATAAATCAGAGTTTTTCTGGACCACAGTCCTCCCTCCAAGTTAAAATACCTCCCAAAAAAACCTATTCCTGAAATTTACATTAATATGCTACTTCGGGAAAGAGCCATGGACATGCTACGATTGAGAAAACAGAATTGAGTTCAAGGTAGTCCAGATAAGGAGCACACCCAGAGGTGCTAGCTCTAATGTTATTACAGGGTTACATTAACACAGTCTTGCAAATCTGAAATTACATCTTTCCCCCCTAACCTTAACAGTCGAAGACACTAGGGAGGGTCTCTCTGGGACATTGGTTACATCCTCGTTGCTTCTGTAGGCCCAGCTGCTGCTTGTCTGACCATTGTCTAACCTGCGGCCCTTCCTGCTATCTCTCAAGGACATTTCCACATACCAGTTAGGCTGTCAAACTCCACAAGACGTATCTGGAGGAAGTAAAGGAGCTTACAGAACAGACATTACAGGCTAAACAGGTTCATTACCGACAAGCCTTTTAGGAGATCAAAGAAATTTAAATCGGGCGATTCCCTTCAGAATTCTTCTCCTCAAGTTCTAACTCTGAAAAACGCAGAAAGTCCCTAACAACTTTGGGGGGCGGGGAAGGGGGAAAAAAGCCCAATGATAATCACGTCCCGAGCATATATTGTGCAAATATTGCAACTGACTACGCAAAAAAAAAAAAAAAAAAAAAAAAAGAAAAAAGAAAGAAAAAAAAGGGGGGGGGGATGTGGAAAAAAAAAACCTGAACTGATTTATCTTAGCAGCGATTTGTCCAATCGTATCCCTTGGGTTTTAAAAGCTGACAGCATCGCTGTCTCTGCAATTTGATTGCTTGTCATTTCAATAGGAAAATTCACCTTAGACTAAGCTTTATCCAGATGGAGTGGGTAGCTGGATGCCTTTGAAAGGTTACTCCATTAATTCTATCATCATCAGCATTTGCAGACTATCTTCAAACGCATTTTTTTTTTTAAATGGAAGATTTTAGGACATGTACATGGGCACGCACGCAGACACACACTGGGAGAGGTATTTGCATAATGATTTAAAATGTTTTTATATCACCCTTCCTAGACTATATCCCTAGGCAGTTCACACCAAGAATTTGCAGTAAACTACCATTGCATAATTAAAACCGCACAGAGGTTATAAATTTCACAGAGACATCTTTTAAATCCAGCAAGAACGGACATCTTGGAGTCCTAAAAATATTGATTTTTTTCCCCCCTTCTTCATTATGTCTCAAAAGAAATGCTTAAAAGAGAAAGAGATAAAAAATAATAATAAACTAAGCCAAGTATTGTTCCTAGATGACGAACTGTTCATCGTACTGAAAATGAACCCAAGATCACTGCTGAAATTCACATTTTTTTTATTACCGGGTCTGTGGGCGTGGTGAGGCTTGGTGGGCGTGGCTTGGTGGGCATGGCAGGGGAAAGATATTGCAAAATCTCCATTCCCACCCCACTCCAGGGGAAGGATACTGCAAAATCTCCATTCCCACCCCACTCCAGGGGAAGGATACTGCAAAATCCCCGTTCCCTCCCCACTCCTGGGGGAAGGATACTGGAAAATCTTCATTCCCTCCCCACTCCAGGGGAAGGATACTGCAAAATCCCTATTACCACCCCACTCTGAGGCTAGCGAGAGGTGGTATTTGCCAGTTGTCCAAACTACTCAAAATTTTTGCTACCGGTTCTCCGGAACCTGTCAGAACCTGCTGGATTTCACCCCTGCCCAAGATCAATCTGATAGGATATGAGCACCGACAGATGAGTGTGTTTGTAAGTCTATATTTAGGGGTGTGTGTTTTGACTCCTGACAACTGCCTGAACAAGTCCCTGCAGTTTTCTTGGCAGGGTTTTAGAAATGGTTTGCCATTGACTCTTTCCTAGGGCTGAGAGAGAATGACTGGCCCAAGGTCATTCAGCTGGTTTTGTGGGATTAGTACTCGTGGCCTTCTTTCTAGCTGGATGCCAAACTGGGTCTTTTTGTAAGTTTACTGTTGGCTAAAAACCACCAGCCAATCCCTGCTTCCCCTTTGTGGCCAATAGCTGAAGCTTCAGAAACATCCAACTGTTTTTCGATAGCTATTACCTATGGAGGAGGAGGAGGAGGAGGAGGAGGAGGAGGAGGAGGAGGAGGAGGAGGAGGAGGAGGAGGAGGAGAGAAACAGCACACAGAAGTGTGCAAAGCAGCATTTAATTCCCATAATTTCATGGACATATAGTCACTTTTTGTGAGATGCTTAACCATAAAAAATTGATTAATAAATATACCTAAGCAACCACGCCATAAAAAATATCCGTCAGCAGTTATACTACGGAAATATACTGTACTTCCTTTATTCTGTTTATCACATGTTTTGATCTGCCAGTGGTTCTTCCTTTCCTTCCTCTCCTCTGCTCTGCTCCCCTCCTTCTCCTCCCTTCCCTTCCCTTTCTTCCTTTCCTTTCCTTTCCTTTCCTTTCCTTTCCTTTCCTTTCCTTTCCTTTCCTTTCCTTTCTTCCTTTCCTTTCCTTCCCTTCCCTTCCCTTCCTTTCTTCTTTTCCTTTCCTTTCTTCCTTTCCTTTCCTTTCCTTCCCTTCCTTTCTTCTTTTCCTTTCCTTTCCTTTCCTTTCCTTTCCTTTCCTTTCCTTTCCTTTCCTTTCCTTTCCTTTCCTTTCCTTTCCTTTCCTTTCCTTTCCTTTCCTTCCCTTCCCTTCCCTTCCCTTTCTTTTCCTTTCCTTCTTTCCCTTCTTCCTTTCCTTTCCTTCCCTTCCCTTCTTCCTTTTCTTTTCTTTTCTTTTCTTTTCTTTTCTTTTCTTTTCTTTTCTTTTCTTTTCTTTCCTTTCCTTCCTGTCCCGTCCCTTCCCTTCCCTTCCCTTTCTTTCCTTTCCTCTCCTTCCCTTCCTCCTTCCCTTCTCTTCACTTCCCTTCCATTCCCTTCCCTATTTGTTTTATTGCTCATTTGTTTTGTCCTTTCTCTGCTCATTTGTTTTCCTAGCTGTAGATACAGCCAGCTCATTTATCTAAGTAAAATTGTCCTTGACCATTTGTTCTTTCCTTTGCTCTTTGTTCTTTCCTTCTTTGCTGGTCGCTTTGTAATATAACATCCGTGTAATTCTATCCGGGTTATTAACCCACCCCAGGTATAGTTTCAAAAAGAACAATAGCTTCAGCTTAATTATATAGATTCCCCACCCCTTCCCCAATAATGCTGATTATTATGGTTCCAGAGAACAATTGTGAATTAATCAGAAAATTAGGACAGATACCCTGCTGTAAAACTACCCCCTGAAACAAGATGGTCTTAGCTGAGACGGTGAATATTACATCCATTGCTCTGAAATTAAATAAAGGGTAAAGGTTGCGCATTCATTTTAAATGCTCACATGTTGATAGTTAAGAAGTTTTATTGAAGCATTGCATTCTCTTGCACTCTCTTTCTGCTTTGGTATACCTCTGTAGCAGTGGCGAAATCTGAACCGCTCTTATTTTAAAAATGAAGAATCATTTTTTAACTAACAATACCTCCTTTCGCTCATTTACCGAGGTTCATAACAGCCTTTTCCTTCCTACCCACTGATTGGGGCTCGAACCTAATGTATCAAACGCAATCTTAAAACCAATTCTGGCTTGGATTTTTTTTTTTTCATTCCTGCTTTATTTCGATCGTTCATCACACTGAAGTGTCACGGTTTTGAAACCAAACGAGAGGCTATTTTATAGGTCGTCGTATCGCAAATTGTCCTAGGTTTATTATCTCCGTCTAATGAACCTGTATGTATGGGGAATATCTGCATACTTCAAGTAAAGTTATCTGTAAGTGAGAACAATAATTCCCACTGATTATGTATTGATGCAAATTTCAAGAAGAGCCACTTGAGGCTCTAACCAAACTGTTTTGGAGAAGTGTGTTTGCCTCTTTCTTCTTCTATAGCCAATTGATCTTGATCCTTCTTGTAGAGGCAACTCATTTGGAGAATAGAGGCTATTTCAGAGTTTGTTTATTGCCAACAAAGAAACACAGTTAATTTCAATTTTCTGAAGGAGTAGTGTTTGCAGAATCATACTTGGTCAACACTCATTATACCCATACTCCATATTTTTAAGAGTAGACTTAAATTTAGCATGGGAAGTGCTCTAGATCAATCACATCAAAGCGAGATTTGCTAAGTGCTCAATTTCTTACTGTGTTAGATATTTTCTGTAAAATAAATAAGCAGAAATGCTGGAAATGAATTTTATTTGATATGGGCAGGTTTTTTTTTAAACTGTATAGTGATTCCTCTTTCCTTCCTCCTTTCCTCTGTTCTCTCCCCTCCCTTCTCTTCTCTTTTTCCTACCAGAGAAAGAGTAGGAGGAAGTCAGAAAAAGAAAGGAAGGAAAGGAAAGGAAAGGAGGAAAGGGAAGGAGAAAGGGAAGGGAGGGAAGGGAAGGGAAGGGAAGGGAAGGGAAGGGAAGGGAAGGAAGGAAGGAAGGAAGGAAGGAAGGAAGGAAGGAAGGAAGGAAGGAAGGAAGGAAGGAAGGAAGGAAGGAGACAATAAATCAACTGGGAGAGTATTCAAATTTACACAGCCTTGCCATATTTAATCTTATCTCATACCAACAACTACATCTATAACTAAATATGTATTCAAATTTGTAATTACATATGAATTAATTGAAACAGACTGTTTGGCTACAAGTACCTAAATATTTGTATACAACTGTTTTTTGTGGGTTTTTTGAGAAAAGTATAGTACTGGTTTGCCATTGCTTTCATCCAGAAGAACAGTAGCATATGGTTAGAATGCAGTATCACAGGCTAACTCTGCCAACTGCCAGGAGTTCAATCCTGACTGGCTCAAGGTTGACTCAGCCTTCCATCCTTCTGAAGTCGGTTAAATGAGGACCCAGATTGTTGGGGGCAAGAGGCTGACTCTGTAAACTGGTTAGAGAGGGCTGTAAAGCACTATGAAGCAGTATATGTCTAAGTGCTATTGCTATTGCTAGAATATTTTTTTTTTAATTTCTCAACCTACCCTCCAATTCTAGACTTTCCACATAAGTACTAATCAAGTCTGATTCTACTTAGCTTTTTAAGAGCAGCCAAGGTTAACTTGGTGCTACCACTGGGGATAAGCAGTGAGTAGCATTTAACAGATTTACAGAAACTACCCTTTGAAAGTAGAGGGCAGGTAGGCTTTGAGGAACGTTGTCCATGGGGGTCGCGATGGATAGGACACGACTTCACAACTAACAACAATAACCCTTTGTAAATTATAGGGACAGACAAATTTAAAACCCCAGGTTAAGAACAAATTAAAATTTACATTAAAATTTACATTAAAAAAGAATGGGAAAGGTTAGGCCAGACCAGCCTGGTGAAATAAAAAGGTCTTGAGAGCGCGGCGGAAGGTGTGTAGATCCGGGATCCTCCATATCTCCGGGGGAAGCTCATTCCAGATAGTAGGTGCCCCCACAGAGAAGGCTCTCCCCCTGGGGTCCATCTGCCAACATTGTTTGGCCGACGGCACCTGGAGGAGTCCCTCTCTGTGAGAACATACCGGCCGGTGGGAGGCCGTTTGCGGCAGCAGGTGGTCCCGTAAATAAAATAAAATTGTACATCTGAGCATTTGCTTAGTCCCTAACATTTTGACTAAAACTGATCTCTTAAAGCCTTATCTTTTCTGCATTTTGCTGCTGAATAAATTCGTTCGGGAATGGAATGGCAACTTCAGCTGAGAAAGACATGCAAAGAGAGAGAGAGAGAGACAGACAGACAGACAGACAGAGAGACAGAGGGGAAGATGGAGAGAGAAAGAGACAGAGACACACACACACAGAGAGACAGAGACAGAAAGAAAGACAGAGAGACAGAGACAGACAGAAAGAGAGACAGATACAGAAAGAGAGACAGAGAGACAGAGAGAGAGACAGAGAGACACACAGAGAGAGACAGAGAGACAGAGGGGGAGATGGAGAAAGAGAGAGATGGAGAGGGGGGAGATAAGATTCAGAGAAGCATTAAGCACGACGATTTGATTGTTCTTGGATCTGCCATCTTGGCTTCCCAGTAGACACACTGTTCAAGCAAAACCAGCTCTGGTGAAGCTGCATATTTGCTCTTGATGGTTGACCTTTTGGTTAAAAAAAAAACCCCCGATCCTTGCTATATTTATTTATTTATTATTTATTTATTAATTAATTAAATTTGTATACCGCCCTTCTCCTTTTGGACTCAGGGCGGTGAACAGCCAAAATAAAAACATCTGTACACAAAAGTTAAAATAATTATTAAAACTAATTAAATGAAATTTGGCCCATAATTTAAAACATAAAGCATATAAAAGCCCAGCCAGTAATTTAAATCAAAGCGTATAATGCACGGACCAAGCTTTACTAAAGATGATTGGAGCTGATGATAAAATGTCCTTCAGCAATTCTCCGCCATCCAAATGAAACTGTCACCGGCGCTGTTGATCTGAGACAAGTACTGCCGTGTGTCCTTTACACGATCACTAATCTCAAGATGAAACCGAGATTAATCAAGAGTGTTGTCATCAGGTTTTGCTTCTTTAAACAAATGAATGCTTGTAAGGAATAATAAATTATTACACTAGGGTGGCTGACATTAATCTAAACTGAATTTTCTTGCAGCACAAGGTTCTAACTTGCAAAGCCCCCCCCCCCCAAAAAAAAGTCTATCCAGAGCTTCAACAATCTTTGCAATTTCATTGCAGTGAATAATTTCCACCAGTTTGAAAGAGTTCTGGCTTTTTTTTTTTTTTTCAGTGCTGTATTCTAAACATAAAATGGATTTGGGAACTACTTTTTTTTTCTTTATCTGTTTTTATTTGCTTGATTGCTTATTTTGATGGCTTATCTCTTGATTGTATTATTTTGTTTCTTGGATGTCAGCTGCTTTTAAATACCTTACTTCAATTGTGGTGGTTGTTATTGCATTCCAGAGGAAAAGAAGAAGAAAGATTTGTCTCTTTATTACTGAGAATGTTGTGCTCTGACACAAGTCAGGGGTGTCAAACTCCCGGCCCGGGGGACGCATCCGGCCTGTGGGGTGCTTAGATCTGGCCTGTGGGGCTGCCCTAGAAACAGTGAAGGACCGGCCCATGTGCCTCTGCCAGCAAAAATGGAGCTCGGGAGGGCCGCAGGCAGCCCTCCCGAGCTCCATTTTCACTAGCAGAGGGTCACAGGAGGCCGTAGCGGCCAAAACCAGAGCTCACACGGACTGCGGGCAGCCCTCCCGAGCTCCATTTTCACTAGCAGAGGGTCACAGGAGGCCGTAGCGGCCAAAACCAGAGCTCACACGGACTGCGGGCAGCCCTCCCGAGCTCCATTTTCACTGGCAGAGGGTCACAGAGGCCGTAGCTGCCAAAACCAGAGCACACACGGACTGCGGGCAGCCCTCCCGAGCTCCATTTTCACTGGCAGAGGGTCACAGAGGCCGTAGCGGCCAAAACCAGAGCTCACACGGGCTGTGGGCAGCCCTCCCGAGCTCCATTTTCACTGGCAGAGGATCACAGCGGCCGTAGCGGCCAAAACCAGAGCTCACACGGACTGCGGGCAGCCCTCCCGAGCTCCATTTTCACTAGCAGACGGTCACAGGAGGCCGTAGCGGCCAAAACCAGAGCTCACACGGGCTGCGGGCGGCCCTCCCGAGCTCCATTTTCACTGGCAGAGGGTCACAGAGGCCATAGCGGCCAAAACCAGAGCTCACACAGACTGCGGGCAGCCCTCCCGAGCTCCATTTTCACTAGCAGACGGTCACAGGAGGCCGTAGCGGCCAAAACCAGAGCTCACACGGGCTGCGGGCGGCCCTCCTGATCTCCATTTTCACTAGCAGAGGGTCACAGAGGCCGTAGCGGCCAAAACCAGAGCTCACACGGACTGCGGGCAGCCCTCCCGAGCTCCATTTTCACTGGCAGAGGGTCACAGAAGCCGTAGCGGCCAAAACCAGAGCTCACACGGGCTGTGGGCAGCCCTCCCGAGCTCCATTTTCACTAGCAGAGGGTCACAGAGGCCATAGCGGCCAAAACCAGAGCTCACACGGGCTGTGGGCAGCTCTCCCGAGCTCCATTTTTACTAGCAGACGGTCACAGGAGGCTGTAGCAGCCAAAACCAGAGCTCACACGGGCTGCGGGCGGCCCTCCCGAGCTCCATTTTCACTGGCAGAGGGTTGTTTGTTTGTTTGTTTGTTTTTCATTGTAGTTCTAACCCCTTAATCACTGCCCTCATGTATTTGCCTAGATCCTGAATCTTCTGATTGGATAAATTGGATTGCATTGGAGGTATGTTGAGTGTAGGAGTTTCCCATGTCTTTCCCACTGGTGATACAAAAGTTTTCTTACACATACACACACACGCAACACATACATACACACCGGTGGTGAAATCTAAAATTTGTTACTACCGGTTCTGTGGGCGTGGCTTGGTGGGGGAGGGATAATGTGACTGGGTGGGCATGGCCAACTTTTTTTTTTTTTTACTTTTAAAAGCATTTTTTCTACAACCTCTTCGATGAAGAGACTGTAAAAAATACTTTCAAAAGGCTCTGATGATCCCAGCTGAGTTGCCTGATCAGCAGAGGCTTTTTTTCTTTTAAAAGCCTTTGACAATCCCAGCTGAGCCGCACAATCATCAGAGGCTTTTGTTTTTTACTTTTAAAAGCATTTTCTCAGTGGAAGAGGTTGTAGAAAAAATGCTTTTAAAGGTAAAAAAAAAAAGTCTCTGATGATTGTGCGGCTCAGCTAGGCATATGAGGGGGTGCAGGGATTTTTGCTACTGGTTCTCTGAACCACCCGCCTCCATCGCTACCGGATCGGGTGATCCGGGAGCGTTTCACCCCTGATATACACACTTTAAATAAGTTTGCAATTTCTAAATGTACATTGTTTGTTTGTTTGTTTATATCCCACCTTTGTTCTTTTTGCAAATAATTCAAGCAGTGAATATATTCAACACAGCTTCATTCTCCTATTTTCCCCACAACAGCAAACCTATGAAGTGGGTTGGGCTGAGAGAGAGGATTGGCCCAATGTCACCCCAGCTGACTTTCATGTTTAAGGTGGGACTAGAACTCTCAATCTGTTGGTGATTGGATCAAAATCACCAGTTTTCATGCCTAAAGTGGGATTAGAGTTTACTGTTTCCTGGTGATTGGCACAAAGTCGCCCAGTCAGCTTTCATGCCTAAGGCGGGACTAGAACTCACCATCTCCTGGTGATTGGCTCAAAGTCACTCAGCTGGCTTTCATTCACTTAGCTGGCGTTCATGTCTAAGGTGGGACTAGAACTCACCATCTCCTGGTGATTGGCTCAAAGTCACTCAACTAGCTTTCATTCACTCAGCTGGCTTTCATGCCCAAGGCGAGACTAGAACTCACCATCTCCTGGTGATTGGCTCAAAGTCACCCAGGTGGCTTTCATGTCTAAGGTGGAACTAGAACTCACTGTCTCCCACTTTCTACTCTGGCACTTTGACCACTAAACTGAATGGGCTCTGCAAACCACTATCATGTGATAGAGGGAGCCATAATTATCATAATTATCACAGCATATGAGAAATTGATGCATGACTGACTCTTATGTAAACCTTAAACAAGAAAGCAAACTCAACTCAGCCATACAGGTCCAAAATAAACTCTTGATTTATCTGATCCAATCCCTTCTTCCACTTCAGATAGAAATTCAAATCACTGAAGAAGTAGAGGAAAAATGAATGCTTTAGTGCAAAGCTTTGAATAAGAAATATCCACAGAGATTTAAACTAATATTGGGATTTGCTTCCTTCCAGTATATAAATTACTCAGTGAGAGCCTATTTCTTGGATATTTTTTTTTTTAAGTTTTAGGCTTCAATTCTTTGCTGGTCTGGCTTTTGGAACTTGATTTGTATATTCATTTATACGGAATTAAGTCCATTTTTTCATATATATTTTTTTAAAAAGGAATGCACAAGATGTCTTTGAACAGAGGGGAGTAATTTTTGAATTCATACACCCATACATAAAATGTCCTTGTTGAATGATTAGTGCATGTTGCTAATATGATGCTTGCTAAATTGCTAAACCCCAATAAAGGTAAAGGTTCCCCTCGCACCTATGTACTAGTCGTTCCCAACTCTAGGGGGCGGTGCTCATCTCTGTTTCTAAGCTGAAGAGCCAGCGCTGTCTGATGACAATTCCATGGTCATGTGACTGACATGACTAAACGCCAAAGGTGCATGGAACGCTGTTACCTTCCCACCAAAGATGGTCCTTATTTTTTCTACTTGCATTTTTACATGCTTTCAAACTGCTAGGTTGGCAGAAGCTGGGGCCAGTAACGGGAGCTCATCCCGTTATGTGGCGCTAGGGATTCGAACCGCTGAACTGCCGACCTTTCTGATTGACAAACTCAGCGTCTTAGCCACTGAGCCACCACATCCCTAAAACCCAATACTTGGAGTCAACTTCTCTGCTGGCCATTTCCTTATTGCTTCCTCCAGTTTTGTTCAAATGGGTCATTGGTATATATTTCAGCAGCAACATTTTAAATGACTCGAGCTATTACTCAGTAGTAGCTGATATACCGTACATTTAATCAATTTTTATACAGCACCAACTAGTCCACCAACTTAATGACAGAGCATAAATAATAGCCCAGCCTACACGGCTGCTTAACGTGTCTTGCAACCCGTATTAAGGGTGTTGCAAAACCATTATACGAACTGGGTTTGAAGCCTGAAAACGAGTTCTTTTATAAGCGCGCCGGCCAATATTATAAATGGAAAAGCTTAGAAGAAGCATTTAAGTACATTTAAAATAAATTACAATGATGGAAGAGCAGAATCGGCTAAGGTAGCTCAGTTATTTCGGAAGGTAGAAAGTATTGCGTGCGCGCATATGGTTTTTATGTGGATGCTTGAGTTTTGGCAGTGTAACTAATCCTCTACTCATGTATTAGGAAGCATAGCCCGGTGTGTTCAATCCCACCTTAATGTGATTGGAACCGTAGCTTTCAATGATTTGATGGTACAGCTGAAAACCCACAAGCTTCCCAACTCTCTTCAGCATGGTTTTAATTTTTGCAGATTAGGAGGGGAGGGGAAGAGGCTCCCCTCTTTATCTGACGTTCGTGTGAGTTGAAGCTCACGGTTCTTCTTGACGTACTTGAAACGCAAGAGCTGAGGATGGAGTGGGATGAGATGGAGAGGGATCTTGAAACAAAATTGTAAGCGCCTGCAGTGGCTCTTGTGTAACCGGTTAATCCTTCTGAATTGATTCACCAGATACAAGTGGAAAACAGAAAATAATGACAATTTATTCTGAGATCGGGAAATTTAATTTAATTTATGCCCTGGTATCGGAGCTCCATCTGCCAGAAGGCATTAGGATCTCAAGAGGATGGAACGTCAAGATTGAACCGCTTAGCTTCTTGCAAACCCTAATGCAAGGGTGAAATCCAGCAGGTTCTGACAGGTTCTGGAGAACCGGTAGAGGAAATTTTGAGCAGTTCGGAGAACCAGTAGCAAATACCACCTCTGGCTGGCCCCAGAGTGGGGTGGGAAAGGAGATTTTGCAATATCCTTCTCCTAGGAGTGGGGAGGGAATAGGGATTTTGTAGTATCCTTCCCCTGGAGTGGGGTGGAAATGGAGATTTTGCAATATCCTTCCCGTGCCATGCCCACCAAGCCATCCCCGCAGAATCGGTAGTAAAAAAATTTGGATTTCATCACTACCCTAATGGTTTTCAACTTGCCAATGAACTGGGGGGAGGGAAGGTGGAAATGGAATAGAGAGAATGTATGCAGAGATGGGGGAAAGCATGGAAGCCATCAAGGTCACCACTGCAGGTGCTTGAGAAAGAGATGGACTGTTCCCATAACAAACAGATGACTCATAATCAGACAATGTGATCATCCATGGGAGAAGGGGAAGCTGTTGTTTAACTAGGCAAACATTTGTCTGGAAGAAACCAGAGCTGGTTTTGTTTCTTCAGTACCAATATGGTGTATCCAATAAATTTTACTTTTGGGAATTCAAATCTCCTGAGAGTGTTTCCTTGTTTTGGGTTCACTAGTTGGACAGTTGACATGGAAATCATCAAAAGAGCTTTCATACTATAGCTACACATTCTGTAGCTCTTTAGGTTAACCAGGAGTTACTATTTCTAGGAGTAATATAACCATGGCTGGTCAGGGGGTGGTCTATCAAAGACATCCAAGCTAACATGCAAGGCAGGAAGCCCCCATTAAGCCATGATTGCCAGCAGAAGCGGTTATTTGTTTATTAATTATTTATTTATGGGACCCATCTCACCTTGGTCCAGTGCAATTTGATTGCCAATGCAAAGTAGGGGATTGAACTAGAAGATCTCCAAGGTCCCTTCCAACTCTGTTCTGCATTCTTTCTTTTCCTACTTTTCTCATTTAATAAATGAAAAAAAAAAAAAAACCCTACTGCATGAAGGAATCATGTTTGTTCCTTCTTCACTATGCCAGACAACATTTTCTTCTTCTTCTCCTCCTTCTCCTTCTCCTTCTCCTTCTCCTTCTCCTTCTCCTTCTCCTTCTCCTTCTCCTTCTCCTTCTCCTTCTCCTTCTCCTTCTCCTCCTCCTCCTCCTCCTCCTCCTCCTCCTCCTCCTCCTCCTCCTCCTCCTCCTCCTCCTCCTCCTCCTCCTCCTCCTCCTTCTTCTTCTTCTTCTTCTTCTTCTTCTTCTTCTTCTTCTTCTTCTTCTTCTTCTTCTTCTTCTTCTTCTTCTTCTTCTTTCCATCCTTGTTAAACAGTTTTGACTTAACAAGACAGTTCTTCTACATCCTCTTCCTATACCGACCTTATCTGTGTAAACTCTGTTCACCAGCATTTTATCATCCTCGACTGCCTGTCCTAATGTGACTAATGAAGGAAGGATGAAAGAAGGAAAATCTTTCCAGCAGCTAAAGGAAATGTATATATACCCTAGAACAGTGATGGTTAACCTTTTCGGCACTGAGTGCATGTGCTAGAACACTGGAAGCTGCTCTTCCGGGTTCCATCACACGCATGCACGCTGGACAGCTGGTCAGGTGTGCATGCGCACCGGCAACCTGCTCTCTTCCGGGTTCCATCGTGTCAGGGTAATGAAGATTTAAAGCTGACCTGCCCCTTTAAGACTGAGGATGACTCAGGAGGGTTATTGCCCTTTAAGAAGCTATCTATATAAGGGAGGCCATTAGAGGGCGTCTATCTCTCTCTCCTTGTGTATCACTCTCCTTGTGTATCACTCTCCTTGCGTGTCACTCTCCTCGCCGTGTTCTATCTGCATTGCAGTTCTCTGTGTAGAGGTGAAGACTGATTGCTTGTCTGGTATGTGCCTACCACTTGTACATCTGTATATAGAAGTCTTGTATATAAACCACTGTTTGTAAGGCAAACCTCCTTGTCCTGTATTTTGCTCCTGGGTGGTCTCAAAATAGTAGTCACACTGTAAACACTCTGACACGTTGAGTGCATGTGCAAAGACCAGCTGACAGGTGACATCTGGAAGAGCAGCTGGCGATGGCGCATGTGCCCATTGAGAGGGCTATGTATGCCACATATGCCAAAGGTTCACCATCACGGTCCTAGAAATAAGAGGATTAGAAAAGGTTTTAGATTGAAATTGGGATGTTCTGACCATTGGAGAAGCTTTTTGGAGCCCAAAACTCTGATACTTGAAACTGGACCACTTCAAGCTTGAAATGTTTTCGTGATGCCATCAATAACCTATCTTCTGCTTGAGCTGATAGTTTCAAGCAGTGAGGCAGAGAGCATTCAACTTGAAACCTTCCATTGTATAAAGCTTAGATTTACAAGCTTATTTACTTGCAGGTTTTAGTTTATAGACCTTAATCACACGGGCATTTTATTATAAATATATTTTATGCATTCATTTGCAGGGATATTGTCAGATGTAAATGCCTTATTCTCTAATGTGTAAATAATGTATATATGGAACATCAGGGGTTAACTTATTACTTGAGCTTTAATGTATTCATATTTTACCACTCCCATTCCTGGCTCCGCCCCTTGTATATAAAAGGAGCCATCCTCCCCATTTTCCTTGCTTCTATCTTGAATATTCAGCGAATATAGAATGCCTATTATGATTAAAGAGAATTATATTTAAACCTATAACTTCTATTATCTTTATTGAGTCTGATCCTGAAAATATTGCAACAAGCTGGTAGCAGAGGATGGTTAATTGACTCAATAAGTAATTAAAAATGTCCAAGAAAGATAGGCCCAACACCAGGGCCTACAGCAAAGAAATAGAAACTGATCAAGAGATGATCAACGAATCCACTAATGCGATTTCGAGAGAATCCGAAGAATACACCACTGAAGAAGAAGAACTGATGAGTGAAAATAACGACCAGGAAGAAATCGAGATAGAAAATAACGAACTCAGGTCAGAAATATTAAAAATACTAAAAAGCCAAAAGAATGATGAAAGCCTCATCGCGGACCTCCAGGAGATGCTGAGGAACAGCGGAGCAGCGAGAGAGAAAAACATCATTAAAGAAAAACCCAAAGATCAAAAAACTGTGAGTGAAATGACTACTGAGAAAATAGTTGTAAAAAAAGAAAAGATGTGACCCCGCGCGAAATTTTGAACGGCAGCCATCTTGGTTTCAACGAACTTCAAAAGAGAGTGAAGCAGAGCCAATCAAAACGCTCAGTTCAAAATTTCTGGCGCGAAAAACGCTATCAGACGAAGAAAGTGAAAAAGAAGTCTCAAACTCTTCAGATGAACCAAAATCAGAAAGTGAAGACGATTTAACAAAGTCTCAAGTAGAGTCAGCAATGAAAACACTTTTTGCTGCTTTTGGGTCAAGATTGAAAATTTCTAAGACATCAACGAAGAAGCAAGCAATCAAACCGACAACTCAAGACCTGCACGCTCCCATCCTGACTTCGAAAACGACGACACCCGAGCCCAGAGAGCCATGCCGATTCCGTCCTACACCGCAGACAGAATCGAGTGCCAGCACACACAAGAGAAAGAGAAGAACCGCCGCCATCACCAAAGCCCCAAAAACCGAGCCAGAGACCGACTCATCTGAAGAGGAGCGGATCGAGAGAGCTGAAATGGAGAGAACCTTCCACAACGGCGCCAAAGAAGAAATGAGCAACGCGCATGTGCAAAACTACGTAGACGGCCCCGAAAGACTTGAACTGGCCAGAGAACCGCGCAGACTCGTTACAAGCATCCCAATGCCGTTCTGTAATTTCCTGCACTTGAGAGACCACGGACTGCCTCAGGTTGTAAGTAATGGACAAAATAATGTGGGGAACTTACCCAGTGACTTCCCAAAACTTAGAGTTGATGGCATTAATTTACAAGAGTGGTACCAACAGCTTCAGGTTATTTTTATGAAAGAAAATTTACTATTCTTTATAACTAGTCCTCCAAGAAGACCTTGGACTTTAAAAATAGACTGTTTACATCATAGAGCATTTTTCATAATAATTTCTAGCGTGTCTCCTGCAATGTATCATAGCATCAAACCAAACCTAACTGTATCAGAAATAATTCAATGCATGTTTAATCTATTTCACAGCGATAGCGTAGCCACAACCACAAGAATGTCTAAGGATTTCTTTTCTTCTAGAGTGAAACCAGGGGTTTCTATAAGTGAACATTTGATAAATCTAAACAAAATAAGAGCTGAGCTGCAATTGAGGGGGGAAGTGATTTCAGATCAAACTATGAAAAGTGTTATTATCAATTCACTTGATCCATCATGGGATAGCTTTATGTCACACTTAGATACCATTAATTTGGGATATTTATCAATAGAAAGTCTATCTAACAAATTGATAGCAGAAGACAATTCAAGAAAAAATCGTTCCAGTAACCAAACAGAACACAAATCTTTTAGGAAAGTAGTCTTTCAAGATAAATATAATGAAGCCTTTAGATGCCACAATTGTGGATCCAGGGAACACAGTAGAAGAGACTGTCCCAAAGTCCCAAGGGAGAGACATAGGCCAGAATATAGGAGCAAATACAATTACAGACAATCTTCCACAGATAGACACAAATATAGAAGTCCACCAAACTACAGAGAAAGTAGAGGGGGTAGAGAAAATTCAAAAGAGAGAAAATCTGGGTCACTAAATGGGCTAAATAAACAAGACAGCACCAAAACACAACAAGATGAGAACAATAATTGGCTTATTGATTCTGGTGCAACAAATCACACCACTAATAACAAAAGTATATTATCTTCATTTACAGAAGATAAGTTTGTGATAAAGGTAGCTAATCAAGAAAAGGTTCAAGTATTAGGCAGAGGAAATGTGACCTTGCCTGGTTTAGGGAAAATAGAGGGGGTATTATTAATCCCAGAAATACCTCACAACATACTAAGTGCTATAAAACTAAGCAGAGAATCTGACATCAATATAGTTTTCTCAAAGGGGAAAGCAACTATAGAAAAGAACAAAACAAATGTAGGCACTGTGATGATAAAAGGGGGTCTACCCTATCTGATAACCAAAGAAAGATGGTTACATAACATTGATTCAAATATGGAAGATTGTATTGAAGCAGATGATGAAAATGTCAGTAACAGTGACAATGATGAATGTAAATTAACTCATGATAACAAAATTACACACAATGAGAAGAAACCAAAAATAGGTAAACCAATTCATGATGAGTGTGCTCATATCTTACATAGGAAGTTAGGACATGCTAGCTTTCCTGTAGTACAAAAAATGACTGAACACGCAGAAGGTGTAAAAATAAAAAATTGTGAAAATTATTTAGAATGCTCAGTATGTAAATCCACCAAACTAAAAACCAGTCCTAGACCAAAAAAATCTAACAGATCAACTAACAATATTTTTGATTTGGTACATATGGACTTAGTTGGTCCATTAACTCCATCAATTACCTATAGAAAACGTTACTTCCTAACAATAGTGGATGATTACAGTCGCTATGGTTTTGTTTACACATTAAAGCACAAGGATGAAACCTTTCAGAAATTTAAGGAATTCTACAAACGCATAGAAACACAACATAATATCAGAATAAAACAAATTATGACAGATAGGGGATGTGAATTCATGTCTAAAGAATTCTCCCAATGGTTAAAGGATAGAGGGATGCTACATTTCACGTCCAATCCATTTTCTGCCTTTCAAAATGGGATTGCAGAGAGAAAGAACTCCACACTACAAACCATGATTAGATGCACATTAGAGGATGCTGGTTTAGGCAAACAATTTTGGTCAGAAGCCTTACATTATTCAAATTACACTCAAAATAGAACATGGTCCAGTATTGTGAATAAGACACCATATGAGGTGATGTACAATAGAAAACCTAAATTAGCACACATGCACATATTTGGAGTTACTGCAGACGTGCACATACCTAAACAATTGAGGAGAAAGGGAGAAAACGTATCCAGGAGATTAAGATTCATGGGATACGAAACTGGAACCAAAGGGTACAGATTCATCGATAATAATAACAAATTTATAGTATCCAGAACAGCTGTGTTTCATGAGCAGGCCAATTGGTCTAAGTTGCACCTTAATGAAATTTTTCCTAATAAAAGCAAAGATAATATATCTTGCGAGGAAGGAACAACAGAAAATCAAAATATTAACAAAAGTAAGAACAAAACCAAAACTTGGACAAATAGTCAGCATAAAATAAAGACAGACACATTAACAAAAAAGGAAGCCAGATATTTGCATGACAACCATAGCAAACCTGAAAGAAATATTAGAAATAATAGAAACCAAATACCAAATAAATACAAAGATTATATTATGCATATGGATGGAGAACAAATAACACCTAATACATATGAGGAAGTATTGAAACTTCCCCGTGAAGAAAGAGAAAAATGGGAACTAGCTATGGAAAAAGAAATGAAAAGTTTACAAGGATTAAATGTATTCACACCTGCGATCGCACCTAAGGATAAAACAATTATAGGTACCAGGTGGATTTATAAAATTAAGAATTTAGAAGGAGGTAATACCTTATACAAGGCCAGACTAGTTGCACAAGGTTATGCACAAAAATATCCAGAAGACTATACTGACACATATTCACCCACAGTGAGAACAGAGAGTGTCAAAACAGCTCTTGTAGTAGCATCTGCACTCAATCTAGACGTGTTTCAATATGACATACAGACTGCATACTTACATGCAAAATTAGATAAGGAAATATATGTAAGAGCACCACACAGTCAATACACTAATAAGAACGAAATTTGGTTACTAAATAAGAGTCTGTACGGATTGAAGCAATCTGGCAAAAGATGGTACGATTGTTTGGTAAAAGTACTAAAGACCATGGATTTCAACGCCACCACTGCTGATAACTGTTTCTTTGTAAAAAAGAGTAATGATCATATTGAATTTGTATTAATTTATGTGGATGATATTTTATATATTGGAAAGCATAAAGAGAGCAGGGAAATCTTTGTAAATAAGTTAAACGAACACTTCTCATTGAAATCACTAGGTAGAGTGAATAAATACCTTGGTGTACAAATTAACAAAACAAAAAGGGGATTCAAACTTACTCAAAAAGATAAAATCATTGAACTCCTAAACAAATGTAACTTAAATAATGCCAAAACATGTGACACACCTATGCAAACTGATTTTCTTAGAAACAATGATGAATCTTCCCCTGAGTTTAAAGACAACACATTTTACAGATCAGTTATAGGTTCACTCCTTTATATATCTAATTGGACTAGGCCAGATATTGCATTACCTCTCAATTTATTGTCAAGATATGTTAGCAAACCAACCTTGTATCATTGGGAAGCTGTCAAAAGAATTTTAAGATATCTGAAAAGTACATTAGATTTTTGTTTAATATTGGAACCCAATAATGACAAAGAACCAAAAATTACTTGTTATGCTGATGCAGATTGGGCTGGTGATACATCATGCAGAAAGAGTACCTCTGGTTATGTTTTTCTATTGAACGATTGTCCAGTTTACTGGTATACTGGTAAACAAGAACTGGTAGCCACCTCTACCACAGAAGCAGAATATGTTTGCTTGTCTAAAGCTGCAAATAACCTTGTATGGTTCAATGATTTGATCACAGATGTTTGGAAGAAACCTACTTTACCATTTATTATGCATGAAGATAATAAAGCGGCCATTGAAATTTCTAGATCCGATGCAATTGGACAAAGGTCCAGGCATATTGATATAAAATTTAAGCACGTGAGACAACTATCTCAAGACGGATTCATCAAAGCAATACATTGTGATACTTCTGAACAATTAGCTGACATATTAACAAAACCCTTACCTTCTAAACAACACAAATATTTAACTTCTAAATTATATGTATTATATTGTCCTGAATCTGAATGTAACTGGTGTTGTATAACGAACCGGCATTTAGAGGGGGATTTGTCAGATGTAAATGCCTTATTCTCTAATGTGTAAATAATGTATATATGGAACATCAGGGGTTAACTTATTACTTGAGCTTTAATGTATTCATATTTTACCACTCCCATTCCTGGCTCCGCCCCTTGTATATAAAAGGAGCCATCCTCCCCATTTTCCTTGCTTCTATCTTGAATATTCAGCGAATATAGAATGCCTATTATGATTAAAGAGAATTATATTTAAACCTATAACTTCTATTATCTTTATTGAGTCTGATCCTGAAAATATTGCAACAGATATGTTTATAGAACTGATTCTCGTGGGGATTGTATGGTGGGTAACTTATTTTATTAGCATATTACAGGATGCCTTTATGTCAAATAAATATTTTATAACGTTCTGATTAATTTTGTATTCTTTTGTTCTGTAGGCTGCTTCAAGAGTCCACAGCAAAGTGATTTATGGATTGGCTGATTTTAAATTCAAAACATTTTGCACACCTCTGTCCCAAAAGAATAAAAATATATTAATCTACTTCTAATTTAAAAATCGCTTTGCTACATCAGTGATCAAAATGAAAGAAGTGTCTGCCAGCAATTAAAATTTAAAAACAATGTGGTAATAATTATTAAAATGGAAAGCCTGTTTTTAACGTTTTTTTTCTTCCCATCTGTCTACGGCAAGTAGAATAGCCTTTTAAAAAAAGAAGAAAAAAAGAAGGCATTTGTTCATTTCTCAGCCTTACTCGTACAAATGAACCTCTCTTAACAAAATATGTTTCTACCTAATCAATAAAACTCAAAGAAATAATGCAAGATTGGGAGATGTGGCCCATAGAATTGCCAAAAGTTGGACATGACTGAATGGATAACATTATCATTGTCCTCATCACCCAATCAATCAATCAGCAAATCGACAAAAGGTTTCTTTAATTATTAAGGCTATGGAACCCTTGGATTCCAGACAAAAATAATATGCTTTGGAGTACAAGAAGTTATGGATCCAGTTCTCATCCAGTGGCTAAGTGAAGAAAAGCTGGTGTGTCAATATAAAGATTGTAGACAGCCACTGTTCCATAGATCTGGAGTATATGACTCTTAGATGTAAGCTAGGGGTGGGTTCTACTTACCTTTACAACTGGTTTGCAAT
Source organism: Pituophis catenifer annectens (assembly GCF_029215685.1). Lineage (NCBI taxonomy): Eukaryota > Metazoa > Chordata > Lepidosauria > Squamata > Colubridae > Pituophis > Pituophis catenifer. The sequence goes on from NW_027256884.1 coordinate 6,234,823, forward strand.
GAGATTGCACGTGTGTGCATGCTCGCTTCGCTCAGGCGCACACCTTGCTTCTGCGCATACGCAGATCACTGATGATGATATCTGGGGCGGTGGGTGGGGCCTCCCACTGGTTTTCTGGGCGTTATCATAAAATAGGACCTGACCTGGGACGCTCACATTGCAGCACTGGTCAAAAGGGCCCAGCAGAGATTATACTACCTGAGACTTCTCAGGAAACAACAACTGAGTGAGAAACTGCTGGTGAGCTTCTACCGCTGCACCGTAAAGAGTATTTGAACTTACTGCACCTGTGCATGGTTTGCCAATTGCACAGTGACAGATAGGACAGCACTCCAGAGGGTTAACGTCATTGCCCAGAGGATCATGGGTGGCCCTCTCCCCTCTTTGGAAGAGCTTTATAACTCCTGTTGCCTTAAGAAAGTTCAAAACATTCTTAAAGATCCATCTCATCCTGGGCACCCATTTATTTATTTATTTATTTATTTATTTATTTATTTATTTATTTATTTATTTGAACTATTACCATCTGGCAGACGGTACAGGATAATAAAAACAAGGGAAAATAGGCTGAAAAAACAGCTTCTATCCCAGAGCAGTAACTATATTGAATTCTACTGTATAGTGCAATATTAATGCAATATCGGTTTTCATCTCACTTGTATAGAATGGGAAGGATGTGTGTTTGTGTTTTATTTTTATAATTACAATGTACACTGAAGGTGGCATTTAATTTCATTGTACGAGGTGCAATGACAATAAACTAAACTAAACTAAACAAATTACTTCTCTTGTTAGGAACAGGAAGAAGGAAGCTACATGACTCCAGGAAGAAAAAAAAAAACAGTGCCTCTGATTTAAGGAATTGCAGGCATTTGGATCTCTGCAAGCTTTGAAGCATCTGAACTGGAGCTCGGGCTATTGATTAATTGGTTGGGAATCATTTTTTTAAATCAGTAAGCATCTCATTAGGTGAAGTAGAAGCCAGTTCAGACAGCTAAGGGGAAGCATACTCTTGAGATCTAACTCACTTACTCAGTTCTTCGGGGATTAGTATCTCACTTAACTTATTTGTGCTCTTTAATGAGCTTCTCTTAACTCTATTGGAAACATTTCATTACCAGTCTGTTTGAGATGATAAAGACAAGTGTAAAGAGATGGCGGATGTAGAGAAAGAGAGAGAGAGAGAGAGAGAGTCTCTGATCCACAACAGAACATCTTTATTTTAGCTAATATTTAGCCAGTATTTTATTTTATTTGTTTATTTCATGCAGGTAGTCACACACAGAGAGACACACATACAGAGAGAGAGAGAGAGAGAGAGAGAGAGAGAGAGAGAGAGAGAGAGAGAGAGAGAGAGAATGCCTAGTCTCTGATCCACAACAGAACATCTTTATTTTAGCTAATATTTAGCCAGTATTTTATTTTATTTGTTTATTTCATGCAGGTAGTCCTCGACTTACAAGAATTCATTTAGTGACCGTTCGAAGTTACGACGACACTGGAAAAAGAGACATACAGTATGACCGTTTTTTCACAGTTATGATCTTTGTAGCATCTCTAGGATCATGTGATCAAAATTCACATGAAAACCGTTGCTGTGTCCCAAAATCACATGATCGTCTTTTGCGACCGTCTGATGAGCAAAGTCAATGGGGAAGCCAGATTCACTTAACAACCGGGGGGGGGGAGCTAACCCATTTCCCTTCCCTATGCCAACTTTGGTCTGACCTAAGCATAGTGCATAAAATTATCTGCCACAATGTCCTTCCTGTCAATGACTACTTTAGCTTCAACCACAACAATACATGAGCAAATAATAGATACAAACTCAAGGTAAACCGCTCCAAACTCGATTGCAGAAAATACAACTTCAGCAACAGAGTGGTCAATGCCTGGAATGCACTACCTGACTCTGTGGTTTCTTCCCCAAACCCCCAAAACTTTAACCTTAAACTGTCTACTGTTGACCTCACCCCATTCCTAAGAGGTCTGTAAGGGGCGTGCATAAGAGCACCAGCGTGCCTACCATCCCTGTCCTAATATTCCTTTTTACTTACTCTTTTCATGTATTCAAATTATGTTTATACTTTTACCTGTTATCTTATATATCCTTGACAAACAAACTTATGACTTATGATTATGATTTCGAGCTGGAAGTGACTTACCTTGTGCAAATATTCTTCAGTGATTCACATAACAACTGAGGCAAGAAAGGTCATAAAATGGGGCAAAACTCACTTAACAAACGTCTATGGAGATTCTTAGTCATCCGGTCTGTGGTTGTCCCAAAAGTGCTTTTTTCATGTGGCAATTGGACTTTCTGGTTTTTCTTTGAAGACGGTTCACTTTTCATCCAAGAAGCTTCTTCAGCTCTGAGTGGATGGTGGGGAATTTGCACCACTCAGGTGATCCTGATGACACAGATAAACCTCCTTAATGACCTGCTAAATGAATGCAAATGACCAACTGTCTGCAAGGAGAATAAATCCTTCCATTCCCCACCATCCATTGCAGGAGATGTTGGGTGTAGGAGCTTGGATCATATCTCTGGACATTCAAAGGAAACGTTAAGAAAAAATCTAATAATAGCAATAGGATTTAGACTTATATACTGCTTCATGGTGATTTTGCAGCCCTCTCTAAGTGGTTTCCGGAGTCAGCACATTGTCCCTGACAATCTGGATCCTCATTTTATCGACCTTGGAAGGATGGAAAGCTGACCTTCCATCCTTGAACCAGTCAGGATCGAACTTCCCGGCTGTGGGCAGAGTTAGCCTGCAATACCGCATTCTAACCACTGTTCCCCCACAGCTCTTACTAAACAAAATTTATATATTTATTTATTTATTTATTTATTTATTTATTTATTTATTTATTCAATTTATATCCCGCCCTTCTCCTAGTGGACTCAGGGTGGTGCACAGCCAGAACTAAAATACATACCAATACAAAATTTAAAAATTATTAAAAGAATTATATAACTGTGGCCCAAAAATTAGTACAGAGAATTCTTTTCTGCATGTGAAAAAGAATGAAAATTCATTTGATTCCTTTTTCCAAACTGGAGTCTGTGAAACCTAAGATGCTACAAACTTTAAATACGGCTGTGGGATTAAGGTGATGTGGGGGGGGGGATCTTATTGCAGTGAACCAACCCCACTCCCAGCCACTGACTAACCCTTCTTTCGTCTTTTGCTTTTTTAAAAAAAAAAAAAAAGACTTTCCACATTAAAAGGAAGGAAAAGCTTAGTACTAATAAGGCTTAATAAGTCACGCTCTTAATAAGCCTAAATAAGGCTTGAAGATGTTCCTTTGTTCTTTGCAGAGAGGGTTTATTTTCCCCTTAGTAACTAATGGAAAGAGGGACCCAAAACCTCTCCATGAGGAATTATGGCACGGGTCAGCAACCTTAAACATTCAAAGAGCCATTTGCACCCGTTTCCCACAGAAAAGAAAACACCGGAAGCCACAAAACTCTTTTGACATCTAAAAATGAACACTGCATATTTTATTGTGTGTACTGGAGGGTTAATGTGATTTTTGCTCCTGAACCTCAGCACACACAGTCTGTACATCAGGGATGTAAGATGTCACATTTTCTTGGATTTATCCCTGGTTGGCCTACCAGGGGATCGAAAAGCTCAATAAATCACATGCCGGCAGGTGTCGCACATTGGTGGTTGAGATGCATATTTTGTGCGACAGGGAGCCACAGCAGAGGGATGAAAGAGCCACATGCGGCTCCAGAGCCGTGGGTTGCCGACCCTGAATGATGGGAAAACTTTAAGCCTTATTTTTTAAAAAAAAAAATTACTGCCTTGCGGAAAGTGGCCCTTCCGGTCATTGGATACATCAGAAACGGTTGGAGCTTGTCGGCTGATATTCGAAAGCCATGCCCTCTCGATCAAAAGTTTTGGATTTATTTCCTTTCAGCCAACAACATGCCTCACCTCCTGAATGGTTCAAAATTCATTGCGTTAGAACTACATTTGATTTTGAATGAAAACTCTAAAGACAAGTCAAAACGTCGCTCGCCCAAATAATCCTCTGTCTTGGGTTCTGTTTTAGAAACAGCTAGGCCAGTGATGGCTGTTGGATCCTTATCCTACGGTTGGGTAGATAATATATAGAAAACTATGTTCTGTAACTTTAACTGCTACAAGATGACTAATTGATTAATTGGCTAAGCAGACATAAAAGAAGGCAGGAAGTTCATTCACTCCTCCTCATGCTATTAGAAGGTTGAACTGCTGAAAGGAACTGTGCCGGTATTACTGAAGGAACTGGAATTGTAAGCAAACTATGTTTTTGTGTTGAACCGTGATTATTTGAAGAAGTGTTCTCTTTGTTTTAAGAAGCCAAGTTTGTTTGTTTTACTACAAGTAAAGACTATTTATTTTTCTAACAATGTTCAGAGTCTGAGAGTATCTGTGTTTTTGCTAAGCAACGCTGTCTGGTCCGTTGCACTACTTTGCAGAGGGCAGTTTTACCCTCAACAATGGCGAACCTTTTCTTACGTGCCCAAACTGGAACGTATATGCGCGCATGTGCATGCACTGGAGCCCTGGAAGCTCGAAGACCAGGTGCATGCATGCACTGGCCACCTGATCTTTGGGTTTCCGGGGCTCCAGCACATGCGAAGATCAACTTGCCAGCGCACATGCACACCAGTGGTGGGTTGCCCCCAGTTCGGACTGGTTCTATAGAACCGGTAGTAAAACCGGTGGGAGGCTCCGCCCACCAACCCCGACATCATCAGGAAGCTTCTGCGCATGCGCAGAAGCATGCACGCAGCCCCATTGCGAACCGGTAGCAAAGGTAAGTAGAACTCACCCCGATGCATGCGCTGGAAACCAGAAGAGCAGCTGGTGATGGTGCGCATGCTCACAGAGAGGGCTCTGCATGTCACTTCTGGCACGCCATAGGTTCGTCATCATGGAGCTAGGCTTTTTCTAAGTCAGGAAAAGGAAGGGACAGAGAGAAATTAAATATATGTTTTTCCCTAGGCAAATATGTCATTAATTTAGTTCCAAAGAGCAATAGCAGATGATAAGCCTTTTTGGGGTAATAATGCAAGCACTTTCTTGCCATGCTCAATGAAAACGTGTTTCGGCATTTTCTCGTTGACTTTTCAACAGAAACCCAGGAAATAGAGCAACGCCTTCGCTGTTCCTTTCTCTGGGGCTTCTTTTCCAGTTTAAATTTTATTCTCCGGAGCTTCTTCACAGCATGGTGGCCTTGTTCTCCCTCTTTTATTTCCTTTAATTGGAAAATTTGATTCATCTGGAAGCCTCCCATTTCCCTGCCGTAAATTGATTTCGAGCTGGAAGTGACTTACCTTGTGCAAATATTCTTCAGAAATATGCGATCCGAAATAGAAAGCAACAGAGAGGAAGGGAGCGAGGAGGGGAAAAAAAAATGTTTTGATCTACTTGCCAAGGAAGACAGTATGCTTGCTCTTTGCTAATGCCAGGATGTTTCTTTCCTGCCTTTTATTTTTCTACAAGCATACTTGCTTTCTTGATTCTCACCTGAAAGGATGTAGTTAGCGAGGAAATCTTCCATATATTTCCTTATCAGAAATGACTCTTTTTGTTAAAGTTACAAAGAGCTCCTTTAACAGACCTTGCTCAGGTTAAATCTACCCTCCGGGGACACCCAAATTGTTCTCTTCAATATTCACAACGAGTGAGACTCAAATAAGACTCAATCTTTTACTGAACCAAGGCTGATTTGAACACAGTTTCTCTTACCACTGTTCTTCTCTCTCCTGCAGTGATGTGTGGACTAATTTCCTGGTAGATATCCTCCCAACTTTACATTTTTCTTGCAGTGGAACTTAAATCTTCTTCCTGTCTGCTGTCCTCGTGTCTTATTCCGCGTATATTGAATATCTTTTCTGACTGATCTTGTCTAAATGTGGAAGCTAAGGAGAGTTGGCCTAGCAATTGGAGCACTTAAAGGCGAGCCCAAACCCAGAGATACCGTATTTTTTTGGAGTATAAGATGCACCTTTTCCCCCAAAACAAGAGGGTGAAAATCTGGGTGTGTCTTATACTCCAAATGCAGCCCCGCCCAGCTTCTCAAACGGAGGTTTCAGAGGCTGAAAAAAGCATCAGAAACGAAGCTTCAGAAAAGAAGCCTCCAAACAGCTTCAGAGGCTTTTTTCTGAAGCTCTGTTTCAGAGGCTTTCAGAGGCAAGAAAAAAGTTTTTTTTTTCTGAAACAGAGTTTCAGAAGTTTCAGAGGCAGAAAAAAAAAAGCAAAAAAAAAAAAAAAAAGCAAGACACAGAGCTCACAACCATGAAACCTATTGCTAAAATTCACATCTGGGAACAGCTGATTGGGGGTATTCTGGGAGGCCGATCCACCCACCAATCAGCTCTTTTCTTATTTTCCTCCTCAAAAACTAAGGTATGTTTTATACTCTGGAGCGTCTTATACTCCAAAAAATATGGTGTGCTGTTAAAAAAGTGGTAAATGGTTTTGCAACTTTATCTGCTCACAAGTAGGGTGGAGAATATTAAGGGACTATGTCTTGTACGCCTCTGTTCTGACCGACTAGACTCTATTTTAGCAGAAAATGTTTTCTCCTGCACACCTCTCTCTCTCAAATGCTAGAATTTCTAATCCTCAAACGTATAAATATTCCATAGGATCCTTTTACCTTAAAGACTTATCTCGATGCATGCAAATTTGTATTCCTGCAGCCCTTGACAATTCTTAGTTCTGACTTGATTCAATGCGGGGAAGAAAAGTCACATCGCTTTAAGAGTGTGATATTGTCATTTCCTACCGAGAATAAGATCAGGCCTTTAAGTTTGTTTCAAAAGCATCTAGTAAAATGAAATAGAGCTCCTATAATAGCTTTCTCCTGCTGATATTAATTCAGTGGTAAACCTCCCTTTCATTTTGGCGCATAAAAGATTGTGAAAATCTTTATGAACTCCAAACTTATTCAGAAGTCTAAAAAGAGATGGGTTTTTTTTTCCACATGCAGAAGATGATCTGAGAAAATAACTATCATGCAAAAGACCTATATGAGTAAGATATTTCTTTCTATGTAGTAGACACTCATTTCTATACAGTAGGGATTCACTATAAGACGGTTATTATATTTTCGTTCAAGATAAATGTTTGGAATTTTTATAGATCTGGGCGAGTACCATGCTCTCCATAACATGAAGAATTAATCTATATTTGTATGGTTATAGAGAGTTTAATATATGACATCGGAAGATTGTCAGAAGCATATTTCATCTCCTAGGCAGACTCAATTGTGGTAAAACGTCTAGTCACACATGGTGACTATTTTGTGATGCAGTTCCCTGACAATTATTGGAAACAAGAGGAACTGGCATGGTGGCCTAGTGGTGAAGACTCTCACCTCCCACTCGGAAGGGTGAGAGTTCAATCCTAGGGAGTGGTGAATATTTCTCTCCTAGGATGCAAAGAAAAAAAAATTGCTGTGAACTCTGCATGGCATCAGGAAGGGCAACCAGACAGTAAATGCTCAGTTCCAGCCAGTTGCCCCAACTCTACCCGGAATTAAGGGATTACAGGCTTGTAAAAAAAAAAGGGGAATGATTGCAAGCAAGGGGGATCTTCTCCAGGATGGCCAATATATCAATCGTGGACCTGACCCAGCTTCGTAAGGGTCTATCAGTATTTGCTAGTGGATCCTGTTGCTTTTCAAAAGGATCTTGAAGAATTTCCTGAAGACCTGGCAAGCTGGCCAGGTGAGATATAGCCACCAATGGGCCTCTGGAGCAGAAGAACATCCTACTCAGAGATCTGTTGCAACTTTTTGATTATTCTGAAGCTCAGGAGGATGGAGTGATAGATGAGATACCTGAAGGAAGACTTTCTGCTCATCTAACCAGACATTGGCATGGCCTCATGCTTGATCCTACACATTGAGGATTAAGGCACAAAAGAGAAACATCTTATCACCATTATTTTGTTACCTAAATGAATGTCAATTCATCCCCTCAAAGAAAAGTTATTTGTCAAGACTATCTGAAAATCTGCTGTGAAGAACATTCAGAGCATTTGCTGAACACAAAGTTGTGGTCTGTCAGCAGCCTGTGCAGCTAATAGCTGATTCCGACAGCGAGGAGGCTGGTGTGGTGCTGCACCAGCAGCCTGTGCAGCTGGCACTCGAGTCAGACAATGAGGAGGCTGGAGAAGATGTGGTGCCAGAGGCGGGGATTCAGCCAGGGCCTTCAGAACCTCCAGAAGCTCCTACAAGTGAAGAGGAAGAAGAGGAGGACACTCTTCTCAATGCACGGGCACGCAGAGCTGCCAAAAGGCAGGAGTGGTTCCTCAGGAGGAGGTCTCCTCGAGAGTAAGGCTTGGGGCTAATTGGCCACTCCTTTAGCCTATTTAAGGAGGAACGCCAACTGAGGCAATTTGCAGGGAACAACTTTGTTCACTCTCCTTCGCATCCTGATCTTAGTTCTCTTATCAGTTTCCTGCAAATTGCTTCTGGGCTTTCTGCCAACTATAGTAAGATTATGATTATTTATTCTTTGGATTCTTATAGGCTGTTAAGAAAGTTAATTAACAGCCGTTATTTGAAAAAGACTGATTTGATTTAGTAAACTAAGATTTGTACGGACTTTGTGTGTGGTGCGTTCTTTGGGGTCCGTAGCTGGGGCAAAACACAGAACTGCTGAGATACTCCAGCTTGGGCCTCATCGTGTGGAGTGACTGTGTGAGTCCCAAGGACAGAAATGGTTAGAGTCCTTTTGCAGTGTTAATTCGGCCATTTCTCAGATTGATTGAGGCCTCCTGTGAGGCCTGGGAGCTGCAATAGGTTGGATCCGAATATTCATCAATGGTTCTTTGAGAAAAGGACAGTTTCTGAAGGAGGTGGCAGAAATGGGGCTTGACCCAGCTGACTTGGCCCAGTATAGATCAATTCCCAACCTTTTTTCCCCCTTAATGTAGAGCATCACAAGAATGTGAACATTGATTGTATTTTGGATTTAATACATTGGAAGGGTCCGGGATTCTTTTACAGTGGCTTTTTAGCTTTTCTGCAAACAATCAGAAGTTCTTGCAGTCACATACTCTTATATGTTTTTGTAATGTGTTTCAGTCCAGCCTGCAGGAAGAAGCTCAATACCAGATAAAATAGACCCCTCTGTGTCTGTGTCTGTGTCTGTGTCTGTGTGTCTCTCTCTCTCTGTCTGTCTCTCTCTCTCTGTCTGTCTCTGTCTCTCTGTCTCTCTCTGTCTCTCTCTCTGTGTGTCTCTGTCTCTGTCTCTGTCTCTGTCTCTGTCTCTGTGTTTCTGTCTCTGTGTCTGTCTCTCTCTGTGTGTCTGTCTGTCTGTCTGTCTGTCTCTGTCTGTCTCTCTGTCTCTCTGTGTGTGTCTCTCTGTCTCTGTCTCTGTCTCTGTCTCTCTCTGTCTCTCTCTGTCTCTGTCTCTCTGTCTCTCTGTCTCTGTCTCTGTCTCTCTCTCTCTCTCTCTCTCTCTGTCTCTCTGTCTCTCTCTGTCTCTCTCTGTGTGTGTCTCTGTCTCTGTCTCTCTCTCTCTCTCTCTCTGTCTGTCTCTGTGTTTCTGTCTCTGTGTCTCTGTCTCTGTCTCTGTCTCTCTCTCTGTGTCTCTGTCTGTCTGTCTCTCTGTCTCTGTCTGTCTCTCTGTCTCTGTGTGTGTGTGTCTCTCTCTCTGTCTCTCTCTCTGTCTCTCTCTGTCTCTCTCTGTCTCTGTCTCTCTGTCTCTCTCTCTCTCTGTTGTGTCTGTGTCTGTGTAGATTTAACAGATATACTACTTTCACATTAATGTGAAATATTAGACTTGACTCAGAAAAAAAATATTTTTTGAAGAAATGCAGGAATACTTTGTTCTATTTTAGTTGCCTGCCTGCCTGCCTGCCTGCCTGCCTGCCTCTCTCTGTTCTGTCTGTGTCTGTGTAGATTTACTACTTTCACATTAATGTGAAAAACTGGACTTGACTCAGAAAAAAACTTTTTTTTGAAGAGATGCAGAAATACTTTGTTCTATTTTAGTTTACTTCCTTCCTTCCTTCCTTCCTTCCTTCCTTCCTTCCTTCCTTCCTTCCTTCCTGCCTGCCTGCCTGCCTGCCTGCCTGCCTTCCCTCCCCACTCTCTTTCTCCCTCCCTTCTTCCCTCTCTTTCTCCCTCCTTTTATCTTGGCATGCTGCATTGATATCCGAGGGTGTCCTGTTTTGCTTTATTTGTTTGTTTTACATTTCACAGCACTTTGGCATCTGCTTCCTTTGTGGGAAATCCAAAATGTGATCCATAACCATACGTGCTGTTTGCTCCTTATGGGAATCACAACTTTTGTACGCGCAGTCAGACAGGGTGTTGTTGGCATCCACGGTGGCCAGACTGGGATTGGCATGGGTTCAGAGGAGAGGGAACGTGATAATGGAGGAGAGAGTTTTATTTTTGCAAGAAGATGCTTGGCTTGGCTAGCTAGCTAGGATATTAATTAGTCCGCTAATCCGTTTATCCACCTCCAGCCAGCCTTCTATGTATTCTTTAGTATTCCCAACTAAGTAGGTGTCTTGGGAGATCTTGCAGAAGAGCTTCCTCTCAGAAGAAGATGATAGAATAAAGCTGTAAAGCTGTGATCTTCTAAGGGAATGGGACAGAAGCTAGGAGAAGCATTCTTGAAGGACTGTGAGGTGGAACAGCACGTCCCAGCTCTCTAAACATGTGAAAGATTTTCACTTTCTTCTCTCTGTGGACCATGATAGTTGAAATGAAATGAGATGCTTGGATGTTCAGTGGCTTATAGCATTATTTATCCCTTGCTAGCCAATGTATCAATAACGAAGTCAGGCTTTATATTTTCACGCCCATAATGCACTACATATGGACATAGGTCTGTAGAGATTCCCAGTCATCCAAGTCATGGTTGTCCCAAAGGGAGGCAACTGGACTTCCTTGCTTTTTTTCTTTTGAAGATGTTTCACTTCTCATCCAAGAAGTTTCTTCAGCTCTGACAGGATAGTGAGGAATTGAAGAATTTATATTCCTTGCAGACAGCTGGTCTTTTGCACCATTTTAGAAGGTTGTTGAAACACTTGTAGCAGAGGTGGGTTCCTCCAGGTTCGGCCCGGTTTGGCCAAGCCGGTAGCAGTGACGATATGACATCACAGAACCGGTTCTCTTTGTTTGGGAGCTGGACCTTCCCGCCCCCCCCGTGTTATTCTTACCTTTTATTTGGCCCCGCCCCCAATCTATTCTCCCGAGTTCCAGCTGATCAGCTAGAAGGAAAACAACTGTTTAAACTCTTGCCACGGGGCTTCAAAGGGCCGTCCTACAGCTGATCAGTGTTAAAAGGCAGTGTGGTGGTAAACCAGTGCGCTCGAAAAACAAATGGGTAGACCGGTGCCTCCAAAAACAAATGGGTAGACCGGTGCCTCCAAAAACAAATGGGTAGACCGGTGCCTCCAAAAACAAATGGGTAGACCGGTGCCTCCAAAAACAAATGGGTAGACCGGTGCCTCCAAAAACAAATGGGTAGACCAGAACGCTCCAAGAAAAATGAGTAGACCAGTACAGCTCTGCAAGCAGTTAAAAGCCTGGTAGACCAGTACCTCTGCTAAATCCTAAAGAATTGTCACATGACCATCAAACCATGCCACAAAATAAGCCACAGATAGTAGTGATAGTGCTCCTGGTTTCTGTAGTTTATTTATTTATTTATTAGTCATATTTCTATGCTGCCCACTCTTCGAGGACTCTGGGCGGCTTATACCAAATACATTATACTAAAGAGCATATTGCCGCCTAACAATCTGGGTCCTCATTTTACCCACCTCGGAAGGATGGAAGGCTGAGTCAACCTTGAGCCGGTGAGATTTGATCTGCTGATCTGCTGAACTAGCAGTCATCTGAAGTAGCTGCAGTACAACACCCTAACGACTGCGCCACCTCGGCAGTTTTTCTTTTGGAAATCCATTCCTACTCCCACACCATTCAAAGGGTGTTCATCCCAAATTGTATAGCTAAAAGTCTATAGAGACCCTCAAAGATCCACTAAAAGGATGCAAATGACCAGCTGTCTGCAAGGAGTATAAATCCTTCCATTCCCCACTATCCTGTCAGAGCTGAAGAAGCTTTTTGGATGAGAAGTGAAATGTCTTCAAAAGAAAAAAAAAACCAAGGAAGTCCAGTTGCCTCCTGAAAAACCACCCTTGGGACTATATGGACATGTTCTTAGGGAGCATCTCTGGATCAGCCTTCCTTAACCGAGGTTTTACAGAAACTTGGGGTTTCCATAAAAGATTATCACTGAAAACAAACAAAGGAATTAACAGTGGTGTATGTGTGTTTTAACTTCATGTGCTATGCTAACATTCACAGTGAGAATTTTCACACAACTTGGCGGAGCTGCTGGCCTGCCTCTTTGCTGTTGTTCGAAATAGTGTAAAGCATGAGTTGTGTAAGTTAGAAGTGAATTATAATGTGAAGTTTTGTTTGCCATTTTTATGCTGGAATTTCCAGAGATCTGAACATGACTTTACGGGTTCCTCCAGGGTGAAAACCCTTAGATGAAGACAGTGCCAACAGCCAAGACATGAAAAAGGCATAGCTAAGTACTGTACTTGAGAGAATCTGAAAGAGAAATTTTGTTAGGAAGTTGATATTTTGTGTGTGTGTGTGTTAAATTCGATCCCCGAGGAAGAATTAAGTTCTAAGAAGGATGTAATTTGATTTTTTTCCTCACCCTGTCAATCTCCATTCCTACAGCTGGATGATCGCCGGTACCGTACTGTGAGATCTTTTGAAAAGATCTGCTCTTTGCTTAGGAAACACACTGAATATCCCATTGCTTTTTATGAGTGTAGTTTATGTAGCTTTGGCTGAACCACTTCGGCAACCATTTCTTGGCTATTGGATGAGTTCCTCTCTACCTCTTTGAGATTATGATGCACAGTAAAGAGAGGGCAACACGTCCTCCTACAAGAAAGCAAAGTTGAACTTGCCAAGCAAACTTCCTGGTTTCCAAAACTGGTGTGTGATGATGGATGGATGAATGCATGGGTGGGTGGGTGGATAGATTGAGGGATGGATGGATGGATGGATGGATGGATGGATGGATGGATGGATGGATTGAGGGATGAATGGATGGGTGGGTGGGTGGATGGATGGGTGGATGAGTGGATGGGTGGATGGGTGAATAGATGGAGGGAGGGAGGGATGGATGGGTGGATGGGTGGGTGGATTGAAGGATGGATGGATTGAAGGATGGATGGATTGAAGGATAGATGGAGGGTGGATGGGTGCTGCTGGTTTGTAGGTGGATGGGTGGATGGGTGGATGGATGGATTGAGGGATGGATGGATGGATGGAGGGATGGATGGGTTGATGGGTGGATGGGTGGATGGGTAAATAGATGGAGGGAGGGGTGGGAGGGTGGGTGGATGGATGGATGGCTGAATAGATGGAGGGAGGGAGGGATGGGTGGATGGGTGGATGGATGGATGGATGGATGGATGGATTGAAGGATGGATGGATTGAAGGATGGATGGAGGGTGGATGGGTGTTGCTGGTTTGTAGGTGGGTGGGTAGGTGGGTGGGTGGCTGGAAGGATGGATGGATACAGTGCTGGGACATTGCCAGTTCAGACCGGTTCAGACCGGTTCAGGCAAACTGGTAGTTCCAACCAGCAGCTGGGCCTGCCCACCCACCCTGGTGCTATCACATTCTATATAATTGCTGGTTTTTCAATGCTGTGCACACTCACATTTTTGTTCCTGGCAAACTGGTTGTTACAGTATGTAACATCTCTGGATGGATGGATGGATGGATGGATGGTTGGATGGTTGGGTGGATTATATGCCATTAAGTCATTGTTGACTTTTAGTGACAATGTAGATAGATTTTCTCCATAATGAACTGTCCCTAACCTGGTCTTTCAGGTCTTTCAGATCTTCCAATGGTGCACCCATCACCACTGTAACTGCTCCCATCTCTCTAGCTGCTGATTGTCCTCTTCTTCTCTTGCCTTCTGCCTTTCCCAAAATTAGATCTTTTTCGAGAGACCTCTGTCTTTATATCATGTGTCTGAAGTAGGATAATTTGAGCCTGGTCATTTGTGCTTCAAGTGAGAACTTTGAGTTGGTGACACTTCTGTTTGCTTGGTTGTCCGTAGGATTCTCAGGAGTCTTCTCACAACACCAACGTATCATCTCAAAAGCATCAACACTTTTCCTAGCCTGCTTCTACAAGGTCCCGTTTTTTCCTTCCGAAAAGAGTCTCAGGGAATAATCTTGTATTCTGATCTTTGTAAGTTTAGTCCCATTTCAGCATTTAAATATCTTTTCAAAGGCCTTTTCCAAAGTATGTGATGAATTTGGCTGAATTGATTGATTGAGACAGCCATCCGGCTTTATGTATATTTTAATAAGTAAGCAGCAAGAATTGCACATCACTTTCAGAAGCCAGCTGAGATATGAGTATGACCACTAACTTGTGTCTGGGTGGATTGTGTGTCTAGCAACCCAGGCTACAGTAGTATTAAATATAATCAGCACAACTTCACATTATTAATAGATTGCAGTTTGGGAAGTAGATTTGTCAATTATGTAACGCTAATGGATATTTGAAGACCCCAGCATATCTTTATAGTTATGTTTTCAAAGCATGCAATCATTTGCAGTCACTCATTTCACAAAAGAAGATGTGACACAGTGAACATCTTTCAGGCCCTTCCTTGTATAATTCATAACAATTACTGTGAACCTGCAAGAACCTTAAAACCACATTTTTTCCTCCCCAAAATTGCACCATAATATTTATTCCTAATGTGTAGGAAATAATAAGCAGAAGAATCTGCTAAATATTTCCTACTGCCTTTAAGGGTAGATTTCGCCCTTATTTCTTGGCAGCTGCAATAGGCCTAAGCTTCAGTTAAAAATATTATAATGACCTACATATTATTGGCAGTCAACTTTCATTTCCATAGGTGTAAACTCCTACTTGTGCTGCATCACAGTGTAGCAAAGCGTAACATGCATTTTACCCCTTTCAACATTACACTTGAAGCTGATGTATTTATTTTTTTTACCCTCTATTTATGTATTCTGGGCTACTATTTATATACGATTTATATTGATATTGTTTCCTGATTGCTTATTTGTACCCTATGACTATCATTAAGTGTTGTACCTTATGATTCTTGATGAACGTATCTTTTCTTTTATGTACACTGAGAGCATATGCTTCAAGACAAATTCCTTGTGTGTCCAATCACACTTGGCTAATAAAAAATTCTATTCTATTCTATTCTATTCTATTCTATTCTATTCTATTCTATTCTATTCTATTCTATTCTATTCTATTCTACTCTACTCTACTCTACTCTACTCTACTCTACTCTACTCTACTCTACTCTACTCTACTTTATTCTACTTCTATTCTACTCTACTCTACATCATTCTACTATTCTATTCTATTCTATTCTATTCTATTCTATTCTATTCTATTCTATTCTATTCTATTCTATTCTATTCTGGGGGAGGGGGTTTCTGCAAAATCCAAATAACCACTAGATGGCTCTAAAGAAACCTTCATAACATTTTGTTGCCATCTAGTGGCTCTATAGGGACGTGGTGGCTCAGAGGCTAAGACCCTGAGCTTGTCAATCAAAAAGTCAACAGTTCAGCAGTCCGAATCCCTAGTGCTGCATAACCGGGTGAGCTCCCATTACTTGTCCCAGCTTCTGCCAACCTAGCAGTTTGAAAGCACGTAAAAAATGCAAGTAGAAAAAATAGGGACCATCTTTGGTGGGAAGGTAACAGCGTTCCGTGCACCTTTGGCTGGCCACATGACCACAGAGACGTCTTCAGACAGCGCTGGCTCTTCAGCTTTGAAATGGAGATAAGCACAGTCCCCTAGAGTCAGGAACGACTAGCACATATGTGTGAGGGGAACCTTTACCTTTAGTGGCTCTATCGAGTCTTGCAACCTAGGTATACATATTTGACACCTTAACACTCTCACTTTAGATTGGATTGAAACCCAGACTGGCTGACAAGGCCGAAAATAAGGTACAGTTTTGTTGCGCTGTTTCTTTTGTTTTCTTTTCTCTTTTTAGCCTCGTAGTCAGTTTTACTTGACAGTCACTTTATGTATATTTAGAGGCGAGATCAAAGTTTCCCTCTATAAAACCGTAGCGATGCTAGCCCATAAAGTCGTACTTTATATTTCTCCATTGTCAATAACAATGCCAGGGATCGCGCTGCTCTCAAAGAGGAAGGGATTTACTGGGGAAGGGAAGCGTATAAAAACAAAAGTGGCCTTATCAAATTGCTTACCTTGACAAAGATGGGCTATTGCTAATTAAGGAGAGTGCAAGGCAATAAAAAGACCGCCGATGGAATTTACATCAGTTTTAAACACAATCATCTCAGCCATGAATTGTCCGAGGAAGCCAGCTTGGTGCAAATACCCTTTTCAACAAGAGTTGTAATGGGAACTCGGCAGAAGGCGAAACTTCAGCAGAATCTAGTGAAATGTAAGGTGACCTTGTAAACAGCCTATATAAAACATTTTATAAAGCTGCGGATTCTCGACATTCTTCTTCTTTTTTTTTACTCTTTGATGTCAGGTTACATCTAGCAGAAATGAAACTATATGAACAGCCTTCCTTCAGAGATTAAGTTTCTATCATTTTTTCCTGCCTCTCCGGGCATGAAATAGCTCTCCGTCACTCACTGTTTGTTGTATGGATGGTGGAGGAGGGGGAGTGTGGTGTGGTGTTGCATTCTTGTGATCTTAGCAAGTTCTTCTCTGGTACCACATTTTTGCGATGGTGACCCCCACATTTTCAGCGGAAGGCAGTGTTTCCATTTTCATTGTGTTTAATACCACGGCACACTTTTGGAAGTGGTTGGCTTCGAAAAGGAACAAATGAGAATAAAATTCTCAGTCTTGTTTTACATTCTTGTTCAATTAATTCCTGGGGATGGGCTTCTAAAACATGACAAGGCAAGAAGAGGAAATGGTAACGGGGTTCAAACCTCAAGTCATTGATTATTAAGGTAAAGGTAAATGTTCCCCTCGCATGTATGTGCTAGTCGTTCCCGACCCTAGGGGGCGGTGCTCATCTCCATTTCAAAGCTGAAGAGCCAGCGCTGTCCAAACATGTCTCTGTGGTCATGTGGCCGGCATGACTAAACGCCAAAGGTGCACGGAATGCTGTTACCTTCCCACCAAAGATGGTCCCTATTTTTTCTACTTGCATTTTTTATGTGCTTTCAAACTGCTAGGTTGGCAGAAGCTGGGACAAGTAATGGGAGTCCACCCCGTTACACGGCACTAGGGATTTGAACCGCTGAACTGCTGACCTTTCGATCGACAGGCTCAGTGTCTTAGCTACTGAGCCACTGCATCCCCTTACTACTGCTCAGTTTACTCTCAAAATATAAAAAATGTATTCTGAATCTTTCTACTTCCCCAGTAGACGCTGAGTCAAACTCAACTCTTAACACTCTCATGGACATAGATTTGACACTGATTTTTTTCCCCCAATTTTTTTTTTCTCCAACTGCCTTCTTCCATTGATGCCACTGTGACTTCTTGGTTAGGTGTCCCCAAAGAACCCATTAGAATATCAGAATAACAGAATTGGAAGGAACCTTAGAGGTCTTCTAGTCCAACCCCCTGCTCAAGCAAGAAACCCTTATACCATTTCAGACAAATGGTTGTCCGATCTCTTCTTAGAAACTTCCAGTGTTGGAGCATTCACAGCTTCTGGAGGCAAGTTGTTCCACTGATTGATTCTTCTAACTTTCAGGAAATTTCTCCTTCATTCTAGGTGGATTCTCTCCTTGATTAGTTTCCATCCATTGCTTCTTGTCTTGCCTGTCCTGGACTCACCTTCCAGATGCTGCCTTGATCATTGGAAGGACACAAGAACCACTCTGCCTGTCACCTTCTTCCCATGGATGAGCCAGATGTTCCCCTGCACTTCTCCTCTCCTGCCATCCCTTTGAACAAACAGTACTCAATGGTTTCCATTCCTTTTAGCTCAATCACAGATGCTTCTACTGTACTGTTGACTTTAGATTCCAATCTGTTTAGGGCAGGGGTCCTCAAACTTTTTAACCAGGGGGCCGATTCACAGTCCCTTAGACTGTTGGCGGGGGGGGGGCGGACTGGCTAGGTGGTCATGTGATTGGGTGGGCATGGCTAGGTGGTCATGTGACTGAGTGGGCATGGCCAATTTAACAGTCCATTTTGTTTTGCCTTTCTCCTTCCTAAGCCCCCATTTAAATTGTTTTCAAAGACTTTTAATTTAAAAGCCTGGTTTAGCTCAACAGACAGAAGCACTGTAATTTAACACCAGCTGTCTGCAATTAAAGTAAGATCGAATCTCACCAGGGTCAAGGTTGACTCAGCCTTCCATTCTTTCTAAGGTAGGTAAATTGAGGACCCAGTTTGTGGGGGCCATAAGCTGACTTTGTATAAATATACAAAAGTATGAAGGCTATTGCTTAACGCACTATAAGCCGCCCTGAGTCTCCGGAGAAGGGCGGCATATAAATCAATTTAAAAAAAAAAAAAAGCAGTACTTTACAAGCCCAGAGCTGCTTTCCAAGACAGCACCAACGAGATTACCCCTCAGCTGGCCCTCCAGCTGGAAGATAAGGCCCACAGTGAGGGGCGTGGCTTAATCACAACTCTCCGCAGGCCAGATACTTTGCATTGGCGGGCTGTATGCGGCTCGCGGGCCATAGTTTGAGGATGCCTGGTTTAGAGGATCTAGTTTTGGTTTATATCAAACTACTCTCAAAATCTGACTTGAGACAAAAGTTGTAATGGTCCAATCAGAATAGATGCTAATATATCTCCACCGATATTTCCATGCAAAAATTTCTCAAGCTGCTGTTTAAGCTGGAAGTCTTTTTTAAAACTCGATGAGCACCAAAACTCTTTGAAATGAGGAAGATCAGCTGGTTGCACCCCTCCAACCCATAAAAAGAAGATTGTAACAGCACATTTACCTACTGAGTTCTCAGTTTGAGCAAAGCAGCAGTGAATAAATGATCCCAGAGAAATTCTTTTTCCTTCGTGTCTCTTCTACAAGCAATGTATTTAAAAATTAAACCAGTATATAATATAAAGTTTCAGCACTTAGCTAGTTGTTTAAAAATGTACAAATCCTCTGCATGTAAGTATCATGGTGTGTAGCTTTTTCTTCTTGATTTTTATTTCGTTTTTTCTGTATTGTTATTATTCCCTTTGCCCATTTCAGAAATAAATGCCATTGGCAAAAAGTAATCTTCAGCTCAGCTAATGATAATACTTTTTGCAGACATCGTCTTAGTAAATGTGTACAAATCTTGTTACAGGTGGGGATTTAAAAAAAAATAAAAAAAGCAAACCCCAGTGGAACCATGAAAGTTGTAAGGAAGCAAATGTTTTCATTCGAAGAAAGGGGGAGAAAGTCTCACTTTGTCTGAGGAAACTTGTGCCTTTCACTTAATAGGCGAATACATTCTGAGCCGGAGATGTTCTGACAATCAATTTGTTTGTCCTGCTGCTCTTGTCAAGTGGAAGATCAAGTAAAGTAAGAAGACTAGGAAAGCTACTGTATTAAACTTTAATGCCTTGCAATAAGACATTAGGCTGCAGAAAATGGGAGGCTGCTGTAAGGACTTGCCTGTCCTATTCCCTCAAGAAAGCAGAACTCTTGAAACAACAGGCAGCATTTCAAAAGGAACGTTTTATTGGAAGATGGTGATAGCAAGAAGAACAGGCAGGATCTGAAGTTCCCCCTCTCAAAATCATTAGGTTAAATGTTGTAGAAACCCAGGGGTGAAATCCAGCAGATTCTGACAGATTCTGGAGAACCGGTAGCGGAAATTTTGAGTAGTTCAGAGAACCGGCAAATACCACTTCTGGCTGGCCCCAGAGTGGGGTGGGAATGGGGATTTTGCGGTATCCTTCCCCTGCCATGCCCACCAAGCCACACCACGCTCACCAAGCCACATCCATAGAACCGGTAGTAAAAAAATTTGGATTGCACCACTGGTAGAAACCCCTCCCCAAAACTAAAAAAAAAAAAGTGTTTTCTCCCTTTAGAGTTAAAAATAAAAATAAAAATGAATGGTTTATTATTCCCCACAGCAAAGAGAAGCAGAGATGGTTAAACTGATTATTTCAGCCAAAGAAGAAAATATATCTAACCTATTTTTGGAACTGCTTCCGAATTTTGTGCTTGCAACGGAAAAAACAATGAAACTTTGATTTTGTTTTTGTAAGCTAGGTAGGCTTATTGTTATAGAAATGGCTTGTACATAACTGTTGTGTAAAAGCAAAAAAGTTGTGGTTGTAATGTTATCAGTGGTTGGTTTCTACCGGTTCACACTGGTTCAGGCGAACAGGTAGCGGTGGCGGCGAGAGGCTCCACCCACCTGCCCGGACGTCATCACGGATGCTCTACGCATGCGCAGAAGGTTCTGCATATGTGCAGAAGCGCCGCATGAAAGCAAAGTGAGTGTGCGCACATGCGCGCTTCCAGTTCTGAACCGGTAGCAAAGGTAAGTGAAACCCACTACTTGTTGTTATCTTCTACTGTGCTAAAGAGAGTCGGAAGTTGATGCGTTTCTCTTTTCTTTTTTCCATTTACACTGTATCTCCGTTTTTTCCCTCCCCCTTGTTTTAGTTTTTCACATCTTTTTTTTTTCTTTGTATTTTATACTTGGATAAACTAATAATAATAAAAAAATAAATTTAAAAAAAAAAACACGACCGGCATTGCATTCTGGCTCTAGCTTTTCAGCGACGGGCTTCTTTCAAACACTTTTCAGCAATTCTTTTCGGTAAACCCCTTTGTGAAGAAGCAACAGACACGAAGTTTAAAGAAGTAATGCCGGAAAGAATCCTAAAGCAGAGATAGCAATCTATTAAACTCTTTTACGTGAAGTTTGGACTTCACCACAGAAGCATTTGTTCCTTTCCAATAGCTTTTATCTCTCTTTTGTTTTCTGCTCATTTTCACCAAATCGGATTGTTAATGAATTTGCTGTAAATCTATTATGGTTATATTGACTGAGCCTATTGATTTGTAAAAAAAAACAAAAAAACAAAACAAAACCACCACGGTGGAATATAGGACTAGCTACTATATTTCTTTGTTCTGCAAGTTCAAATGGAGCAAACACGTTCCCCAAATAAAAATGAAATGCATTTCTGCGGGTGTGCAGTGATGCTTCACCATCTGTCTGGCATCTGAGATTTACCATCCCAGATAACTTCATATTTCACTCTGCGGTCCCTAAAGAACCATCACTTTAAGCGGAGCCACATGGAAAAATGATCGCCAATAACATCTGAAGGTCTTGCTGGAAGGACCTGCAACAGAACTGAGCTACAGATTCAATCAATCAGGATAGAAGGGACCTTGGAGGTCTTCTAGTCCAACCTTCTGCTCCAGCAGGAGATCCTATACCATTCCAGATAGGTGGCTGTCTAGTGTCTTCTTAAAAACCTCCAGGGATGAAACACCTACAACTTCTGGAGGCCAGCTGTTCCACTGGTTAATTGTTCACACTGTTAGGAAGTTTCTCTTTAATTCCAGGTTGCTTCTCTCCTAGATCAGTTTCCACCCTGAACTGTTATAAGTCAAGGGCTAGCTCTGTGTGTGTGTGTGTGTGTGTGTGTGTGTGTGTGTGTGTGTGTGTGAGAGAGAGAGAGAGAGAGAGAGAGAGAGAGCACACCTTAATTATTTCCATTGTGAAAATGAGAGAGAGGGAGAAAGAAGGAGGGAGAGAAAGAAAAAGAAAGGAAGGAAGGAAGGAAGGAAGGAAGGAAGGAAGGAAGGAAGGAAGGAAGGAAGGAGCACCAGAGGTGGTATTCAGCCGGTTCGTAACAGTTCGGGCGAACCAATAGTGGAGATTGCCACCCTGCCACCCTGCCACCCTGCCACCCTGCTGTCCTGGCTCTATGCCATCCTATTTAGGGACGTTTTTGAGGCTGGCCGCATGCACGGAAGGTGCACGAGTGAGCAAAGTGCGTGCACAGAAGGCACATGCACGCGCAAAGCGAGTGTGAGAATGCACAGCGAACTGGTGGTAAGTATATTGGAAACCCACCGCTGGAGAGCACATCTTTATTATTTCCATTGTGAAAATGAGAGAGAGGGAGAAAGAGGAAGAGGAAGAGAGAAAGAGAGTGTGCACGTATTTATTATTTCTATTGTGAAAAGGAGAGAGAAGGAGAAAGAGGCAGGCAGAGAAAGAGAGAGAGAGCGCACCTTTATTTCTATTGTAAAAAGGAAATAGAAGGAGAAAGGAAGGCAGAGAGAGAGAGAGAGAAAGAGAGAGAGAAAGAAAGAGAGAGCACGAGAGAGACCACACCTTTATTTCTATTGTAAAAAGGAAATAGAAGGAGAAAGAGGGAGGCAGAGAGAGAGAGAGAAAGAAAGAGAGAGAAAGAAAGAGAGAGCACGAGAGAGAGAGAGAGAGAGAGAGCACACCTTTATTTCTATTGTAAAAAGGAAATAGAAGGAGAAAGAGGGAGGCAGAGAGAGAGAGAGAGAAAGAAAGAGAGAGAAAGAAAGAGAGAGCACGAGAGAGAGAGAGAAAGAAAGAGAAAGAAAGAGAGAGAGCACGAGAGAGAGAGAGAGAGAGCACCTTTATTTCTATTGTAAAAAGGAAATAGAAGGAGAAAGAGGGAGGCAGAGAGAGAGAGAGAGAAAGAAAGAGAGAGCACGAGAGAGAGAGAGAGAGAGAGAGAGAGAGCACACCTTTATTTCTATTGTAAAAAGGAGAGAGAAGGAGAAAGAGGCAGGGTGAGAGGGAGAGAGAGAGCACATTTTAATTATTTCTATTGTGAAAAACAGAGAGAGGGAGAAAGGGGGAGGGAGAGAAAGAGAGAGAAATAAATCTATGGCAAAGACAGTCTGTTTTATAAAGAGATGTCAAGATTTCCAATAAAGTAAGGAAATGCTGCTAGACATGTACCAGTTGCCTTGATGAAATAAGTAACTGGAAATGGTGTGAATTACATTCAATTCACAACCCTTACAGCTTAATGCGTACAGACTACATGGTTGAGGAGCTAATCACTCCGGTGCAGGTTCAGATATAATAATGTACAAGCACAGTGCTGCAAAACTTCTCAATGACTGCACATACAGTATCTGCCAAACGCTGTGGTAGAAATTAATTTATCCAATCCTTTCTACTGCTGGTGTGTATTGTGATCCTTAGGCAGAGACCTTAACTGCCGAGCTGTGAACTCTGCATACCTTTATTAATATGGTTGGTTGCGCAGCCAGACAGATGTTTAGACTGGATTCGGCATTTTTTCTCCACCTATTGAATCTTTCCTAAAGACCTGGGATAGGCAGGCATTCTTCTTTGATAATATTAAAGCTATCATGGCAGGATGTAAGCCGTTCCAAGAAGAGCTGCCTTTACAATTGACTGGTGGTGATTATGGCAATAGCAATAGCGCTTAGACTTATATAACGCTTCGCAGTGCTTTTACAGCCCTCTCTAAGCGGTTTACAGAGTCAGCATCTTGCCCCTAACAATCTGGGCCCTCATTTTACCGACCTCAGAAGGATGGGAGGCTGAGTCAACCTTGAGCCAATGAGAATCGAACTGGCAGTCGGCAGTCAGCAGAAGTAGCTTGCAGTACTGTATTCAAATCACTGCGCCACCACGGCTCATGCTAACGGTGTTCAAGTGTTTCCCCAGATGTTATTGTTATGGTTGGTTGCACAGTCAGTCAGATGTTGGTTGCACAGTCAGTCAGAACCAGGCTTAGGACTTGGTTATTTACGGGACTGCCTGCTACCACCAATAGCCTCCCACCGACCAGTACGCTCTCATAGAGAGGGGCTCCTCTGGGTGCCGTCGGCCAAACAATGTCGACTGGCGGCCCCCAGGGGGAGAGCCTTCTCTGTGGGGGCACCTACGATCTGGAACGAGCTCCCCCCGGAGATACGGAGGATCCCGGATCTGCGTACCTTCCGTCGCGCGCTCAAGACGTTCTTATTTCATCAAGCTGGCCTGACCTAAGTTTTTTCCCCTTTTTAAATGGAAATTTTAAATTTGGTTTTAAATTATTGGGGTTTTAAATTTTCAGCCAAATTATTTAAATTTGTTTTACTTTATTTTAAATTTTGTATTTATATGTTTTATTCTATGGCTGTTCACCGCCCTGAGTCCTTCGGGAGTAGGGCGGTATACAAATTCAATAAAATAAATAAAATAAATAAAATAAGATGTTTAGATTGGATTTGGCATTTTTCTCCACCTATTGAATCCTTT
The DNA here is from genome assembly GCF_029215685.1 of Pituophis catenifer annectens. Classification (NCBI taxonomy): domain Eukaryota; kingdom Metazoa; phylum Chordata; class Lepidosauria; order Squamata; family Colubridae; genus Pituophis; species Pituophis catenifer. The sequence continues at coordinate 6,259,095 of NW_027256884.1, forward strand.
CTACAGACCTGGGATAGGCAAGCATTCCTCTTTGATAATATTAAAGCTATCCTGGCGGAATGTAAGCCATTCCAAGTAAAGCTGCCTTTTGCAATTGACTGACAGTGATTATGTCAATGCCAATGGTGTTCAAGTGGTTCTCCAGATGTATTGGGATTACACCACAGGGACCTATTTCTGTTGGTCATTATTTCTTTTTGTTTTTGAGTGGTGCAGTTGCCTAGAGGTGGAGCTCTCACCTCACAATTAGGAGGCTGTGAGTTCAATCCTAGGTAGAGGCAGATATTTCTCTCTCTGAGGACAATGAGAATATATCTGCCGAACAAAACTCCGTATTGGTGACAGGAAGGGCATCTGGCCATGAAACACTCTGCTACCTCCGTTCAGTTGCCCAGACTCCACCCTGCAAGGGATTATGGGGCCGTTAAAAGAAAATGATGATTTTTTTTTTGTTTTCAATCTTTATATATTTGTGATGGGTAAACAGCCTTTTTTCCAGTAGTCCTAACATATATTATATTATCATTTAATGGCAATAATGTAATAAAATTCAGTAACTCACGGTTCAAAGCAAAGGACTTTTTACCATAAAAGAAGTCATTAATAAGTAAGACATTACAGACAAAGGTACAGATGCAGAACAGAAATAATTTTGGTTAAGGCTCTGCTAATTATAAAGGAACTCTTTTCTCTATTGTTCTTTTCAGGGTGTTGTTTGTTTTCTCCTGTTATGAATCATCAAAACAGATCACTTAGAAATGCACACACAAATGCACATAAAGCACACATTTGCATGATCGCTACCGCCAGAGTTCCTAGATTAAAGATGTAAAAGTGAGTTTTATAACCCGCCTGAATAATGTCACAATATCACTGAGGCAGTGGTGGGTTCTAATCTGTTTTACCACCGGTTTGCATTGCGCACGCACTTTGCGCGCGATGATCATTTCAAGTTTGACACAATAGGACAACTACTGCCCATCAGGCACAAGTACTGTAGATCCATCAAACCCAACCAAGCCTCTCGAGTCACAGGAGAAATGCTGAAAATGAGCTGGAGGTTCATTTTCATGAGTTGCAAGCATCATCTAACGGGATGATAATAACGTGACAAAAAGCAGTGACCCACTCGAAATCCTATAGCTTTCAGTTTAAAACCTATCGTTTTCTCGAGAGGAGGGGGGTCAACTCAGTAGTAGGTTTCAATTTTTTTTACTACTGGTTCTGTGGGCGTGGCTTGGTGGGCGTGGCTTGGTGGGTGTGGCAGGGGAAGGATACTGTAAAATCTCCATTCCCACCCCACTCCAGGGGAAGGTTACTGCAAAATCCCCATTTCTTCCCAATCATCTGGGACTCGGGAGGCAGAGAATAGATGGGGGCGGGGCCAGTCAGAGGTGGTATTTGCCGGTTCTCTGAACTACTCAAAATTTCTGCTACTGGTTCTCCAGAACTGGTCAGAACCTGCTGAAACCCACCTCTGGGTCAATTTATTTTCCAAAGTACCCAAAGGCCAGATGAGGAATAATGGATGGAAACTGATCAAGGAGAAATTTAAGCTAGAAATAAGGAGACATTTTCTGAAAGTGAGAACAATCAACCAGTGGAACAGACGTTGCCTTCAGAAGTTGTGGGAGCTTCATCACTGGAGGCTTTCAGGAAGAGACTGGACTGCCATCTGTCAGAAATGGTGTAGGGTCTCCTGCTTGGGCGGGGGGTTGGACTAGATGACCTACAAGGTCCCTTCCAACTCTGTTATTCTATTCTATTCTATTCTATTCTATTCTATTCTATTCTATTCTATTCTATTGCTATTGCTACTGCTACTGCTATTGCTATTTTCTATTCTATTCTATTCTATTCTATTCTATTCTATTCTATTGCTATTGCTACTGCTACTGCTATATTCTATTCTATTCTATTCTATTCTATTCTATTCTATTCTATTCTATTCTATTCTATTCTATTCCATTCCATTCTATTCTATTGCTACTGCTATTGCTATTTTCTATTCTATTCTATTCTATTCTATTCTATTCTATTCTATTCTATTCTATTCTATTCTATTCTATACTGTACTGTACTGTACTGTACTGTACTGTTCTATACTATACTATACTATACTATACTATACTATACTATACTATACTATACTATACTATACTATTCTATTCTATTCTATTCTATTCTATTCTATTCTATTCTATTCTATTCTATTTTATTCTATTCTATATTTTATTATTCATTCTATTCTATTCTTATTCTGTTCTGTTCTCTTTTTTTTCAGGCTTGCAAAGAAACAAGCAAAAACAGAAACACATAAAGGACACAATTAGCTAGTTAGTTTTCACAGTTGCTACTTAAGCTTATCTCTTTGCATTGGCATTCTTTATTGAACTGCCTTGTGTTTAATCTAAAATAAATATGCTTATCCTTATCAGAACAGTTTTCAGCTGCACTGTATTAAATAGTTGGTATTGGAAGAATTACAATTATGGATATTTCACAGAGGGATTTTAAACGTTCCCTTTTTCTGCTTGCTTTCTATTGCTTCTCTGTTTCCTTCGACAGAGAGTCCAAAATTTTAGTCGGGTGATCCATATTTATAATCTGTGCAGCATCCTTCCTTACATTTCAAGTATCTAGTGTTCGTAGAGAAGAAAGATTTCTTCTTTCCCACTTCTGGCAGCTTTTTATTGGTTAAGTGGTATTGCTGTGCTGAACCAGGAAATTAAGGTTTCAAGTCTGCTAATGTATCGTAAATTACATTTCCAAAATCTGGAATCTATTTTTGAAGGGCTTTGGATACCTCATGCCTGGAGCGCTTCTTCAAAGTTGATTTTATATTCCTGGAAGGATGCTTGCTTATTAAGCTCAGCAAAATTTTGTGACTCTCAGCCTTTGAACAGGTTCTGAATTGGCCAAGGGGCAAACTCGGATAGTACAGTACCTTATATTCTGGGTTTAAAGTGTTATTTAAAAATAGAATTACAACAACAGGCATCAAGGTACAATTATTCTCAGGAAATTCTCGGGTGATCCTTGACTTACAATATAGTTCATTTAGTGACCGTTCGAAGATACAACGGCACTGGAAAAAGCGACTTATGACCATTTTTCACACTTGAAGCATCCCCACAGATATTTATTTAGAAATCAGATGCTTGGCAACTGATTCATATTTATGACGGTTGCAGTGTCCCAGAATCACATGATCCCTTTTGTGACCTTCTGACAAGCAAAGTCAATGGGGAAGCCAGATTCACTTAACAACCGTGTGACTAACTTAAAAGCTGCGGTGATTCACGTAACAACAAGAAAGGTCCTAAAATGCGGCAAAACTCACTGAACAACTGTCTCACTTAGCCACAGAAATCTGGGGCTCAACTGTAGGTTGTAAGATGAAGACTACATTTATAATTGCATTTTATAGGATTTTTTTATTATTATTATTTTAGTTTTTTTTATATATAGGACTGCTTTGTTTTCAGAGAGAGACAGAGAGACAGAGAGACAGAGAGAGAGAGACAGAAAGAGAGATGGAGAGAGAGAGATAGACAGAGACAGAGAGAGGGAGAGACAGACAGACAGACAGACAGACAGACAGACAGAAAGACAAAGAGAGAGAGAGAGAGAGACAGAAACAGAGACAGAGACAGAGACAGAGACAGAGAGAGAGAGACAGACAGAGAGATAGAGAGAGACAGACAGAGACAAAGAGACAGAGAGACAGACTGAGACAGACAGAGACAGACAGACAGAGACAGAGAGACAGAGAGAGAGACAGAGAGACAGAGACAGAAAGAGAGATGGAGAGACAGAGACAGAAAGAGACAGACAGACAGACAGACAGACAGACAGACAGACAAAGACAGAGAGAGAGAGAGACCGAGAGAGACCAAGAGAGAGAGAGAGAGAGAGAGAGAGAGAGAGAGAGAGGGAGACAGAGAGACAGAGACAGACATAGAGACAGAGAGAGACAGAGAGAGACAGACAGACAGAGAGAGAGAGAGAGAGACAGAAAGAGACAGAGAGAGGGAGAGACAGACAGACAGACAGACAGACAGACAGACAGACAGAAAGACAAAGACAAAGAGAGAGATCGAGAGATACCAAGAGAGAGAGAGAGAGATGATATAGAAATAGATAGATAGATAGATAGATAGATAGATAGATAGATAGATAGATTCTTTAATAGCTTCAAATGAAATGTCTGTAGCTTTTCTTAAATATTATTTATTCCAATTTTATACACAACCTCAATAAACTAATCCCACAGACGAATGAGCGAAACAGTCCTTCAGCTCCTCTCTTCTTGACAGAATACAATTTCTGCTCAGCTGATACATTTCTCTCCATTCAGAGTATTTTAATAAGCAAGAACATTGAAAGGAAATGTCAGCCTGTAGGATCCCTTTGAAGAGCAGATGCTGTTCAATGGGGTGGAATGGACTTTCCACGTAGGGTGAACAAAGGGGGCCTGAAGGCAAGTTCAAGAACAGCCAAATCTTGGCCAACACCACGTGACAGAACAAATGTTTTTTGTCATCTGTTGGAAGGGATTTAATTAGAAAATTCACTGAGAGTCTGTTTGAAAAGGACCCAGACACATTTTCTTTAGATAAGCGAATGAAGCTGAATGAACTTTGCCAAATAATAAAATTAAATTTAAAAAAAAAATCCTGAACCAATAACACAATGGAAAGATATCGAGGAAGAAGAAAAAATAATGGAAAAAGCCTTGCTGAATAGGAAAGATGTCAGAGTGAGTACCGTGTGACTATGTGAGACCACCCAGGAGCAAATACAGTAAAGAGAGGTTTGTACTTAAATAGCGGTTTTATCTACAAAGAATATATACATACAGGTTCTTTAGGCACACCTCAAATAAACAGCAATCAGCAATTACAGCACCGAAGCACACATGGAGAGAGAGATACACCCCAACAGGGCCTCTTCTTATTACAGGCTCTTAAAGTGATATCAGCCCAAAAACCTTGCTGAATCATTCCCAGCATTGTAGCAGCTGGTCAGCTCTTAAATCATTACCCTGACAAAAGATCAGCTGTTTACAACACTTTGTCTTATACTAAGTGGGGTATAATTACACATTTGCCTGTAAATTTCTCTCCTCTTCAAACAAAGGGAATGAATGAGTAAGTAGGGCAGGATTGGTACTCAGTTTGTACTTGTTTCACTTCTCTCTTTTTTTAAGCAACATGTTGAGATTTAAACGTGACAGAATAACTATGTGATATGTGATCTACTCAGTTAATAGCTGGATTCCATTAGAGAGCAAAGCACCAGGGGCAATGTGGTAGCGGAGGACAGAAGTACTGCATAACCTAAGAATCCTGTGTGAAATGGCCACAATTTGTCTGGATGAGGCTTTTTTCATTGTTAAAGTGATGCTCCTTCAGTGCAACAATGGAATTGGTCTACATGAGAAGGTGGCACTCCAATGACTTACTAAAGTCAAAGCAGGATGCTCTGAAATGTAGAAACAGCCTTACATGCTGCAATAATAGCCTACTTAACAGAATAACAGAGTTGGAAGGGACTTTGGAGGTCATCTAGTCTGATCCCCTGCTCAGGCAGGAAGCCTTGTACCATTTCAGACAAATATCTTCTTAAAAACCTCCAGTGATGGAACACCCATAATTTCTGGAGGCAAGGTGTTCGACTGGTTAATTTTTGTCAGTGTCAAGACAGTTATCTTTAGTTCTAGGTTGCTTCTCTCCTAGATTAGTTTCCACCCATTGCTTCTTGTCCTACCCTCAGGTGTTTTGGAGAATAGCTTGACTCCCTCTTCTTTGTGGCAGCCTCTGAGATATTGGAACACTGCTATCATCTCATCCCTAGTCCTTCTTTTCATTAAACTAGACATACCCAGTTCCAGCAACCGTTCTTTATATGTTTTAGCCTCCAGTCCCCTAATTATCTTTGTGGTCTTCTCTGCACTCTTTCTAGAGTCTCAATTGCTTAATGCATTGTAAGCCGCCCTGAGTCTCCGGAGAAGGGCGGCATAAAAATCAAATTTTATACATATGTGTGTGTGTGTGTGTGTGTGTGTGTGTGTGTGTGTGATGCTAACACTTCAGGTGATCTTGATTCTATCCGATGTCAGCGTCTCAGAACTGACATAGAAAAGGGAGGAGAAGCCTGAACTTTTGCCTGCTAAATCCCTTTGAAGATTTGGTCTCCTCGGAGATGGGGAGGGGGGAGACATTCCTGTGACCTGATGAAGAAAGGAATCAGGAAAGTGACTTGGAAGATAGCCAATGAGAAGCAGAGAATTGGGGATCGGAAAGGGAGGGATGGGGGGACAAAGGTCAGTACTGACCACGAAAAAGAGTCAGGATCAGGTTGCTGTGCTCGAATAAAGAGAAAATTTCCTTAAAGATCGGCAGTTTGGAAGTTCATTTATTTTGAGATAGCATCGAAACCTGACATCCTTCTGTTAATGCAGCCTAGGACTGCATTGGCTCTTTTGGCAGCTGCAGCACACAGCTGGCTCATATTTAAACGATTGTCCACTAGGACTCCAAGATCCCTCTCACAGTCGCTACTATTGAGCCAGGCACCATCTATACTATACCTGTGCATTTGGTTTTTCTTGCCTAAATGTAGAACCTTGGTTGTTGTTTTTTTTCCACTATTGAATTTTATTTTGTTAGATATTTCAGATACAGGACACTGAGGGTTAGTCAAGATCTTGAAAATTGAAGATTTCTGTCATTCAGATGATTGGTGTATTGCCCAAGGCAGTTCTATTTGAAAGCTGGTAAAAAGCAGAGAAGAGCTGATTATGTGTTTAAGTTGGAATTAAGATTGCCTAAGGCAGCAGAAGTGATGGATGGACATATATCATCACTTTTTTTTTCTAATTGGGGAGGTGGGGAGAGAACTGAGTTGAACCCATGGAGTTGCTTTGGATAGCAAGTGTTGGGATATGGTTTGAGCCTAACAAGTTGTCCAGGCAATATAAGTGTACTGTAACTTTAATCTGTAAATGTATTATGTGATTTTAATGCTGAGTCATGCTGTAATTAGGTAATGACTGGTTGTGAGAGTATTTAAGCAAGGTATTGTAACGTGTTCAGTTGCTGCTATGATATGCTGCCATTGTGTATGAAGCTGATGTGATATGCTACCAGAGTATGATAAGCTACCATAGTGTGTGGAGTTGCAGCCATTGTGCTATCATCGTTGGATGGATCTGCTACCATCGTGGTTTGTGAACCAGAGTGAGTTTGTTATTCTAACCAACTACTGTTTGTTTGGTGAGAAGATATCTGTAACTACTGGACTGATTTTACTGGCAAAGACTTGGAATTTGTTTAAAGACTATGAGACTGTTTTTCTACTATAAAGTAAACTTTTGATAAACCAGTTTGCACATCTCTTATTCATTGCTCTCAGCAACGTTTCTCTGTGCTCTACACTCTGCTGGTTGGTAACACAACAACAATATCCTTAACAGCAAGCGAATATATTCAGATTTCAGTTTGTTCCTATAGAGTGGTCTGCTTCTTATAGAAATATGATGGGGAATCAAAACCATTGGAAAGTGGCACCATTTACTCGGTACATATATGGGGAAAAAAAGGGAATACTAGAAAAATAGTTTGATGTTCAAATCCATCTTCAGCTGTGGAAGTTCTCAAGCCAATGTAAGACTGATGCATGGGAGAAGCTGAAGAAGAAATATTTAGTTATTTAGTTATTTAGTTATTTAGTTATTTAGTTATTTAGTTATTTAGTTATTTAGTTATTTAGTTATTTAGTTATTTAGTTATTTAGTTATTTAGTTATTTAGTTATTTAGTTATTTATTTGTTTGTCAAGCATGTATTAGATAACGGATATAAGAATAAACACAATTATGAATACAGGAAATGGTTCCGAATAAAAGGGGACATTAGGACAGGGATGGTAGGCACGCTGGTGCTCTTATGCACGCCCCTTACAGACCTCTTAGGAATGGGGTGAGGTCAACGGTAGACAGTCCAAGGTTAAAGTTATGGGGGTTTGGGGAAGTAACCTCAGAGTCAAGTAGAGCATTCCAGGCATTGACCACTCTGTTGCTGAAGTCGTATTTTCTGCAATCGAGTTTAGATCTTAAGTTTGTATCTATTGTGTGCTTGTGTATTGTTGCGGTTGAAGCTGAAGTAATCATTGACAGGTAGGACAATGTAGCAGATAATTTTGTGTACTACGTTTAGGTCAGACCAAAGGCGGCATATTTCTAAGTTGTCTAAACCCAAAATTTCAAGCCTGGCAGCATAAGGTATATATGAAATAAGTGTTGGCTGGTAAGAGGAAGAGGGAGAGAGAAGAGGAAAGGGAAGGAAAACAAAAAGAGGGACGGAGGGAGGGAGGAGGGAGAAGAAGTTGGAGGAGAGAGGAGCAGAAAGAAGGGGAGGGGAAGGGATGGAAGGAAAAGGGAGGAGAGAGGGGGCAGGGCAGTGAAGGAAAGGAAAGGGAAGGGAAGGGAAGGGAAGGGAAGGGAAGGGAAGGAAAGGAAAGGAAAGGAAAGGAAAGGAAAGGAAAGGAAAGGAAAGGAAAGGAAAGGAAAGGAAAGGAAAGGAAAGGTTCCTTAACGCAATCATTTTTGAAAGACTAAGGATTCTGGGAAAGTGATACAAGACATCTTAGCGCTGGATACCCAGAAACAACAAAACAAAGCTATCCTTCACATCTCTTGAGTTAATATAAAACCAGTGACATATGGAAGACTTGGTTGGTGTAAGTACATAGGGCCATTACTTCCGTGATTGCACAATTGTCACTTCATTCACAGGGCTTTCAGTGACCTATGAAGCCCTTTCTAATCATCCAGTCTAGGAAAATCGAAACACCCCATTGTGGTTTTATCAAGAATACTGAGAAAATGTGAGAAACTCCATTAAATTGGGAAGCAAGGTCATAAACACTTCTGCCTCACAAAGCAAAGTGTTGCTTAACCTGAGACAGAAGGGTGAAGTCAATTACGGAGGGATTCTTCCTGGTTCCTCAAATCACGGAGCCCTCCTGAGATGAAACAGAAGGATATCATCCTTGTTTGGTGTAGAGTTCATCTCAACAATTTCTGCAGTCTGGAAGCATCTAGTGAAGCAAATAAGTAAGGATCAGGGGTGAAATCCAGCAGGTTCTGACAGGTTCTGGCGAACTGGTAGTGGAAATTTTGAGAAGTTCGGAGAACCGGCAAATACCACCTCTGGCTAGTCCCAGAGTGGGCTGGGAATGAGAATTTTGCAATATCCTTCCCCCAGGAGTGGGGAGGGAATGGGAATTTTGTAGTATCCTTCCCCTGCCATGCCCACCAAGCCATGTCCACCAAGTCACACTACACCATGCCCACCAAGCTACGCCCATAGAACCGGTAATAAAAAAAATTGGATTTCACCACTGGTAAGGATCTAGGCTTTGGATCTTTGGCAGATCCTCATTTAACCAAATTGGCTGGAAAAAAAAATAGTGTGGCTTTTGATAGAGGATAATGTTCGTAGGTCACGGTTGAAATGAGAGATCTTTGGTGCTCTCTGAGGTTGATTGTTTTCTTACAGATGTTTCATTACCAGGCTAAGTAACATCATCAGTGCTAGAAGGGAGTGGGGTTTGTGGAAGAAAACAAGGAGGAGGAGGAGGAGGAGGAGGAGGAGGAGGAGGAGGAGGAGGAGGAGGAGGAGGAGGAGGAGGGGGAGGAAGAGGAGGAGACGACCACTGCCTATGTGGTCCCTGGTGCTATCTCAGCTTGGCTTGTTTTCTTGCAGATGTTTCATTACCAAACTAGGTAACATCATCAGTAAACAGTGCATAATGTGGCTTTCACCAGTATCTTAGCATCTCAGTATCTTGCTCTGTAGGGAAAAAAAAAAAACCCTTGCACAACATGAGTTTCCTATAATTGTAATAGATGACTGTACTGCAAGGGTGTCAAACTCAAGGTCCCTGGGCTGGATTTAGCCCTGGATGCAGCCCATGGTGCCTCTGTCAGTGAAAATGGAGCTCAGGAGGCTGCATGCAGCCTGGGCTCTGTTTTCAGCCACAATAGCCTCCAGCAGCCCTCTGCCAGCAAAAACAGAGACTGGGCGGGCTGCACGTGGCCTCCCCAAGCTCTGTTTTCACTGGTCGAGGGCTGCAGGAGGCCATCGCAGCCGAAAACGGAGCCCAGGTGGGCCATGCACGCCCCCCCCCCCTGAGCTCCGTTTTCACTGGCAAAGAACTGCAGGAGGCCATCGCATCCAAAAATGGAGCCTCGATGAGCGATGTTGAGGAAGCCACGACCAGCCTGCCCCCCCAAGGTCAAACACAACCCTGATGTGGCCCTCAATGAAATCGCTTAGCGCATTGTAAGCCGCCCTGAGTCTCTGGAGAAGGGCAGCATATAAATCAAATAAAAAAAATGAAATCAAGTTTGACGCCTCCGCTGTACTGCAAATGCAACATGCAAAACAGCTGGCATCTAACAATAATTTGTCTAGAAGAACATTTATACGGACAGGAATTTTTCGTGCCTTGCCCAGAACACCACAAAACCGTTTTATTTATTAATCATATTTCTATGCCACCCACTCTCCAAGGACTCTGAGCGGTTACAACAATCGACAGCATACTAAATAGCATATTGCCCCCAACAATCTGGGTCCTCATTTTACCCATCTCGGAAGGATGGAAGGCTGAGTCAACTTTGAGCCGGTGAGATTTGATCCGCTGATCTGCTGAACTAGCAGTCAGCTGAAGTAGCTGCCGTACTGCACTCTAACCACTGCGCCACCTCGGCTCATTGGCCTTGGACTCTATATTTCAACACAGCCAAGCGTTCTGCATCCTGCGTCTGAGCCTCCCGAGTATCGTGAAGGAAGTGTAATCAAAGGCTTTGTTGGAAGGGATCCACCTTGGCTGCAGCGCCGTTTAGCTTGAAATATAAAGATCAGAGTTTCTGCTGACAATAAGCAGTCATCATGGAAATGTTGAATAATGGCGTTGTGGGAGGTGCAGGGGACTTGTTTCAGGGAGTTATTTCCATTATCACCATGCTCTAGAGAGTGATTGGATTGAATCTTTTAAGAGTCGGGGAGACAGCCTGTCTTGTTATTGTGTTGAGATATTCTTCGAAGAAGGATAGCTAGAAGCTATCCATCTATTACTCCTGGTTCATGCTGTCTCTATGGTGGAAGACGGGAGGTGAGCCTCACCCTTTTTCTTTCTTATTGGATCTATGGACTCCAGTATCGTTACTGGGCTGGACTGGAGTGTTCTTTCGCCTCTGGATGGCATGCTTAGGAAACAGAAGGGTAAGACTAAGAAACTTGTGTCTGGAGCTGTTAATGCTTCTCCTTTTCTTCCAGATTTTTGTAAGGAATACACACTCACACCTACATGAGAAAGAATTAAGAATATTGCCTGACATCCATAATTTTCACAAGTTCATATATACATATGGGAATAGCTGCCTGCCTGCCTGCCTATCTATCTATCTAACTCAGTGGTGAAATCTAAAATTTGTTACTACTGGTTCTGTGGGCATGGCTTGGTGGTGGGGGTAATGTGACTGGGTGGGCGTGGCCAACTTTTTTTTTTTTACTTTTAAAACCATTTTTTCTACAACCTCTTCGGTGAAGAGGTTGTAAAAAAAATGCTTTCCAAAGGCTCTGACAATCGCAGCTGAGTTGTCTGATCGGCAGAGGCTTTATTTTTTACTTTTAAAAGCATTTTTTCAGCCCAAGAGGTTGTAGAAAAAATGCTTTTAAAAATTAAAAAAAAAGCCTCTGATGATTGCGCGGCTCAGCTGGGCATGGGGGGGGAGGGATTTTTGCTACTGGTTCTCTGAACCACCCACCACCATCGCTACCGGATCGGATCTATCTATCTATCTATCTATCTATCTATCTATCTATCTATCTATCTATCTATCTATCCCTGCCAACAAAAGTGTGTATAGTCAAGGCGATGGTTTTCCCAGTTGCAATGTATGGCTGGGAAAGTTGGACCATAAGGAAGGCTGAGCGCCAAAGAATTGAGGCCTTTGAACTCTGGTGGTGGAGAAGACTCCTGCGAGTCCCTTGGACTGCAAGGCGATCAAACCGGTCAGTCCTAGAGGAGATCAACCTGGACTGCTCTTTAGAAGGCCAGATCCTGAAGAGGAAACTCAAATACTTTGGCCACCTAATGAGAAGAAAGGACTCACTGGAGAAGAACGTAATGCTGGGAACAATTGAGGGCAAAAGAAGAAGGGGCCAGCAGAGAAAATTCCAGACAGCTAAGAATCTCCTGTAAATTTTCTTTTCAAGTGTTTGCTGAAATTTGTTTCTCAAAAATGAATCGTGGTTCAAACAGGCCATATAAAAAAGAGGTGAAACGTGGGGACAGTTCTACCATGAAACATCACCCCAAAGGCTGAAGATCATGCACTGCACCAAGAGACCATACAAATAAGTCTGATCTTCCTCGATCAACTGTTGTTGTTTTTTTCTGTAGAGTAATCTTAATTAATGAATATTAACGCTGAATAGCTTTTGGATGTAACCACCTCGGATGACACATTGTAAAATATGTTCGGCTCAGCCCTACTTGTCAAAGCTGATGAAAGTTGATGGAGATGGAAGTTTCCTAAAAGCTAAAGATGGTGTAAAAAGAAAAATAATAAGATTCTGTCTCATCCGCTCTCCCTTTGCTGCCTAACTGGTGGTGCTACGCGCATAATTGAAGCATCTGTCCATGCTCAAAAGGCAGCTCCTTTTGGACAGATGAATTTTAACTGATGGTGATTAGTGTGGCTTTGGGCGTCCCTCCTTCCCTTGTTGAGATGGCTGTGCCCTTCTGTTCGTCTTTGCCCAAGCGAGTGTCTTCTCCGTTGGGGATCTCATGAAGACAGATGGTCAACAAAAGGTGGGGGCAATGCTCGAAAGCTCTTTTCTTCTGAGATAAAACTAAATTGCTAAGCAGCTTGTGTCGTTTCTTTGTTTTCTTCCCTTCCTTCATCCCGACGGTTTGGTACTCCAGGTTTAAGGATAACCATGCCGACTTAGAATGGAAAGAGATACAGTAGTGGCAAAATTGTGGAAAGCTTTTGAGAAAAGTGTATTTTCTAAAACTAGCTAGTAACACCACTTTTTCTTGGAGTAGTATCATAAAATTATATATCAATGGAAAGATAATTTAATCGGGAATGTAATGCAATAACTTTTATGAAGGATTTGCTATGAGAATAGCAGTTACAGTGTAAAGAAGAAGAAAAGGGAAACACGTAGAAAAAACGAGATGTACAAAAATGATCACCATAGAAAAAACGAGATATACAAAAATTATCACCATGTCGGTTAATACTTAGTTGGGTAACCTTTAGCATGAATGACGGCCTTACAACGTCTTCCCATGGAGGGAACCAAGTCTTTTAGTTCTGCAGCTGTTCTAATGTGAAACCAAGATTGAAGGATTGTTTCTGTTAACTGGGTTTTATTGCTGGGTCGCTTCTGACTAGCAAGTTTCTTTAGTCGGCTCCATAGATTGTCAATTGGGTTAAGGGCTGGGCTATTCCCAGGCCATTCCAGCAGTGGAATAGGATTATCTTGAAACTCCCCCCCCCAAAAAAAAAAGTGGTGTTATTAGCTATCAAATCTCAAAAATGCACTTTTCCCAAAATTTTCCCACAATTTTGCCCACTGCTGTACATCTTAGCCCACAAAGCACGAAAGGCACCTCCTATTTTTGGCCTTCTGGTTGGTCTTTTAATCCACAGTATCTTTTTACTCTCTCCCTCCACCTTTTTCTTAAAAAAAAAAAAAGATAAAATAAATGATGAGGTTTCAAGTCCTCTTTATAAGTGAAGAAACGGTCCTTGAGTTCCAAAGAGTTAAGGAGCTGATTGAATGGACTGCAAGAGGAAGGAAATTGGTCTATCTGGATGAGTTTTCTTTTTAATTTTATAAGTGGGTTAGGTTTTTATTCATAAAGAGATAAAAGAAAAAAATATGGGAAGAGAACGAGCAGCCTTGTTCTCTTTCTCTCTTTCTCTCCGCCTTCCTCCCTCCCTCCTTCCCTCTCTCTATTTCTAAGATCACTCCCTTCTGCAGCAATGGAAAAAAAAAACCACTCAGATTCTTGCAAAAGAAAAAATAATTTATAGAGAGTCTTACATTGGAGCGACCTTAATAATACTCCTTCTTAACCTTTTGTGATTGATTCAATGGAAAGGAAATAATTCTCAACCTCTACTCCCAACTTCTTCCACCAACTAATCCGAGTTATTAAATAGCTAATTTAATAGCAAGTTTTAATTATCCTTAAATACATCCAAAGATGTGTGGGACCAGTGCAGAGGAAGAGGACAATGTCATAATTGGAGAGATCAAAAGAAGAAAGTAAAAAAAAAAGAAAAGATTTTTTAAAAAAATCATTGGCATATCACAGATTAAGAAGAAGCTTGCCACCTAATGAAATACTTGAGATATATAATCTGTGTCTGTGTCTGTGTTGTTCTGTCTGTCTGTCTGTCTGTCTGTCTGTCTGTCTGTCTGTCTGTCTGTCTATCTCTATCTATCTTTATCTATCTATCTATCTATCTATCTATCTATCTCTATATCTATCTATCTATCTATCATCTATCTATCTATCTATTTATCTATCTGTCTATCTGTATTATCTATCTGTCTCTATCTCTATCATCTCTATCTATATATCATCTATATTTATCTCTATCTATCTATCTATCTATCTATCTATCTATCTATCTATCTATCTATCTATCTATCTACATTAATAAAATTCATGAAAAGGCCTGTGTGGATGGAGTTATCTATCACCACCCCAAAACTCAAAGTTTTGGGATACAATTTTCCACAGTCCTTGAAGGATACAATAGTTTGAGGGAAAAAAAGGAAAGTTGATTTCAAATTTTTCCTTCTGGTTCACTATGTTTCATGCTAAACCCTTTTAATTCTTCCCTTGCAATAACTTTTTCCTATCTCATCCAGATTGAAGCTTTAGGTGGGGAGGCTGGTTACATTATTTTTTTTTAGTTCAGTGAACTCAAGTGCATTTATAATTCAGAACAAAACACAACAACAGTGTTGGAAGGGACCTTGGAGGTTTTCTATTCCAACCCCCTGCTTAGGCAGGAAACCCTACACCATTTCAGACAAATGGTTATCCAACATCTTTTTAAAAACTTCCAGTGTTGGAGCATTCACAACTTTTGGAGGCAAGTTGTTCCACTGATTAATTGTTCTAACTGTCAGGAAATTTCTCCTTAGTTCTAGATTGCTTCTCTCCTTGATTAGTTTCCACCCATTGCTTCTTGTCCTGCCCTCAGGTGCTTTGGAGAATAGCTTGACTCCCTCTTCTTTGTGTCAGCCCCTGAGATATTGGGACACTGCTATCATGTCTCCCCTAGTCCTTCTTTTCATAAGACTAGATATACCCAGTTCCTGCAACCATTCTTCATATGTTTATTCCATATTTTTGTTTCCGTAAGTGGGTTTGTCTCATTCTTATTGTCAGAGGAGGGTGCGCCAGTAAAGATTTCTTCTCTAAATATTATTTTTGCATGCCTAAACACACACATACACTAAATGAACTAATCTCCTTTAAGCATTCACTTTCTTCTTCAAGTATCGTGTGCTTGGTGTCTCAGATTGCTAGGCTACCAAAGAGGTACATGAAGAACAAACGATGAAGGACTGAACGAAAGTGGGAAGGGAACATTTAAATCACTCTCACTCAAGTTCACCCATTTATTTTCTTTCATTTTCAGGATGCGAGAAGGTTTAGCCAGGCTAAGAGCTCCCAACTGTTTTTTTGCATTTTGAATCACAAGAATCAAGGCTGAAAAGGGTTGATTTCTTAATTCCACATATTCACTGTGAAATATTGCATACGAATCACCCTGGAGCCCTCTCCAAAACAATTTTTTGGCTTGCCAGCTAAGAAAACGGAAGGCTTAAAAGAAAGTTACAAAATACATTTGAAACGTATTATGAACTCATTTGCACATCGCGACCGAGTAGTTATCAATCTCAGTTGTTAATCTCTTTAAGATAGAAGGATTATTAGTCAATTCACCAAGCTTCCAAAGGGATTTGCTCAAAGAATGGCAGCATCAGGGGTGAAATCCAGCAGGTTCTGGAGAACCGATAGCAGAAATTTTGAGTAGTTTGGAGAACCGGTAGCAGAAATTTTGAGTAGTTCGGAGATCCGGCAAATACCACCTGTGGCTGGCCCCAGAGTGGGGTGGGAACGGAGATTTTGCAATATCCTTCCCCCAAGAGCGGGGAGGGAATGGGGATTTTGCAGTATCCTTCCCCTGGCATTCCCACCAAGCCACGCCCACCAAGCCACGCCCACAGAATCGGTAGTAAAAAAAATTGGATTTCACCACTGGGCCGCATCAACAAAACTAAACCAATGATAGGTTTGTTTTTTTTTCCCCCAGTGTTTGCTTGATCAGATCAGGGGGGATAGTCCATGATGAATGATTATTATAATGAAAATTAGAACAATCAATCAGTGGAACGAGTTGCCTCCAGAGGTTTTGGGCACTCCAACGTTTTTGAGAAGACATTGGACAATTGGAATGGTATAAGGCAGTGATGGCTAACCTTTTTGCTGTCGCATGCCAAAAGTGGGGGGAGCGTGGGAGGGTCGCACACACACACACACACACATAATTCAATGCACCCGGCGCATATGCGCACAACCCCACCACACGACCCCCGCTTTTGGCACACAATGGTATGGTGGGCCTAGTAGGCCGGTTGTTTGCCCTCCCCAGGCTCTAGAGGCTTTCTTGGAGCCTGGGGAGGGTGAAAATGGCCTTCCCCACCCCTATAGAGGCCCTCTGGAGGCCAGAAACGGCCCATTTCCTGACTTCCAGTGGGACCGGAAGTCCCGAAAATCAGCTGGCCAGCGTGCGCATGCACGCTGGAGCTGAGCTACGGCAACGCTTGCGTGCCCACAGATAAGGCTCTGTGTGCCACTTGTGGCCCGCATACCATAGGTTCACCATCACAGGTATAGGGACTCCTGCTTGAGTAGGGGGTTGGAGTAGAGGACATCCAAAATCCCTTCCAACTCTGTTATTCTTCTGTGTCTAGATAGTAGTGACGAGTCAGATGCTTCTTAGAAGTTCTGGATGGTATGAATGAATTGCTTTTGCCCTGTTGCAGATGTGTGTGTGTGTTTGTTTGTGTGTGTGTCTCAAAACATTTAAAATGGTGTCCACAACAATGCAATCAAAAGCCATTGCCTGTTTTTTTTCCCCCAGGTCTTGAAGCTGCCATTTTGATTTTTCGTCCTCCCATTTCATGGCGCTCCACTATTGCTTCTCTGCTAGTGATCACATTGGTAACCGGTTGGTTCACTAGATCCTTCCCCCTTTCCACAATTCCCTACAGGAATCCCAAATGTTGATACTTCAAAGCTTCTGTTTTCAAGGAAATATCCGATGTAGGTGGCTCCTTTAAGAGGAAACAATAACTGCACAGCGGTGTCATCTGGAATTCGATATAGCAAAGCCTTCCTTTCATGTTTCTGTTTTTTTTTCTACAAGCAATGCGGCTGTATTTTTATTTAATCCTAGAGACTGCTATTGAGTTCCCGCTGTTTTGTTGCTCTTTTAATTTGTTGTAATCATGATTCTTATTTCTGCTATTTCCGTTCTTTTATCAGCAGTTTAATATTTGTGTTCTGATGCTCTTTCAGATAAAGATGTTGGAGGATGAGGCTGAAAGGTTCAGGGATATATATGCTGGAAAGAAAATAGCTTGTGAAATGTTGTACATCTTCCCAAATGAAATGGCCTTCCAAAAAGGGAAGGGAAGGAAATAAAAGGAAGAGAAGAGAGGAAATGGATAGAACAAAGGAGAACCTAAGGAATACAGAATAGAGTTTGGAGATCTTCTAATCCAACACCCTGCTCAACCAGGAAACCCTGTGCCATTTCAGACCAGTGGCTGTCCAGTTTCTTCTTAAAAACCTCCAGTGTTGGAGCACCTACAACTTCTGGTGGCAAGCTGTTCCTCTGGTTAATTGTTCTCACTGTCAGGAAGTTTCTCCTTAATTCCAGGTTGAATCTCTCCTTGATTAGTTTCCATCCATTGTCTCTTGTCCTGCCTTCTGGTGCTTTGAAAAATAAGATGACCCCCTCTTCTTTCTGGCAGCCCCTCAAATACTGGAACACTGCTATTATGTCACCCCTAGTCCTTCTTTTCTCTAGACTAGCCATATCCAATTCGTGCAACTGTTCTTCATATGTTTTAGTCTCCGGGCCTTTAATCATCTTAGTTGCTGTTCTCTGCAACTTTTTCCAAAGTCTCAATATCTTTTTGGTAATGTGGTGACCAAAATTGGATGCAGTATTCCGGGTGTGGCCTTACTAAGGCTTTATAAAGCGGTACTAATACTTCACATGAGCTTGACTCTATGTCTCTGTTCACACAACTTGCCTGATACCAAATAAAGAGGGACTCCTCCCTTGAGTCGATTATCGGTAACAACATGAACTCACATCTAAGTGGCTGTCTTGATACTAATATGAATAACTGATTGTTGTTGCTTCTTCCAGGAAATATTTTACAACATCTGAGACTAGTTTACAGTCCTGAAATAGCCTAAGGCCGTGATGGCGATCCTATGGCACATGTGCCACAGGTGGCACACGGAGCCATATCTATGTGCACGTGAGCATTGCCCTAGTTCAGTTCCAGCGCACATGGACGGGCTGGGCAGCTGATTTTTGGGCCTTCTGGGCCCACCAGAAGTTGGGAAATGGGCTGTTTCTGGCCTCTGGAGGACCCCTGGGGGGTGGGGAAGGCCGTTTTCACCTTCCCCAGGCTCCTAGAAAGCCCCTGGAGCCTGGGGAGGGTGAAAATGAGCCTACCGGGTCCACTGTGCGAACAGAGAGTGGGCTTTTGCAGGAAACAATTCATTTGTTCTGTGACTCTGAGAGACTCCGTGTCAGGTTTTGCCTCATACTACGGTTGGAAACAAGTTACGTGGCAGTTTGCCAAACAAGATAAGGTGTGTTGAGAAATATTTCTGACTGTGAATGAACGTAATTCACAGTCGTGTAAATAAAAGAGGTTTTGCCAGGACCAATTCCTGCCTCCTGCTTGTTAAGGGAGCCTAGGTCAGAACACTTGTATGTTAACTTTCTAATACATTTATATGACAATCAGTCTTTTTTTTCTTTTTAACCTACTGTACTTTCTATAGATGCGTTCCACATTTCATTTTGCTTCTTTGCACAAAATAGCAATAGCACTTAGACTTATATACACTTCACAGAGCTTTACGTACAGCCCACTCTAAGCAGTTTACAAAGTCAGCCTCTTGCCCCCAACAATCTGGGTCCTCATTTTACTGACCTCGGAAGGATGGAAGGCTGAGTCAACCTTGAGCCTGGTGAGATTTGAGCTGCCAAATACCAGGCAGCCGGTGGGCAGCAGAAGTAGCCTGCAGTACTACACTCTAACCACTACACCATTCTGGCTCATGTATGTATGTCTCTAATGTATGTCAATCTTCTCATAGGTAGGAAGTTTAATCAGTTCCTTAATCCACTGAGTGAGTGAGCCATATTTTTATCTTGCTGGTGTTGCAATATCAGCTTTTAGCTACAGAAAGACAAGAGAGAAGATAATCAATCCAGTTGTCCACTTGTCCAATTCCACATACTAGATATATGTTTAAGGCATATACCTTAAACTTAAACAGGCTAAAAACCAGGTGATGGTGAGTTCTAGTCCTACTTAGCCATGAAAGCCAACTAGGTGACCTTGGACTAGTCCTTCTCTCTCAGTCCAACTCAAAGGTGGGTTCTACTTACCTTTACTACCATTTTGCAACGGGAGCACTCGCGTGTGCTTCTGCACATGTGCAGAAGCTTCTGTACATGCGCAGATCACCCATGATGACGTTGTGGCAGGTGGATGGAGCCTCCCACCGGTTTTACTACCGGTTCTATAGAACCGGACAGAACCGGGAGCAACCCACCACTGATCCAACTCACCTGGCAGGTTTGTTATTGTGGAAGAAATAGGAGGAGGAAAATGAGTTGGCTATATTCACCCCTTTGAGTTATTTGTAAAAATAATAAAGGTGGGACGTGAGTTGAGCTGGAACTGAATTGAATAAATATAATTCAAGAGACTTTCTGAAAATTTGTAGCTTTTATCGCACAGGCCTGTTTATACAGTCCACGTAAGATAGTTTAGTTGCGCTCAAGATGTGAGATGTGAACTTAAGACAACTTCTCTGAAACCCTGAGTGGCTTTTGTGGGTGAGGGACATTTGCTCTTTTGTTTCGGAGAAAACGTTGGTCATGATTTGGCCGTGGAAAATGAATATTAGAGAATGGGCAATCAGACTTTCCTTGTATCTAACGGTTACCATTCTCTTTGTAATCAGATGGTTGA
The DNA here is from genome assembly GCF_029215685.1 of Pituophis catenifer annectens. NCBI lineage: Eukaryota > Metazoa > Chordata > Lepidosauria > Squamata > Colubridae > Pituophis > Pituophis catenifer. Next base: position 6,279,508 of record NW_027256884.1, read on the forward strand.
AGATTAAGAAACCTGTTTGAGCAATTTAAGTACGTGTTGTTCAAAGGGAAAGAATGAGGAAATAGATTGGGACTTGTTTGAATGGCTTTCAACCCGGGAGAGGAAGTTTTAAGAGTTTTAAAGATCCGGAAACTATGCAGCAATTGTACTGTTTGTATTTAAAACTACTAGAACTGCAGAGGTCCACTTCTCCGCAGGTACCTGATAAAATTCAAAACGATTGTTCCTGGAATATAATTCTCTTCCGTGCAATTTTTTGGCCCTGCAGACCACAGTTTTCAGCAACCTTCCCAGATCTGCGAAGTTTTCTATAGGGAAAAGAGAAGTGGCGGAATTCAAATTTTTTTTTACTACCGCTTCTGTGGGCATGGCTTGGTGGGCATGGCGTGGCTTGGTGGGCGTGGCAGGGGAAGGATACTGCAAAGTCCCCATTCCCTCCCCACTCCTGGGGGAAGGATATTGCAAAATCTCCATTCCCACCCCACTCTGGGGCCAGCCAGAGGTGGTATTTGCCGGTTCTCTGAACTATTCAAAATTTCCGCTACCGGTTCTCCAGAGCCTGCTGAATTTCACCCCTGGAAAAGAGGGATACAGGAAGTGGTAGACACAAATAGGGGGAAAGACTTTTCTTTTAAAGGGTTATAAAACTAGCATGGAGACAAACCACAGCCAGCCACACAATGTCTCTTGATGCCTTCAGATAGCATTAAGTAACAGATACACTATCCTGAATACCAGGGAGAAAGACAGGAATATTAATCTAGCAAATAAAAACAACACAAATCATCCATGGTTATTTGGATAGCCCATATATAAAGTAAGCACACAGATATAAAGCTGGACACCCATATATAAAGGAGCTAAATATTCATTGGAACAGCTTTAATAATAAAATAAGGCAGTTTCTTTGGAGCCCAATTGTTGTCAGCTAAAAATATGCGCCATCCCTTCTGAAACTGTATGATTACTGGGCATTCATTCCTCTCGGTATTCTGGCTTAGCAATTCTCTTTATTGCTCCATTCCGTTTCTGTCTTTGGACAAATGTAGCTTCTATAGCTTTGCATTATATCCTACCTGTGACCTTCACTTCTTCAAATCTGACATATGCAGCCCCTTTCAATTTTGATGCTCGCATTTCTCATGGCCGAGATCTCGTTTCGAGAGCACCTGTTTGAAAGGGCTGCTTTCTCAATTCATCGGCACCCTCGATTACTTCTCTGCATTGTTCTCAGCAGAACATGCAACCTGTGGTGATAGCTTTCAAAGCCCATTCATCTGACCGGGCACAGTGAACAGCACAGTCGGTAGGAATAGAATATGAAATGGAATGGATGGCAGGCCTGGAAGCCATCTTTGCATTGGGTCTTCAGGCCTGCTACATTTAATGCTGTGGGAAACTGGGAGGGGGGATTGTCTAGAGCAGGGGAGATATATAGTCATAATAATATTTCTTTCTCTGAGAGTCAAGGACATCTTGCCCTGCACCTGGAGGGGTGTGACTGAGAGGCATCTCCAGTTGGGACGGTGCATTGATTGGGCCATGTAATGGACATGTGAGTGCTGGGCAGGGACTTGGACTTTTCTATGGGTGGGGAAAACCTGGAAGCTTTCAGAATCAGGTTTTCCCAGATGTGCCGATATGACATCTCTAATAAAATGGAACTTTGAGGAACTTCTAGCCTCGGAGTTTACTTTTGTTGGGGGTGTTACTTGGAACCCTGGCATTGGAGTGGAGTGGAGTGGAGTGGAGTGGAGTGGAGTGGAGTGGCATGGCATGGCATGGCATGGCATGGCATAGCATAGCATGAGAGGAGAGGAGAGGAGAGGAGAGGAGAGGAGAGGAGAGGAGAGGAGAGGAGAGGAGAGGAGAGGAGAGGGGAACGGAATGGAATGGAACGGAACGGAACGGAACGGAATGGAACGGAACGGAATGGAATGGAATGGAATGGAATGGAATGGAACGGAACAGAATTCTTTATTTTCCAACTGTGATTGGATACACAAAGAATTTGTCTCCGGTACATAAGGTGGCAGAAGGTGGGTGTCAAAGCATGAGCAACTTTAAAGGTGATGTCCATAACGTGCACTTGATATCACACAGGGAACTGATGGAGCTCTTAAACAGGTAGCATGTTTCACCTGAGCCAGTGAAATGTACATGCTACCTCTTCAGCCCCTGCACGCAATGACACAGGACAGCTTCCAATTTCAGACGGGTGGGGATACCTGCATTGCATCACTATGAAGGGTCTTTCCATCAACCCTTCCCTAACAGATCCTGCAGAAACACATGGATTTTGCGAGATGGTCCGTTGCAGATTTTTTTTTCTTTTTTGTGAAAGCCAGTGCAGATGAAAACCTGGTAAGACATCATCTCATCCAAGTACAGCTCAGCTCCAGATGACTTCAGGCAATTTCCCCATCTCTTTCCCTTTCCTACTGCCACATTGTGTGACAATATTGCTTGTAAGCATTGGACGGCTGGTCTTTTTCCTGTTAACGGTGCCTATGGAAGACATTTTATCCCCTCATAGAAACTGGAGTTAAAATATACCTTACCATCTGCCTCCCCACCCCACTCACTCATCCACCTCGTCCCTCTCTGCCTCCTCTCCTCTCCAAACTCTTCTGTCCAGTCCAAACTGTAGTTGAAGGAGATAGAAATACCCACTCTGTTTTAAATAAATAAGAGTGCGCCAAACTCCTAGCCAGGGAAGGGAAACGATCACTTGGATCAATGCCTTAAAATCTTGTTTCTCCTTCCTTCCAGCAATTCTAACAGAAGCAAAAAAAAAAAAAAAATTCAAATGCCCTGTTCTTTCCCAATGCTTAATTCTGCACAAGGGAACACACACACACACACACACACACACACACACACAGAGAGAGAGAGAGAGAGAGAGAGAGAGAGAGAGAGAGAGAGAGAGAGAGAGAGAGAGAGAGAGAGAGAGAGAGAGGAAAACATATCACACACACACACACACACAGCTGTTATCCACCTGAGCCACCTCACAGCTGAAATCAGGCGAAAGCTGTCCTTTTCACAATCAATGCTACAAAAAAGCTTTAAAGGAGGGTAGCAGAGACAAAAGATGGCAAGATATAAGCATTAGGAAGTCTGAAGCCTCTCACGCTTTCCCAATTACAAGGCAGGATCCCTGTGAATGAGTTAAAAATCAATAATGTGAAAAATAAATAAATAAATAAGGCAAGAAAACTTAACTGTAGGCTGCATTTACTCCTGTCCTGATTGATAGTACATTTTATGAAGCTGCAGCTTAACTCTGCAGTCTGCTCAGCCACCTGTCAGTGAATTATATATATATATTTAGAAAAAAAAGAGGAGGGGAGGAAAGGGGGGGGAGAAAAGAAAAAGAAAACAGATTGAATGCTTTTAATTCATTTTGCCAAAGCAACTTTATTTAGAAAGCTGGTTACCTTTCTGTAAAGCCTCATTACCCATAAAAACAGAGAATGAAGTTGATTAATGCGTTCTAAGTGTGATGTTCAAATTGTAATTTTCATACACACAAATGGATGCTTCGGCAGAAATTTGTTTGATAATTTACAGAGTAAGCTCTGTCCAAACCACTAATCAGTTTCTTTTTATGACGGCAGCTGCTGGAAATCCTCTCGGAATGCTAATTTTCATTAGTCCCTTTTTTTTTTCCCAGAAAGGGTTGAGGGGCAGTTATCTCTGTACTCCTGGCAGACGAGGGAAAAAGTCCTTGTTTTTTTTTTCCCCCCACTGGACAAGTTGGAAGGTTGAAAAGAAAGAAAAAAAGAGAAAGAATGCAAGTGGACACACATCTCTAGTGCAATGAAGTAAACTTTCAGCTCTGGTGAACCCTTGGGTCAATTTGGATCTGAAGAGTTGAGACTCTAGAAAGAGTGCAGAGAAGAACAACCAGGATGATTAGGGGACTGGAGGCTAAAACATATGATGAACAGTTGCAGGAACTGGGCATGGCTAATCTAGTGAGGAGAAGGACCGGGGAGACAGGATAGCAGTCTTCCAATATTTAAGGGGCTGCCATAGAGAGGAGGAGGTCAAGCTATTCTCCAAAGGACCTGAAGGCCAAACAAAGAACTATGGATGGAAATTGATCAAGGAGAGATTCAACTTAGAAATAAGGAGAAATTTTCTGACAGTGAGAGCAATCAACCAATGGAAAAGAAGTGGCCTTCAGAAGTTGTGGGAGCTTCATCCCTGGAAGCTTTCAAGAAGAGACTGGATTGCCATCTGTCAAAAATGGTGTAGGGTCTGCTTGGGCAGGGAGTTGGACTATATGATCTACAAGGTCCCTTCCAACTCTGTTAATCTGTAAGATACTGAACTCATCTAGGAGGATATGAAGGCATAGAAAAGGATAATAATGTCATATACGTTGTGCTGAGTTCCAGTGTCTCAAGGGTGGATAGAAATCTGTACTTCAGTGAGATGTAGGCCACCCTTGAATGTTCTTCCATGTGCAGATTTTGACTGTCACTTTTAAAGTTGTTCAGATTTTGATATCTATGGGACCATCTTCTTCCAGTGATTTCTGGCTATCCTTTAAAAAGTAGAGGACTATGTTTTTAAAGAAAATTTAGATGGCCGCCCAACTCACTCATAGTGACTCTAACGGATGACTAGGTCATCTAGTCCAACCCCCCGCTCAAGCAGGAGACCCTACACCATTTGTGACAAATGGCAGTCCAATCTTTTCTTGAAAGTCTCAAGTGAAGAAGTTCCCACAACTTCTGAAGGCAACTTCTGTTCCATTGGTTGATTGTTCTCACTGCCAGAAAGTTCCTCCTCATTTCTAGGTTGAATCTCTCCTTGATCAGTTTCCATCGATTATTCCTTGTCTGGCCTTTGGGTGCTTTGGAGAATATCTTGACCCCCTCCTCTCTGTGGCAGCCTCTCAAATATTGGAAGACTGCTATCATGTCTCCCCTGGTCCTTCTCTTCACTAGACTAGCCATGTCCAGTTCCTGTAACCGTTCTTCATATGTTTTAGTCTCCAGTCCCCTAATCATCTTGATTGCTCTCCTCTGCACTTTTTCTAGAGTCTCAACATCTTTTTTATAGTGTAGTGACCAAAACTGGATCGTGTGGTGACCAAAACTTTGGGTGGCATTACAGAAATAAAACCCCAAATACAAATCCCAATAAATTCCCACCCCGTTGGTGACAACAGTCACACCTTGATAGGATGTCATCTGCAGGAATTCATGGTTTGAGTCTATTCTGATGAGGTCCCTTTCTCAGACACATCATTTACTCCAGAGATTAAATTTTCCCCACAGATCTCCATGCTTCTGAGTTTCTGGTGGTTTTATTTTTCTGATGTCACTTCAAAAATATCTATTCATAACAGTGTTTGTGTGTATACACATATATGTCTGAGATTATATAGTTGGGGCACTTAGATTCGATTAGAGTTGACTCAACTAATAAACCGAATTAATTAACTAACTAATTAATTAATACAAGCCAGAGGTGGTATTTGCCAGTTCTCCAAACTACTAAAAATTTCTGCTACCGGTTCTTCAGAACCAGTGGTGGGTTTCAAAAATTTTTACTACCGCTTCTGTGGGTGTGGCATGGCATGGCCTGGTGGTTGTGGCAGGGGAAGGATACTGTAAAATTTCCATTGTTCCCTCCCCACTCCAGGGGAAGGTTACTGCAAAATCCCCATTTCCTCCCGATCAGCTAAGACTTGGGAGGCAGAGAATAGATGGGGGTGGGGCCAGTCAGAGGTGGTATTTACCGGTTCTCCGAACTACTCAAAATTTCGGCTACCGGTTCTCCAGAACTGATCAGAACCTGCTGAAACTCCCCTCTGTTTAGAATCTGTCAGAACCTGCTGGATTTCACCCCTTGGGCCATGGGTAACCCATAGAATATGGTCAAAATGGTGTCACCTGTGAGTGAAACTCCACTCCAGTTTTTTGATCTCACCTTACAGAGGCCACTGCAGAAGTCTATCTAAAGTTGCATTCTTTTTCTAGAGCATGTTACAGTAGAGTCCATGGCTTTAGTTTTATGCAATAGGATGAATGCGGTGTTTATTCCTGTTAATTTGAAATTTTCATGCACAGGCTCTTCTATTAATGTTTTATGCCAGGATAAATGCTAAAGAACCAATCCAGACCTCTAAATGTATTAGTGCTCTGCTTCCATGCATACATCTGAGAAAATTAGAGCAGTGCTCTGTGTGTGTGTGTGTGATATATATATATATATATATATATATATATATATATATATATATATATATATATATATACATATATATATACCACAGGACATGAAATTGACTTTAAAAGACTATCGCCAAAACTGAACACTTTAACAACAGAATAATCAGAGAAGCCATCGAGAAGCCCACACAGCATGAATAAACGAGATGAAACCTCCCGCCTACCAGCCATTTGGAAACCCACCCTTATTGACAAACGAGTCCCTAACACAAAGAATGACACCAGACCCACACTCACGAGAGCCACACAGGATGTAACCACCACACATCCACGCAGAAAGCAGACTCAAGCCCACACTGATGATAAGGCATGACCACGGACCAGAAGCCAGATCACAGCTGCATCATTAGCCACTTTAAACCCCTCCAATCCATACATGAAGCAAACTGACACCCACCATGAAGATGTGGCATGACCACGAACGTGAAGCCAGACAATAACAACACAACTCACCAGCTCAAATCCCCCTGCAACTCAGATCAACCCGAGCACAACCAAGCCCCCACCCAAACAGAACACACCCCCATCCAATCAGAGCACAGCCAGCCTCCATCCAATCAGAGCACAGCCAAGCCTCCAACCAATCAGTTCACACCTCCACCCAATCAGAACACAGCCAAACTCCCACCCAATCAGTTCACACTCCCGCTGGCAGTTAAAAGGAAGAAACAGCTGTGATCACACATTGCTCCTAGAAGCACGAAGCCAAAAACACCAGCGTGAAGATGACAAATGAGACTTCATCAAAACATCGCCAAGACACTTCCAATTTTACGCGGGAGAAAACCCGAATAACCAAAGACCTACACACACACACACACACACACACACACATACACATATATATATACACACCAAATATAAATTTGGTATAAAAAATGGTTTGCCATGAATGCGACTGCTTGAGGGCTCCTGGATTGGAGCTGAAAGGTGAAAGGGAAGCAGTATGCTCCCTCCCATATTGGGGTAGACCAGGTGCTTCAATAGAAAAACATTATATATATATATATATATATATATATATATATATATATATATATATATATATATATATATATATATATATTTGTATATGTATATGTATATGTATATGTATATGTATATGTATATGTATATGTATATGTATATGTATATGTATGTAAAAAGTTAAAATCTTGGATGTTTTTCCGCGTCATTAAAAGTCTGTTAGTTGAAATACTTAAAATCCTTGCTAAAATCCCAGTTTAAAATCCTGCAAAATCCCAACAAAACACTTTGTAAGGTCTTTTGAAACTCTGGCTAAAATCCTAACCAACACTTTGAAAGTTTTCTTTTTGGCAACGTTTTGACAAGCTCTCTAACTTCTCATCATCAGGCCCCTACTTTCAGTTTAGAAGCTGTGGGTATGCTGCGAGATTGGAGTTGTCGCTTTTCTATGTTCGCTGCTGCTGACGTATGCTGGTTAGCCTGCAACTCTGTGTCCTGATTGGAGGGCAGCAGTTTTTTTCTCCTGCTTCATTATCCTAGCTGCAGCCTGACTGTGTGTTAAAGGCCCAGCTTTCTCTGATTCCCTACTACTAACTGTCAATTGCAAAGAAGGAAGGATTCTGGTAGGCATCACAACACCACTGATTGCCTGTTGAGATCTCAGTACACATATACACACATATATACATACATATACATACACACACATACACATATATAGAAAGACAGATAGACAGACAGACAGACAGACAGATAACCTATATAGAGATATATCTGATAGATAGATAGATAGATAGATAGATAGATAGATAGATAGATAGATAGATAGATAGGTAGGTAGGTAGGTAGGTAGGTAGGTAGGTAGGTAGGTAGGTAGGTAGATAGATAGATAGATAGATAGATAGATAGATAGATAGATAGATAGATAGATAGATAGATAGTTGGTTGGTAAATAGAGATAGAGATAGATGATATACTGTAGATATAGATATATAACAGATAGATAGATAGATAGATAGATAGATAGATAGATAGATAGATAGATAGATAGATAGATAGACCCGGTGGCGCAGTGGTTAGAGTGCAGTACTGCAGGCTACTTCTGCTGACTGCCAGCTGCCTGCAATTTGGCAGTTCAAATCTCACCAGCCTCAAGGTTGACTCAGCCTTCCATCCTTCTGAGGTGGATAAAATGAGGACCCAAATTGTTGGGGGCAAGAGGCTGACTCTGTAAACCGCTTAGAGAGGGCTGTAAAAGCACTGTGAAGTATATAAGTCTAAGTGCTATTGCTATATTGAGGAAGGGATGGGAGGAAAGAACATTGCTATAGGGACAAAAAACTGTTTTATTCCATAACCAATATACTCAAGGGATAAATGTCTACTGGTACCTTTCTAAATTGGGATTATTGGGGGGGGGGAATCAAACATCCACGAAAATAAATAATCTCTACCTCACTGCTGATTTCAATGGAAGGAAAGGAGAAACCCCACTATTGTTAGCAAATTTGAGAAAACGAGCCCAGGGTGAATTGGGGCATCAGGAAACGCGCACAGAATCTGCAACAATGCTTATTGCCAAGATTAAAAATGGAAACGTTCTTGTTACCCTGCTATTTTTAATTTCAAAGACTCCAGATGACTAAATGTCATAATCACTCCTCCCATTATGCAAGGATGAAGCAGAGCAATTAGGAAACTAATGTAGCTATCTTATCAACAGAAAACAAAACAAAATCAAACTCTAATGCAACGTTTAATCCCAGACAAGAGGTTTGGTTGTGTTTATTGCAGAACAGATAAATTCAATCAAATGTTCCTCATCTGGATAGACAACTTTGGAAGATTATTATCAGTACTGATAGAAGAGAATATTAGTAGCCCAACTGTGGGGTCCTTGGTGCTCCCTGAGCTTGGAGGTTTCCTTGCAGATGTTCCATTACCAAACTAGGTAACGTCATCAGTGCTAGCAAAACATGATAAAGAGATGTGTGATCAAACCAGATATGCCTGCACATAAATGGACTCAGGACTGTTTTATTGCTCATGTCAGTGAGGTTCTGTTCAGACTTGGAAAAGCCCCATGAAGTTCAGAAACAAACAAGAGATGCCGACTGGAAACAGTGTTAGCAACATTGCTTTCCTGCAAAAGGCCCAAGTGCCTTTGTTTCTCTTTATGTTTCACTTGACCCCTTATGGGAGGGGCCAATCATCATCTGACCTTACTCCTGAGTCATCCCTTTTGCTTTAGCTGCTCTTGTCTTCTGGCAGCTCTGCACATGTGTGCACTAGGAACAGGCTCCTCCTGTTCCTCTGCTTTTCTGCTGTCCAACTCTGGGGGCTCCGGAGTCCGTGCATCACTCCCAGATGGCCCTGGCCTTATCTATGCCTCCGATGCAGAGCCCTCATCCGGGCCTTCCCCAGACTCCAGGACTGACCAATGTTCCTCCCCGGCCTCCTCACTGTCCAACTCTGCTGCCAGCTCTGCAGGCTCCTGGCGGACCACAACATTAGTCTGCAATACTGCATTCTAACCGCTGCGCCATCATGGCTCCTGACAACACATTTCTTCTTTATGCAGAAGAAATCACAGGGACCTTTTACAACTACAGATGGTGCAGGAGATTGGAAAGAATCCCAGAAGTTCTACCTGGTCTGCAGGGGTGGGTTCTACTTACCTTTAGTACTGGTTTGCAACGGGGCCGCACACACACTCTTCTGTGCATGCGCAGGAGCGTTCTGATGATGTCCAGGTCGGTGGGGAGAGCCTCCCTCTGGTTTTACTACCAGTTCTATAGAACCTGTCTGAACTGGGGGCAACCCACCACTGCTGGTCAGTTTTTCCCTAATTTACTCAGATTTCACAGGGAAGATACTTCCCGTGCTTGCGTAAGCTGCATTTCAGAGACTGTTTGCTCTACCTCTTTACCTCCTAGCATTTATTTCATAGCCCAGACCATGGAGAATCCTTAAAAACATTTGAGAGTTGCATCACAACACATTGAGAGCAAAGTAAGGGGAAAACACCAGGTGGTGTTAAGGGGTGTTGGGGATAATTTGAAAGTCAAACAGCCAGTAACGTGGCAGTCCTTCCTGTCTCATTGCCATGTTTTTAGACACAGAATTGACATACTCAGGCATCTAAAGACTAGTGACTTTGGCAGTTCATCTGTCTTAAACAAGCAGTTTTGCATAAACAGTGCACAATTTTCACAGTTTAGTAGTCAACACAAATGAAAATCTGCTGGTTGTCAGTTACATTTATTGCAACGTCTATGCTCCTGGGTCTTTTTTTTTTTTTAAACCTAGAAACAGCTCTGCCGTCTATGGTATTCTACACCTTCTCAGGGAGTTTAGTCACCTTTGTAATCCTCAGAAAGGCATACATTGAAGAGAGAAAACAGTTTCCAGCATTTTAAAAAAAGAAATTGGGTTTCTGTAACAAGAAAAGTCACGTACCTTGTAAAATATCACCTAGAGAATCCAGTTCTGCTCACTCAGGAAACAAATGAAGACTTCATTTGGGCGATGAATAGCAAATCTACTGAGTCAGAAAAGTGTTCTCTTCACTTCAAATATTATACAATATTTACTACTATATTCAGTTCCAATAGCAAGTTCAGCAGCTCATGGATTATTAATTTCTTCACATAATATACACTTAGACACACTCCTAGAACATGTTAATAGGATAGGATAGGATAGGATAGGATAGGATAGGATAGGATAGGATAGGATAGGATAGGGTAGGGTAGTGTTATGGAATGATGAGACCAAACAACATTCCTGGTCAGCCAGAGACAGTTTATTGCGCAGTTTCAGAATCAGATTTGTATCTGCAATTCTGAACAAAGAAGAGCTCTGATACAACTGCTTTTATACATATCCAAGACAAAGGATTTTGTGAGCACAGCAGTTTCCCATATATGGTTAACATACATTTGTCACATGATAATTGATACTTTCTAAATTACTAAATTCCTACATTATTTTCTAGTTCATAAGATTATCTTAGCTAAACAACCTTCCTCAGTTCTGTGATCGCTGATGCGTAGATTCATGGCTGCTTTGGATAATAAGTAACTTTTGTTTCATATGGATGTCCTTGCATCCTTGACAGCTAGGCCCCTCAGAAGATATATATTACCAAGAATGCAATTTAGCTGATGTAGTGTAATCTCTAAACAAGCACATTTCTTTCTTATAATAATGTGAATAAAGAGGGTCCTTCAGTGTTCATATAGCTGACCCTGTACTATTCCTACATCATTCACATTGATAGGATAGGATAGGATAGGATAGGATAGGATAGAATAGAATAGAATAGAATAGAATAGAATAGAATAGAATAGAATAGAATAGAATAGAATAGAATAGAATAGAATAGAATAGAATTTTTTATTGGCCAAGTGTGATTGGACACACAAGGAATTTGTCTTAGTGCCTATTCTCTCAGTGTACATAAAAGAAAAGATACCTTTGTCAAGAATCATAAGGTACAACACTTAATGATAGTCATAGGGTACAAATAAGCAATCAGGAAACAATATCAATATAAATCATAAGGATACCAGCAACAAAATTACAGTCATACAGTCATAAGTGAAAAGAGATGGGTGATGGGAATGATGAGAAGATTAATAGTACTGCAGAGTTAGTAAATAATTTGATAGTGTTGAGGGAACTATTTGTTTAGCAGAGTGATGGTATTTGGGAAAAAAACTTTTTCTTGTGTCTAGTTGTTCTGGTGTGCTCTATAGCGTTGTTTTGAGGGTAGGAGTTGAAACAGTTTATGTCCAGGATGTGAGGGGGTCTGTAAATATTAAACTGTGAATGCAGTAATAAACACATTGTTGTGTCGGCAGCCAGCCCCTCCAGCAGCCAAATCAGAAGAGGAGGAGGCGTGGGAGTCAGGGTCAGCATCAGGGCAACCTGGGAGCTCCGAGGGGGAAGAGGGAATGGAGCTGGCAGAGAGAGAGACAGAGGCAGAGCCTGGGCCATCCGTCAGTCATCAGATGGAGAGTCAACAGCCCCCAGGTCTGGAGGTGGCTGATGAGGAAGAGGAGGAACAGCTGGCTCCAGTGCCTGACGCGTGGCTGCGCAGAAGGCAGAGGAGAGGAAAGCAGTGGAAATCCATGGGCTGATCCTGGAGAAGGAAGAGCCACCGCTGCTAGCGAGGCCCCACCCTAGCTCTGGGGATAAAAGGCAGGGGGTGGAGATGTGGCAGACAACTATTCATCTTCCAGCTGGATGAACTTGTCAGCTTGCAAGATAAACTTTTTGCTGGGGCTGCCGGCATTCCTAATAAAGGAATCTTCTGAGTTCACGTCAGAGGGTTTGTCGTGTTTGCGGAGCTGGGTCAGAACACACATGTATTACATCAGGGGTGGGCAACTGTGGCCCTTTTACAACCTGTGGACTTCAACTCCCAGAATTCCTGAGCCAGCTTGGCTGTATCAGGAATTCTGGGAGTTGAAGTCCACAGGTTGTAAAAGGGCCACAGTTGCCCCCCCTCCCCCGTAATACATAGTTTCAATAGAGTAAGAAGACACGATCCAAGTTGGATTTGGCTTGTAGTATACTTCATGAATATGAAGAGCCTCAGTGGCGCAGCAGACTAATGCTACTGTTAAAAGGTAGTATTTAGCTTCCAGCTGCCTGCAATTACTGCGAGTTCAATTCTCACCAGGCTCAAGGTTGACTCAGCCTTCCATCCTTTCTAAGGTAGGTAAAATGAGGACCCGATTTGTGGGGGCAATAAGCTGACTTTGTATAAAATATACAAAAGTATGAAGGCTATTGCTTAACACCTTGTAAGCCGCCCTGAGTCTCCGGAGAAGGGCGGCATATAAATCAAAATAAAATTTAAAAAAAAATTAAAATTAAATGAATCACCTTTACAGACTGAGTTTTATCACTGAGCAGAAAAGTAAATATGGGTTGTTGTTTTTTCCAGATAGAACACAAATGTTATCTATCGGATACCAATATCTCAGCCAAGCAACACACCCCGTGTTGTGCTAATAGTGCTACATATCATCCAGAAACACCACAGTTCAAAAGACACAACCGCCCTGTGCTTCGCAATCCTTCTTTTTTTGTATGTTGGATAGCTTGATAACCTGTCGTTTATCTTCTACACAATGTTCTTAACTTTTTCGAAATCCATCTGTAGTAACTGGGCAATTACGCTGCCCCACTTTGCACATAACAAAGTCAATCTTGTTACCTTCTCTGTACTCGGAAATTACAACGTTTCATTTTAATGACCTCCAGATGCATTACACCCTACTGTGCGTCTCATTTTAAGAAAATAGAAGTCAAATAACAATGCACCAGGGAGCGATAGGAGGTTTGCTCTATCTTTCAAGACAATCGTTTTATGTCTTTCATTAGCAGTCAAGGTTTAGTTCTGCATACCTGAAGGCAGGCATGTTTCTGACCCCTGTGTGTTCTTTTATTAGGATCTGGGAGTATAATTAATTTTTAAGGTAGGTCCAGCTGTCTTAAAAACAAAAGAAATCCTCAAATTATATTTGGGAATCTCAGAAATATGACCTATTCTTCCACCTGGAATATGTATACATTTTTTCCCCTCGAAAGTGATTTAAAAAAAATAATAATAATTTGCGTTATTATTTATTTCATCCACAATTTTTGGAATCAGGCCTCACAAACTACAGAGGTACACAGAGCTTATTTATGTTGGGATAATAATCCAAGCTGCCAAAAAAGTCAACCCGGACCTAACAGATGGATAGAATCAAGATCACATGAAATGTTAATACCACATTATAATGTCTTGGTAAGGCCACACTTGGAATACTGCATCCAGTTTTGGTTGCCACGATGTAAAAAAAAGATGTTGAGATTCTAGAAAGAGTATAGAGAAAAACAACAAAGAATGATTAGGGGAGTGGAGGCTAAAACATCTAAAGAACGGTTGCAGGAATTGGGTAGGTCTAGTTTAATGAAAAGAAGGACTGGGAGTGACATGATAGCAGTGTTCCAATATCTCAGGGGCTGCCACAAAGAAGAGGGAGTCAAACTATTCTCCAAAGCACCTGAGGGCAAGAAAAGAAGCAACGGGTGGAAACTAATCAAGGAGAGAAGCAACTTAGATCTAAGGAGAAATTTCCTGACAGACAGAACAATTCATCAGTGGAACGACTTGCCTCCAGAAGTTGTGGGTGCTTCAACACTGGAGGTTTTTAAGAAGAGATTGGACAATTATTTGTCTGCAATGGTATAGGATTTCCTGCCTTGGTGAGCCAGAGTGGTGTAGTGGTTAGAGTGCAGTACTGCAGGCTACTTCTGCTGACTGCTGGCTGCCTGCAATTTGGCAGTTTGAATCTCACCAGGCTCAAGGTTGACTCAGCCTTCCATCTTTCTGAGGTCGGTAAATTGAGGACCCAGATCATTGGGGGCAGTATGCTGACTCTATATTTATTTTATTTTATTTATTTAATTTATATACCGCCCTACTCCCGAAGGACTCAGGGCGGTGAACAGCCAAATAGTAAAAATACATAGATACAAAATTTAAAAACAAAGTAAAATCGAATTAAACAATTTGGCCCAAACAGATTAAAACCCCAATCATTTAAAAAACCGATTAAAATTTGCATAATTAAAAAGAGGGAAAAGATTAGGCCAGGCCCGCCTGGTGGAATAAAAAGGTCTTAAAGAGTGCAGCAGAAGGTGCGCAGATCCGGGATCCTCCATATCTCTGGGGGGAGCTCGTTCCAGATAGTAGGTGCCCCCACAGAGAAGGCTCTCCCCCTAGGGGCTGCTAGTCAACATTGTTTGGCCGATGGCACCCGGAGGAGCCCCTCTCTATGAGAGCGTACTGGCTGGTGGGAGGCTATTGGTGGTAGTAGGCGGTCCCGTAGATAAACTGCTTAGAGTGGGCTGTAAAGTGGTATATAAGTCTAAGTGCTACTGCTATATTGCTATTGCCTCAGCAGTGGGTTGGACTAGAAAATCTCAAAGATCCCTTCAAACTCTGTAATTCTTTTATTCTATTAAGTATACATTAAGTCCGTTTGCATATAAGATAGCTGGGTGACCTTGGTCCGTAAGGCCAGTCACTATCTCGTAGCCCAATTGACCTCACAAAGTGGTTATTGTGGAGAAAATAGAAAGAGGAAGGTGAATTGGATAGATTTGCTTCCTTGATTTATTTGAAAAAATAATAAAGGTGGGAGATAAATATATACCATAAATAAATCAAAAATAGATACAAGACTATTCCCAACATTTCTACTTTTAATATGATGACTGCTACAAACATAAATATGAATAGGGATGAATTCCAATCCTAATATTATGATGACGACTACTCAAAAATATATAGCATTTTGTGAATATATATGAATAGGATTAGTACTGGATTAAGTCATTTGAATTGGATTGGATTAGGAAGTTTCAAATTAGCTGAACTGAGAAATAATGTACAATTTAAACTGCCTTTATCTTTAATTTTACTAAAGAAGGCAGGCAATCTAAATATATACCTCATTTTCTGGGATTATCCCTAATTCTGGTGTCTGTGATTAGTAATAAGCAGCTGGTGATTTTGTTTTGATAAATATAAAGCAATTACATTTTATCAAATACAATTATAGTTTTAAAGGAACTAATTCAATAAAAGAATAATGGTTGGAGGAAACTGTTGAAAGGGAGACATATTCTTTTTGCAGCAAACGTGATTTTGTAATATTATATTGTCTTGTGACTAGTACTCCTTTAAATCATGGACTGCAGGAACACGAAAAGGTTCGGGAAACTGTGGCCAATAATTCCTGAATCAACCTTAAGAGATTTGGTCCAGTTGGTGCAGTTTAAATCCAATCTGTTTTGAGCTGAGGACAATCTAAACTCGAAATCAGAATTTGACAATCTAAAGCTCTCTAAATGTTTTGGACATCATTGTTATGGCAAAAAAAAATATTGAAGATAAAGTTCAGAAGATCTGAAGTTAATATCTAAAGGGTTTTTGATTCCTTTTGCCTGTCTCTCTCTCTCCCTCTCCCTCTCTCTCTCTCTCTCTCTCTCTCTCTCTCTCCCACTTTTTCTTCTTTCTTTCTTCTTTCTAAAGTTCAGAAGATCTGAAGTTAATATCTAAAGGTTATTTGATTCCCTTTGCCTGTCTCTTCCTCCCTCCCTCCCTCCCTCCCTCCCTCCCTCCCTCCCTCCTTTCTTTCTTTCTTTCTTTCTTTCTTTCTTTCTTTCTCTTTTTCTTTCTTTCTTTCTTTCTTTCTCTTTCTTTCTTTCTCTCCCTCTTTTTCTTCTTTCTTTCTTCTTTCTAAAGTTCAGAAGATCTGAAGTTAATATCTAAAGGGTATTTGATTCCTTTTGCCTGTCTCTTCCTCCCTCCCTCCCTCCCTTCCTTCCCTCCTTCTTTCTGTCTTTCTTTCTTAATTTCTCTTTTTTTCTTTCTTTCTCTTTCTTTCTCTCTCCCCCTCTTTTTCTTCTTTCTTTCTTCTTTCTAAAGTTCAGAAGATCTGAAGTTAATATCTAAAGGTTATTTGATTCCCTTTGCCTGTCTCTTCCTCCCTCCCTTCCTTCCTTCCTCCCTTCCTCCTTTCTTTCTTTCTTTCTGTCTTTCTTTCTTAATTTCTTTCTTTCTTTCTTTCTTTCTCTTTCTTTCTCTCTCTCCCTCTTTTTCTTCTTTCTTTCTTCTTTCTAAAGTTCAGAAGATCTGAAGTTAATATCTAAAGGGTATTTGATTCCTTTTGCCTGTCTCTTCCTCCCTCCCTCTCTCCCTCCCTCCCTCCCTTCCCTCCTTCTTTCTGTCTTTCTTTCTTAATTTCTCTTTTTTTCTTTCTCTTTCTTTCTCTCTCCCCCTCTTTTTCTTCTTTCTTTCTTCTTTCTAAAGTTCAAAAGATCTGAAGTTAATATCTAAAGAGTATTTAATTCCTTTTGCCTGTCTCTCTTTCTCTTTCTTTTCTTTCTTTCTTTGGCTTTTTTCTTCTTTCTTTATTTTTTATTTATAACATTTATAAGCCAAACATCTTACCTCAAGCTACCTCTGGGAGGCTTACAGTCATAAAACATAAAAAAAAACTATATAAACTAAAAACTTAAATAATTTAATACAAAATTCAAAGACTACAGCCAATTTAACGGATGGGGAGGGCAAGAGCAGGAGGGAGGGTGATGGGATCTGGTGTTAATCGATCAACCATCTTCACTGTGATGCTCCCCAATTGGAGCCCCAAGCTAACTGGCAGAACCAGGTTTTTAGGATCTTATAGAAGGTTAGGAGGGTAATGATGGAGACTTGGGAAAAGATTTGGATTAGAAATGTGAAATTTACACAAGCACAAAATTTAAGAGAAAATTTTATAAAATGTTTTATAGATGGCATTTAGATCCTAAAAAATTATCATGTATGTATTCTAATGTGCAAGCTAAATGTTGGAGATGTGACTGTGATGATGCAACTTATTATCATATATGGTGGACTTGTAGAAAAATCAAAGCATTTTGGATAAAGATTTGGTGGGTGATGCAGAATATTCTTAAAAAGAGACTGAAATTTACTCCACAGTTGTTCTTACTGGGTATAACTACGGATTGTACAGTTGCAGAGACTAAATTGATTTTGAACTTGATAACAGCAGCAAGATTGTTGGTAGCACAACACTGGAAGAAGGACTTTTTGCCTACTATTGATGACTGGATATTGAAAGTGACTAATTTAGCTGAAATGGCTAAAATTTCAGCATATCTGAAGGATCACACACAAGAAAGGTACATACAGGACTGGAGAAGATGGATTGATTATATACAAAATAAGTATCAGACCAAAAAATATCAAATAGCTTATGAATGATTTCTTTTATTTGTATAAGCGTTATATAAGTGATATTAGAAGTATTATGTTTAAGAAATAGGATTTTATATATGGGGGGTTAAGAAATTTTTTTTTAGGGGTGTTAGTTTAATGATTGGTTATGCAATTTAGCTTATTGTTAAAGGTCAATAGAAATACCTTGTGTTCTGCTCTGGGAAGTCGGGGAGGGGGAGGGGGGGGTTGGGAGGGGGGGTTGTGTGGAAATTTTGTTTGTTTTAAAACTTTTTCAATAAAAAAAAAAAGAAGGTTAGGAGGGTTAGGACCGACCTCACACCAGGAGGCAAGGTGTTTCACAGGGCAGGTTTTGGATATGCTCTTCCTTCCAAGTCATGAGAACATGAGGATATAAGAAATGTCCTGCTGGATCAAGCATCCAGGCCCATCTGGTCTAGCAGTCTATTCTCATAGCGACCAAACATTTATTCAACTGAATGGATTGGCTTAAGGACCAGTAACATTACTTCTGGTCACATTAGTGCCTCATTTTTTTTTTAAGAAAAAGGTTTTTTATTTTATGAACAAACAAATGTACAATATATAATCAATCATTCATTGTATCATCTAAGTACATCTTTTCATTTCATTTAATGTAACATTTCCCCCACATTTACTTATCTGTTAATACATTTATCTGTCTCTCCATTTTATATCCTAACCCAACCTTCAACCCCACCTCCCCACTCCCCACCCCCAACTCCCCAGAGCAAAAACAGGGTATAACATTTAACAAACATATGCTAAAATATTCTAACTTACTGCAAGATTCAAAACTCCCTCGCACACTTTAACTCCCTTTTTACAAATTATTCATCAACCTTCCTTTTATAAATTCTGAAAATCAACTAAATTAAATTCTTTCTTCCTAAGTATAAAAGCCTTTTTCTTAGCATGTAATCCAATAACTTTTAGAGTTTTAGAAACATTAACAAACACTGATAAATTTCATTCAAACCCTCAAAAATTAGTGCCTCATCTTATGACCACAATGACTTATAACTGTAGTTCTGGGCTCAATTATGTTCAGAAGTTGAGGACTACCTATTGTATATATCCATGCAAATATCCATATTGGTTGCATAGAACCAATCATCATATTGGTGGCATAGAACTAACCAGGAAAACGGAACATCCAGGTGTGGGTTGCTGGAGGTTCGGGAGAACCTCTAGATAAGATTCTGTGCAGTTTGGAGAACCCCCAAATCCCACTCCTGGCTGGCCCCGCCCCAAGGAGTCCCCACGCAGGCCGTTTTGGATGCAGGTAAGTACAGGGCGTGCGTAGAGGCTTAGGAAGGGCAAAAAATGGGCCTACTGAAAGTTTGAGAAGGCCAGAAATGGGCCCATTTTCAGCCTCCAGAGGGCCTCTAGAGCCTGGGAGGCTATTTTTTCCCTCCCGGAGACTCAATGAAAACCTCTGGAGCCTAAGGAGGACAAAAATGCCCCCCCCCCCCACTGTGGTGCAGGAGGCCAACTAGCCACACCTGTCATGGCCACGCCTACCCAGCAACCGGGCAGAGAACCCCTTGCTAAAATTTTTGAAGCCCACCCCTGGGAACATCTATGCATTCACTGAGGTTGTTCACCTACAAGTTCCACACTTTTCAATACCTTTGTGAAAATGGAGCTCTAGTTAGAGTATGTTCTGTCCCCAACCACACGCACACACACCAACAGACGTTCAGGAGTTAAAGACCAAACCAGCCGGCAAAATCCTTTTCCTTATGATAACGGAACTTGGCAACAACCTAGTGGCTGCCTGCCAAGGGTTTATTATTTACAAAGAGGAGAGACAACTTCTCCCCACTTCTGATACATCAAAGGAAAGCAGCTCAATAATTACAATCAAGTCCAGAGATAATCCAGTCTTAAAGCAAAAGTCCGGCAATGCAGAATGGTGTGGAAGCTTTCAGCTTTGTTCGTCACAAGGTTTGACTGGCCACCACGCTCCCTTTTATATCCTGTGGGGTGTGGTCCAGTGACTCAGCCTAATCTCGGGCACGCCCTTTCTTCTGTTGCGCGCGCTTATCTCTGCGACGCTGGCGTGGGTCCAGCCAAGACTCATTACCCTCATCACTGTCCATCTGTGGCTGCGTGGACGTGCTTGGCCCCGGCCCTATCTCTTGCCCTTCGGCGGACACCGAAGGCATTGCCAGAGAGGAGGGTCCTGGAGAGGGAGGCCTTGCCAACTCCTCCCCTTCACTCTCAGAGTCCTCTCCTGATGATGACACAAGCTCCGGTAACGGAGCCACAACAGAGTATAAGTTTGTTTCCCAAGAAGCTGGTAGTATCTAAACTTAGAAGTTTGGGAGAAAATGAGGGAATGCCACAACTGTAGGTTAGATTAGGAAGATGAAATCCAAACTTCCAGAAGACAGTGGCAAACTACTTCAATAGTGTGGTCATAAAAATTATAGAGAACTAACCATGTAGTAACCGTGTAGTAAAGTAAAGAAAGCATTCAACATGGGTAACTCTATATATTCGATATATACAAATTGGGGGGGGGGGAGAGAGATGGAGTTATAACAGAAAAATAAGTAATTGAATTATTTAAAAAATGTGTACTAAACTTTATTATGCTACACATATAATTTATTCAAAGAAGAAACTGAATAAATATAGTTAGCCTTTGTTCAACACATGCTAGCACAGAAAAATAGCATTAAATGTAATATTAAAATGTACCCTGGATTAAAGCTCCCTTATTTTAAAATGGCAGATAATTCAGAACATGACTCAGCTTCAATTACTCCAATTATGTGCTGTTCCCTATGATATTTTGATAACAATTACAGCACTCTTATTAGAGGTCAAAATCTCAGATAGACATAAGCCTATGAAAGCCAGAGATAAGAGCTAATGATCCTTTGATGCACTATCTTGTTGTAGCATATTCTGCAGTCAAATTGGGCTAGTTTGTTAGGTTATCTGCAGACTCAGTAAGGAATAGAAACCTGAGATATAAGTGTTCATACTCTCTGGCAGGAAAATACAAGATCTTTGGGTCTGGAATGTTGTTTTTGGAAGAAGAGGAGGGGGAGGGGAGGAGGAGGAGGTGGGAGTGTTGTGGGCCGCCAGCGGCCTGCGCGGGTCGTGGCTGATCCCAATAAAGAGGAGGCTGGTGGGGTGTCCCGCCAGCAGCCTGCACAGCCAGCGCTCGCATCGGACAGCGAGGAGGCTGAAGAGGATGTGATTCCAGAGGCAGAGACTCAGCCAGGGCCTTCAGAACCTCCAGAGGCTCCTTCCAGTGGAGGAGCCTCTCCTCAATGCTCGAGCACGCAGGGCTGCCAAAAGGCAGGAGTCGCTACTCAGGAGGAGGAGGTCTACTCGAGAGTAGGCCTTGAGGAGAATTGGCCACTCCCTTAGCCTATTTAAATTGCAGGCAGCTAGTGCTTTTTTGCTAGAAATAACGTCTCATTACTACAGAGCATCTTGGAGAGCGAGCAACTTCTCATATCTGGTTTTCTGGGCTGGTTGCCAACCTTTGTCGGACTTTGTTCTTAATAACTTTGATAAGGACCCTTTGCACGGGAAACCTGCATTCTTCAAAGGGGTTTGTTTGGAATCAAACAGTGTTTGCGAAGCTTGGTGTATGTCACATTCTCTGGGAATCCGAAGCTGGGGCAGAACAGGGAGGAAGAGGAAGAGGAGGGGAGGGGAGGGGAGAAGGAAGAAGGAGGAGGAGGTCAGGGTTGAAATAAGAGGTCCTTGGTGCTCTCTGAGCTTGATTGTTTTCTTGCAGATGTTTCATTACCAAGCTACGTAACATCATCAGTGCTAGAAGGGAATGGGGTGTGTGGAAGAAAAGGAGGAGGGGGAGCGGGAGGGGAGGAGGAGATCTTCTTTAGGGACAATAAGACCTAGCATTCTATAAAGTATTGAACTTGCACATACTTAAGTCATTGTTGAATTTGACTCTAGTCCAGGGGTGGGCAAATATGGCGCCTTTATGACTTGTGAACTTCAACTCCCAGAATTCTTGAGCCAGCTTGGCTGCCTCAGGAATTCTGGGAGTTGAAGTCCACAGGTTGTAAAAGGGCCACATTTGCCCACCCCTGCTCTAGTCAATCCCACTTAGATTCACATTGCAAGGTGGGGGGAATAGAAGAAGAGAAATCCTGTTCAACACCCAAATCCACATATGAAAAAGTTCAGTTAGCTACTTTATTGCTCATGCCTATTTTACAGGAGTCTTCCTAGACTGGTAGTCTGTATTTGACCAAACTGGATAAGGTTTAATGGCATTCAAGGCATTCAAGAAGGGGGTGGAGTCGGATCTTGCCAGCTTGTGCCTACAAAAGGATTCCAGACTATTTCCTCACTTGACTCCTCCCTCTGGCTTGGCCAGTTTCTCTTTGACCAGTCTAAAAGTGAATAGAAATATTCCACATTTACCTCATAGTTCAGCAGAGACTTCTTAATATTCAAAATTACAAC
This sequence comes from Pituophis catenifer annectens, assembly GCF_029215685.1. Lineage (NCBI taxonomy): Eukaryota > Metazoa > Chordata > Lepidosauria > Squamata > Colubridae > Pituophis > Pituophis catenifer. Next base: position 6,302,020 of record NW_027256884.1, read on the forward strand.
TTTTTTTCATGTCGGACCATGGTGGTATTTAGTAAATTTAGTAATTGTTCAGAAATGTGCCTACGATTTTTGCTGAACCTCAGAAAAGTAAGCTGGATTGGACCTGGTTTTTCTTAGATCGGAAGCATCAGAAAATTTCAGGGAAGTAGACTAGAGTGGGAAGGAGGAAGGAAACCAAGCCATAAATGACAGTGATTTCAAAGAAAAAAAAAGGTAAACTAGATTCAAGCTTGATTCAAAAGAAACATATTTCTTCTGGGTCCATATCAAATTTACTGTGATCATATTCAAACATATGAATCAGAAAAAAAAAATCTTTTTTATTTTTTTTTTGCTGCCAAACCTACTCAAACATTTTTAGAGAGAAAACAATAGAAACAATTTGAATTTTCTATAATATGGAGAGTATTTCTACTTATCTTTTCCTAATGCATGTGGCTGAGTAATGGCATGTAATCTCAGCACAATGGCAAATTACAAAACCTTCGTTCTTTGGTGCACGGAAGAGATAACACTTAATACAAAACAATGTAAGATGTATTTTAAACATCATCTTTCTTTTGTACTGAATTTTAAGTAGTCTACAGTATATTTATAAGAAGATCTTTTATGTCTATTGATTTGTCTGTCTCTCTATCTCTCCTCTCTCTCTCCTCTTTTCTCTCTTCTCTCTTCTCTCTTCTCTCTTCTCTCTCTTTCTTCTTCTCTCTCTCTCCTCTTTTCTCTCATCTCTCTTCTCTCTTCTTCTCTCTCTCTCTCCCCATCCTCCCCTCTCTCTCTCACACTCTCTCACACACAAACACACACCTTCCATCTTTCTCTAGATTTTTGGTAGGGAAAAGATTGGTTCCAACTAGGTCAATTTTAGAGGTAAAATAAAGGCATTATTTTCAGAAGTTCAAAATACAGAGATCTCTTTAACTTTCAAATCCAAATAGAACTAAACTAACAATAAAATTTCTGAGCTGCAAAACTCTGGATTACCACTAGAGGGCAACAAACACAGATAACACTGCCATCTAGTGGGATTCCAAATATTTGCAGCCAAACTCTGCTAACTAAACTGTAAGCTTTTCTAAGCTTGAAAACGAAATATTTTTTGTTATGTTGTTGAGAATATATCTCGCTATCTGTTACTTTTAATTTTACATTTTCCTTTTTTTTATATTCATTCCCAATCAGAACACAGCAACAGATTAAAAATAAGCAGGGGAAAAATTAAGAGGAAGATTCAATGCACATAACCTCCATGCTGCCATTTGGGATTTCTTGCACAGCTTGGTCCAGTTTTAAATCTCAGTCATGCCTTGCTCAACAAATTTGCTCCGTATTTCTCCATTAAAATACATCCAAGTGAAATTCATGGCTCTCAATTAAATAAAAGAACGCTCATTAACACATAAGTGTGTAAAATCGTATTCGTTTAATGATAAAATAGATGTTTAAAGCAGGGAATGGGGGGACAGTATGGTGAAAAAGAAAAAGAACTCACATATACCAGTGATGGTGAACCTTTTTGCCATCGCATGCCAAAAGCGGGGAGAGCACGGGGGGTCACGCACATGCCCACACCCATAATTCAATGTACCCTGTGCCACTGTGCATGTGTGCATGACCCCCCCCCCGCACTCCCCCTGCTTTGGGGCCCAGTTGGTCCATTTTTCACCCTCCCCAGGCTCCAGAGCCTTTCTAGGAGCCTGGGGAGGGCAAAAACAACCTTCTCCACCCCCGGAGGTCCTCCAGAGGCTGGAAACAGCCCGTTTCCTGACTTCTGGAAGGCCCAAAAATCAGCTGGCTGGGGCGCTGGAACTGAGCTAGGGCAATGCTTGTGAGCCCACAGATATGGCTCCGTGTGCCACCTGTGGCACGCGTGCCATAGGTTCACCATCACGGACATATACTGTAGTTTTTATTCAGGGAAAGTCTAAGCCTTCTTTCTTTTCTTTTCTTTTCTTTTCTTTTCTTTTCTTTTCTTTTCTTTTCTTTTCTTTTCTTTTCTTTTCTTTTCTTTTCCTTTTCTTTTCTTTTCTTTTTTTGTATTAATTTTTTTATTTTTTCCAATATAAGCATACATATTTTGTGGACGCTTCATTGATTGGGTCAGACCTTTTTTATACACTATTAACAATAATAATATAAATAGTACATGAAATTCTAATCTGCCAACTTCAAACAATATTAGTCTCATTTCATATTCCTTTCGCATTTTCTCTTTAGTTCATTTGAACATAAATAACTTTTCTTCGCGCCCTGTGTTTATTATCCATTAATAAATGAGAGGTGAGATTCAACCTAGAAATAAGGAGAATTTTTCTGACAGTGAGAACAATCAGCCCATGGAACAGAAGTTGCCTTTGGAAGTTGTGGGAGCTTCATCACTTGAGACTTTCAAGAAGAGATTGGACTGCCATCTGTCAGAAATGGTGTAGGGTCTCCTGCTTGGGCGGGGGGTTGGACTAGATGACCTATAAGGTCCCTTCCAACTCTGCTAATCTGTTACAAATGTTGCCATTCAATATTTTAAAAAATCATTCATTATTCCAACATAACACCAATATTCCAAATGTATAGAATTACTAATAATGCCAATTATTCACAATATTCAATCCATCATGGGATTATATCTCAAGGTCCCCACCATTTCTAATCCTTCGTATTTTAAATTCACAAAATTGTTTAACAAGTCTAAGCTTTCTAAGGTGTTAGAAACCTCCTGGATAAAATTATTGCAATGTTTTGGGAAACTCTGCCTTTGAAACCATGCCGTCTCCTCTCTCTCTTTTCCTTCTTCCTTAATGAGATTTCAATACTCAAATCAGATGTTGCCATATGGACATCAACAAATGTCCTTGATGAAAACTCTGCAATTTGAAAGATCTGCCAGATTGATCAGCGTGTCAGTTAGCTGAAATGAAATCGGTATGATCTCTTTGAAGTTCTTCTTCTTCTTCTTCTTCTTCTTTTTTTTTTTTTTTAATATAGCCGAGCTCATAAAAGGCCAAGGGGAGATAGCCAAATCTTCATAGCTCGCTAATCTCTAATTGGCTTGCAGAAGATCCATAAGGTACAATGTAATTTGCGAACAGAAGAGAAAAGAATGGCTGGCAATAAAAGTTTCCAGCATCTCTTGAAAGGCCCTCGTGCGTAGCTCTCCAACTCATCAGGTTTCACTAACTAAGTTATTCACGTTTAGTCTTGATTTTCCTCTTTGGCCAAACAAGATATAGTTCAGGATATGCAGTTCTAGGAATGATGGAATATGTATCATGCATTCTTCTAATCTGTGCATCTCCAGAGGTAAGACACAGGGCTGAATAAAATGCAGCAAAGAAGGGGCTTTTAGAATAGTGTAGTGTATAGTGTAGTGTAGTGTAGTGTAGTGTAGTGTAGAGTAGAGTAGAGTAGAGTAGAGTAGAGTAGAGTAGAGTAGAGTAGAGTAGAGTAAAAATAATAGAACAGAATAGAAATAACAGAACAGAACAGAAGTAGAGTAGAAATAGGGTAGGGTAAGGTAGGGTAGGGTAAGTTAGGGTAAGGTAGAATAGAATAGAATAGAATAGAATAGAATAGAATAGAATAGAATAGAATAGAATAGAATAGAATAGAATAGAATAGAATAGGGGAGGGGAGGGGAGGGGAGGGTAGAGGGGAGGGGAATGAGAATGGAACGGAACGGAAGTAGAGTAGAAATAGGGTAGGGGAGGGTAAGGTAGAATAGAATAGAATAGAATAGAATAGAATAGAATAGAATAGAATAGAATAGAATAGAATAGAATAGAATAGAAGTAGAAATAGGGTAGGGTAGGGTAAGGTAGGGTAAGGTAGAATAGAATAGAATAGAATAGAATAGAATAGAATAGAATAGAATAGAATAGAATAGAATAGAATAGAATAGAATAGAATAGAATAGAATAGAATAGAATAGAATAGAACAGAATAGAACAGAAGTAGAGTAGAAATAGGGTAGGGTAGGGTAGGGTAGGGTAGGGTAGGGTAGGACAGGACAGGACAGGACAGGACAGAATCTTTATTTGGCCAAGTGTGATTAGACACACAAGAAATTTCAAGAGGCAACTGGACTGTCTTGTTTTTCTTTGAAGACATTTTGCTTCTCATCTGAAGAAGAGCTGAAGAAGCTTCTCAGATGAGAAGCGAAACATCTTAATAAAAACAAAAACAAGTCCAGTTGCCTTTTGAAAAACACCTTCGGGCCAGCTAGGAGCTGGATGATTGAGAAGCTCCATAGACAACACCATAGACACTTAATCCTCCAGGGAAAGATTGAAGGCAAATGAGGTCCAGGCAGAAGAAGAACATCATGGCTTCAAAATCTAAGGGACTGGTTTGGACAAAACTCAGCAACGCTTTTTCATGCAGCTGTTGATAAAAATAGGATTGCCAGCATGATTGCCAATGTCAGATGATGGATATGGCAGGAGGAGGAGGAGGAGGAGGAGGAGGAGGAAGAGGAGGAGGAGGAGGAGGAGGAGGAGGAGGAGGAAGAGGAGGATAAGAAGAGGAAAAGAGGAAGAGGAAGAAGAAGAAGAGGAGGAGGAGGAAGAGGAAGAAGAAGAGGAAGAGGAAGAGGAAGAGGAAGAGGAAGAGGAAGAGGAAGAGGAAGAGGAAGAGGAAGAAGAAGATACTTTACTTTACTTTACTTTTATTAGACTTCTATACTGCCCTTCTCCCGAAGGACTCAGGGTGGTGTACAGCCATATTAAAACACATAAAATTTACAAAATTTAAAAACCATTAAAATCAAATACACAAAAATTTGGCCCACAAATTAAAAACTAACATACACCCATTAAAATTCATATTCATATTAGGCCAGCCTGATAGACAACGAGACAGATATTTGGTCTCATCAGGCAGGAATCTCCTTCCATTTGTACAGTATATTCCACTGGGGACTTTGTGTACGGAGGTAAAATATATCATTGTTGTTTATTGCTGGCTTTTTTTTGCCAGATTTCAGCTAGGAAATGAGACTGATTGCTCTTGTCATTAATGATAATAAAGCTAATACGCTGGATGACAATTTTTAACTAGGAATAAATAGGCAAGATTGAATGAAGACAATATTGGATTTTTTTAAAAAAAATCGTAAAAATATCTTCATCGTGCAGAATGGAGGAAGCTGTGGAAAGCAGAGTATTGGCAGAAGAAGAATCTAGAGAAGGGGAGTAAGCAAGTTTGGGGGGGGTGAGTTAAAATGTGTACTTGGCTATAAAGTCCTAGGAACTTTCCGAGAGTGAGAACAATCAACCAGTGGAACTGAAGTTGCCTTTGGAAGCTGTGGGAGCTTCATCACTGGAGGCTTTCAAGAAAAGATTGGACTGCCATTTGTCAGAAATGGTGTAGATCTCCTACCTGAGTGGGGGGTTGGACTAGATGACCTATAAGGCCCCTTCCAACTCTGTTAATCTGTTATCTGTTATCTGAGTGACACTCAACCCCAGAAAGGGAGCATCTGATTAACTTTAATTCTACATAGGCGTTCTTAAAGGCAAGTTACGCTGACTTTTTTCTGAGTAACTATGCCTGCAGTCGTACTCTCTCCATCACTGTGACATTTTCTAGCCCTTGGTTTCACTTCTATCCAAATAGGCTTTCATTTATTCACCTGAGAAATGTCACTGTCTTTGGGTTTTTTTTTTTTCAACCCACCTCATTTGGCCTTATTGATGCTTGGCATCAGTTGCTGACCATAATGCCTTTTATCCCTGTACATAGAAATTGCTAATTTATCTTTATCACTTTAACTGGTTAGAGCTGTTTCAAAGGTGCTTCCTTAAGTTAAAGGAAGAAGTGACCACAGCGAGTTTATTATTCTGGCGTGCTGCTGTCTGCACTGGCTTTTAGCTTTAACTTAAGGTAAAACAGATGAATTGGGTATGTCTAGACTGTTGAAGTAGGAATGTGGTGGCTCAGTGGCTAAGTTGCTGAGCTTGTCGATCGAAAGATTGGCAGTTCAGTGGTTTGAATCCCTAGTGCCGCGTAATGGGGTGAGCTCCTGTTACTTGTCCCAGCTTCTGCCAACCTAGCAGTTCGAAAGCACGTAAAAAATGCAAGTAGAAAAATAGGGACCACCTTTGGTGGGAAGGTAACAGCGTTCCGTGCGCCTTTGGCATTTAGTCATGCCGGTCACATGACCACGGAGACGTCTTCGGACAGCACTGGCTCTTCGGCTTTGAAACGGAGATGAGCACCGGTCCCTAGAGACAGGAACGACTAGCACATATGTGTGAGGGGAAGCTTCACCTTTACCTTTAGTCCATTGAAAAGAAGTACTAGGGGGTGACATGATAGCAGTATTCCAATATTTGGAAAGCTGCCGCAAGGAAGAGGGAGTCAACATATTATCCAAAGCATTTGAAAGCAAAACAAGAAGCAATGGATGGAAGCTAATCAAGGAGAGAACCAACTAAGAACTAAGGAGAAATTTCCTGACAGTCAGAATTATTAATCAGTGGAACGACTTGCCTCCAGAAGTTGTGGATGCTCCATCACTGGAGGTTTTTAAGAAGAGATTGGACAACCATTTGTCTGAAATGGTATGAGGTCTCCTGTTTGAGCTCAGGGTTGGACCTCCAAGATCTCTTCCAACTCTGTTATTCGGTTATTTGTCTGTCTGCCTAGCCAAAGCAGGTGGCAACATGGAGTTGGCTCTGAAGGAAATCAGGCTTGGCCCAGGCAAATAAATCAGTACCTGGAATCTCAGAATTAAAAACCAAATTCCATCTCTAAAAGAATAGGTTACACCATATGCTGTAGCTACCATACTCTGCAGAACAGTAAACAGGAAAGCCACATTAAAATAAGCTCATTTGTCACAACGATGCTAGGCGAACAACTAAGATTAAGTGTTGGTAGGGTGTGTCCAATTTTTCAACTTTCAATTTGCAAACATTAAAAAGCTAAAGGTTCCCCTCGCACATATGTGCTAGTCGTTCCCGACTCTAGGGGACTGTGCTCATCTCTGTTTCAAAGCCAAAGAGCCAGCTCTGTCTGAGGACGTCTCCATGGTCATGTGGCCAGCATGGCTAAATGCCAAAGGCAATGGAACGCTGTTACCTTCCCACCAAAGGTGGTCCCTATTTTTCTACTTGCATTTTTGATGTGCTTTCAAACTGCTAGGTTGGCAGAAGCTGGGAGAAGTAATGGGAGCTCACCCCATTACGCGGCACTAGGGATTCGAACCGCTGAACTGCCGACCTTTCGATCAACATGCTCAGCAACTTAGCCACTGAGCCACCACGTCCCCTTTGCAAAAATTAGGGGTGTGCAAAAGTTGGGACAGGCCTTGGGGATTGTAAAGTGATGTTGGTTACTTTGATACCATTTAGATGTGCTTGGTCAGTCACTACATAAACATCCTAACTTTTTAACATTTTGTTTGTTTCATTTGTTTTAGCAATCTTTCTCTTGTTTGCCCAGTTATATTGCTGCTCCTGTGTGTTGTACATACTCAGGTCCCCTATTCTCCTTGGGTTAAAACAGCTAGACCTTATTCCGAAATCGAAATTAGCTTAGTTGAACAATAGCTTCACTTTCTGATTGGAAAGCTGTTGAAGACAACCTCTTTTTAAGTTATAGAATAAATGATTAGGAAATGTATAGGTTCCTACTACAAGGTTTTGTAAACTGAAATGTCAAAATGTTGCCTTCTAATTATTACTATTATTAATTACAGGTTTTTAATTTTCCCCTATCCATTCCCTCCCTCCCTCCTTCTTTCCTCCCTCCCTCCCTCCCTCCCTCCCTCCCTCCCTTCCTTCCTTCCTTCCTTCCTTCCTTCCTTCCTCCCTCCCTCCCTCCCTCCCTCAGTCCCTCCCTTCTTCATCTCTGATTTATATTTTTCCTACTTCCATACTTGAAGAATATTCTCCTTTCTTGTCCACCACCGAGTCCCATCAGAAATGAAAAAGACCAGGTTCTCACTCCCTACTGAGAATCTTTGAGAAATATAAATTAAAATTAGTTTCAGCACATTGAATTAATTATTCCATTTATTGCTTATTATCGTGCTTTGTGGTTTAACGTGCCTCTGAACTGTTGATGGGATTAGAAAGAAAAACGAGAGTATCAACTAATTAAACCCAGGCTGCCAAAAGAGGCTAAAAAAGCCTGAAAACCTTGGGGGAAAAAAAAGAGGGAGAAAATTTATTAAGCTTCATTAAACGACCCTATAAAAAAAATTGAGCATAGTTCAGACACAAGGTAAGTGCCGTATTTCTATGGGGGTGGGGGGAGTGAATCAGTAATACATTAAATTCTCCATTTTGAAAAACTCAAACAATTTTTTTTAAAAAAATCATTTAAGGAAAAGATGCATTTTTTCTCCCCTGTAATTTCTCCAAAGTATTTTGGTGGCCTTGAGACCACATCCTGTTGCCTGTTGGTTTCATTACAATGCATGATGAAGTTGCATTATTTAGATGCCTGTTTTAACAATGGATCACTTCCTTTGATTGACATGCCTGTTGATAAGAACCGGCTACCTATCATCTCCTCTGGGCTTGGTGTAGCAAATATCCGTTTTTAAAATGCCTATTGTCCGTTTCTTGTCTCTTACCATATATGGCCTATTTCTTCTGCTTTGTTGTCCATCATTAGTCACTTATCATGAGAGTCCGTCACCTCTTTGGTATCATCTGTACTTTTCTGTCAATCAATTTATCCTAACCAAAGACAATGTTATTTTAATTGTTCAGAGTGGAGGGTTATTGATGAAGCATCTTGAAGTTCTCTTCCTTTCCGTGCCCTCATTATTTAAAAGGAGGCTTCTATTTGAAAATTCTGATTGGCGCTATTTCAATTTCAATTTCAATTTCACATCTTTATTGTCAGTGCACAACATCTGCACAATGAGATTGGTTGAGCTCCCTCAGTTGACCCCCCCGCCTCAACACAATACAACTCACAGTGAAGACTGAAAATCCCTAACCCAATAAATCATATTAACAAAACACGCAGTCCTATTGCACCAGTGTGAACATGTTACACATTGTGCCGGCCCTGCAGTCCATCATACTACGTAGTTATGATGTTATTTCTCATTCAGGAGTCTGACAGCTCATGGATAAAAACCGTGAGCTGCAGACAAGTATCTATTGGTTTCTAGAATATGCGCAAAGGGAAGGGACTTAGACCGGGGTGAAATGTAAAATTTGTTACTACCAGTTCCATGGACGTGGCTTGGTGGGGGAGGTAATGTGACTGGGTGGGTGTGGCCAACATTTTTTTTTTTTTTTTTACTTTTCAAAGCATTTTTTCTAATGCTTTGAAAAGCCTCTCTGCCGATCAGGCAACTCAGCTGGGATCGTCAGAGACTTTTCAAAGCATTTTTTTTACCACCTCTTCGGCCAAGAGGTTGCAGAAAAAAATGCTTTGAAAAGGCTCTGACGATCCCAGCTGAGCCGCGCGATCATCAGACGCTTTTTTTTTTTACTTTTAAAAGCATTTTTTCGTCAGAAGAGGTTGTAGAAAAAATGCTTTTAAAAGTAAAAAAAAAAAAAAAAGCCTCTGATGATCATGTGGCTCAGCTGGGCATGGTGGTGGTGGTGGGTGCAGGGATTTTTGCTACCGGTTCTCTGAACCACCCACAGCCATCGCTACCGGATCGGGCGATCTGGTCTGAACCAGGAGCACTTCACCCCTAGACTTAGATTTAGAATAACTTCATTGCCGCTTTGAACGTACACTAATCAGCATACATTAAAATGGAATTTCATTGCACATAGCTCTCAAAGGGTCACCTCCTCCGATATACACTACATGAACATGACAAAAAAAATATGCATATACTCACATACCCACTTATATTATTATACGACTCTGAGAAACAACACAGTCTAGTTTGGGTGTATACATGTACATGGCAAGAAAAATGAATCTTGCGAGTTCACCATACAGATGCAGTGGTGGGTTTCAAATTTTTTTACTACCGGTTCTGTGGGTGTGGCTTGATGGGCATGGCATGGCTTGGTGGGCGTTGCAGGGGAAGGATACTATAAAATCTCCATTTCCTCCTGATCAGCTGGGACTCAGAAGGCAGAGAATAGATGGGGGCGGGGTCAGTCAGAATTTTTACTACCGGTTCTCTGAACAACTCAAAATTTCCACTACCGGTTCTGTTAAGGATATTGTTGTGTTATCAACCAGCAGAGTAAGTGCACATAGAAACGGTACTGAGAGCAATGAATACAATACATACAAACTGGTTTAACAAAGCTTTTACTTTGTAGTGAAAAACAATTGCATAGTCTTTTAGTCAATCCAAGTCTTTAGCCATTCAAATCAATCCAAAGTTACAGATATCTTCTTACCAGACAAACAGCAGTAGGTAATAAACAGCAATTCAATGCTGGTAACAAATCACGATGGTAGCAGATCCATCCACATCTTCACACACGACAGTAACAGTTCCAACCAACAAGTCAAGCAAGAAGTCAAGCAAAAATGACTATAGCTCGGCTCTCTCCATATATACAGTTTACACTAGTAATTATCCACTTAAGATAAGTGAAGTCAGCAGTGCAATGACTCAACAGTACAATTAGGATAATTGCAGTCAGCCAGCAGTCAATTACAATGGCTCATCAGTACAATTACTCAGCATTACATCTTAAAGTTACAGAATACATTTAAAGTAATAGAACACATATATTGCCTGGACAACTTGTTAGGCTTACACCATATCCTAACAGGTTCTTCAGAACTGGTCAGAACCTGCTGAAACCCACCTCTGAACAGATGGTATAGGGAACAAAGCTGTTACAGAATGTGGAAGTAAGTCCTGCTAGAAATACTTAAAAACCTCTCCTAGAGGGGAGTATCAGAAACATACCGCAAAGTGGGCATATGGGGTCTCTCACAATACTTTGAGATGTGCCATTTTTTCCAAGCTGCAGCTGCATTGGTGAAAGGTGAAAAGGAGAAAACATTTGAATGGTGAAATGAGAGGAGAGGACAGGAGAGGAGAGGAGAGGAGAGGGGAGGGGAGGGGAGGGGAGGGGAGGGGAGAGGAGAGGAGAGGAGAGAAGAGAAGAGAAGAGAAGAGAAGAGAAGAGAAGAGAAGAGAAGAGAAGAGAAGAGAAGAGAAGAGAAGAGAAGAGAAGAGAAGAGAAGATTATTGTCATTTTCTCATGGTCTCTAATATTCCTGCACACAAATATTGATTGATTGTCTCATGTCACCAGGTCAGAGATGACTCTTGACCACCTCATCAAGGCTGTCTGCAGAGGGGTAAAAAAAAAAAAAGAAAACATCCATGCAATCAACCTCTCCCCTCCTTTTAGCTGTGTCATTGCACAAGTAAAAAAAAAAAAGAGTGGACTTTCAACAGGATGTGGCTGCCATATTGATTTTTTTTTTTTGCTTCCTCCCCTTTTTTGTGAAATCCCTTGGACCACATAAATAGATTTCCTCCAGGAGCACAAGCATGCAGACAACTTCTCAATTAAACATTGCACCTATGATATGCAGATTTTTCTGTCAAACTGTGTTTTCGTTTTGTTTTGCCTTCTCCGCGTGTCCTTGATTTTTAACCTTTGGTTTTAATTTATTTAGGTTTTAATGTGTATATATTTCTGACGTGTGTAAGCCACCCAGAGTTACTTTATGGTAAGGTGGCTGTTAAGGATATTGTTGTTGTGTTACCAACCAGCAGAGTGTAGGGCACAGAGAAACGTTGCTGAGAGCAATGAATAAGAGATGTGCAAACTGGTTTATCAAAAGTTTACTTTATAGTGAAAAAACAATCTCATAGTCAATCCAAGTCTTTGCCAGTCAAATCAGTCCAGTGATACAAAAATCTTCTTACCACACAAACAGTAGTTGATTAGAATAACAAACTCACTCTGGTTCACAAACCATGATAGTAGCAGATCCATCCAACGATGATAGCACAATGGTAGCAACTCCACACACTATGGTAGCTTATCATCAACTGAATACGTTACAGTACCTTTCTTAAATACATTTACAATTAGTGATTATCTAATTACAGCATGACTCAGCATTACAATGAATCAGCAGTAAAACTTTAAAGTCACACAATACATGTTCGTATTAAAGTCACAGAATACATATATTGCCTGGACAACTTATTAGGCTCAAACCATATCCTAACAGTGGCTAATAAATGAAATAAAAAATAAAATAAAATAAAATAAAATAAAATAAAATAAAATAAAATAAAATAAAATAAAATAAAATAAAATAAAATAAAATAATAAAATAATAAAAATATAAAGGCATGCCTTCAAATCCTATATAGTAGGATTTATTCGGTTTTGAAGAAGATGTTAAAAGAGGAAAAGGTGGAGGGAGGCTCTGCCCAGCTGCCCGGACATCATCGCATCCCGTTTTTTACCCTCTGCACATACACAGAAGGTTCTGCGCATGCATGGAGGAGGTGCACAGGCTCACATTTGCAAGACAGTAAGGAAAGGTAAGTGAATTTCACCCCTGGATGATAGGCATGTTAGTGTGCTTATACATGCACCATTTACGGACCTCTTAGGAATGGGGTGAGGTTCACGGTAGACAGTTTAAGGTTAAAGCTATGGGGGTTTGAGGCTGTAACAATGGAGTCGGGTAGAGCATTCCAGGCATTGACTGTTGCTGAAGTCGTATTTTCTGCAATCGAGTTTCGAGCGGTTTACCTTGAGTTTGTATCGATTGTTTGCCCGCGTATTATTGTGGTTGAAGCTGAAGAAGTCGTTGACAGGTAAGACGTTGTAGAACAGAACTGAAGAAGCTTCTTGGAGGAGAAGCAAAATGTCTTCAAGGAAAAACAAACAAACAAAAAGTCCAGAGGACTTTTGGGAAGGAAAGGAAAAAAAAAAAAGCACCTTTGGGACAACCATGACTTGGATGACTGTGAATCTCCATAAACATTTCCATTTAGCATTTTGGCACCTGATGCGTTAAGGCGGAGGTTTAATGGATGAAGCACAGTGAGAAGCAGGAGGACTGAGAAGAGTTAAGGGCTTTTGTTTGCCATCCCACCTGTATTCCCGTCATTTGAAAAAATTAACAAGTGAGATGGGCATCCTTGACATTCTTTTCAGAGCCTCTGTTGGTTGGTATCACTCTGGTAGTTTAGCGTGCTTCAACCCTATTAAGAGAAGAATGCAAAATGGCATATGTTGTGTACATCCAAGGCCAACTCCCATTGTATACAGCCTCACACATTTTAGTCTTCACAAAAGCAATGAGGGTGATATGAAAAGCAGTTATTTCAGTGTGGGTGGGGTGGGGGAATAAAGCTGAAGGAAATGCATTCAGCATTGTCTGGATGAAGTGATAGATGACAGGTGGGTTGAGGCAGAAAATGGTGATTTGGTATCTCCGGATGTTTTCTCATTCAACTCATAGTGGCTTCAGCCAGCACGGTGAAAAACAAGCTGGTGAACGAGCAGTGGCCCTGGAAAAGAAATGTTGGGGGTCTGGAGTAAGGGCAGAGAGGCATTTTTATTCATTGTCCTGTGTGCTGTCTCGTCCACCATCAAATAACCCCTCCCTCAAATTCAGAAACCAAATTCAGCATAATATGTAAAGATAAGCCTACATTATAATGGCAAGATCTGGGCTCCAATTTTGAGGGACCACCAGATGGCTAGAGAGACTTTTTTTTTTTTTTTTTTTTTTTGCATTGTTGTGTTGGCATCAGGTGGTTGAACAAAGAGTTCCTTTTGGGTTTTTTTTTTAAATTGTTATTATTAAAAGCAATCCAGAGTTGCCTTTAGATAAGATGGGTGGCACATAAACCAAATGGATAAATGATGGATGGAGAGCTGATAGATAGATAGATGATTGATTGATTGATTGATTGATTGATTGATTGATTGAGAGAGAGATAGGGGAGAGAGAAAAAGATGAAAGACAATAGATAGATGAGAGAGATGAGAGAGAGAGAGAGAGAGAGAGAGAGAGAGAGAGAGAGAGAGAGAGAGAGAGAGAGAGAGAGAGAGAGAGATGAGAGAGAGAAATGATAGATGATAGATACATACATAGATGATAGATAGATAGATAGATAGATAGATAGATGATAGATAGATAGATAGATAGATAGATGATAGATAGATAGATAGATAGATAGATAGATAGATAGATAGATACATACATACATACATACATACATAGATGATAGATAGATAGATAGATAGATAGATAGATAGATAGATAGATAGATACATGATAGATGAAAGATGATAGATACATACATAAATGATAGATAGATAGATAGATAGATAGATAGATAGATAGATAGATAGATAGATGATAGATAGATAGATAGATAGATAGATAGATAGATAGATGATAGATGATAGATGATAGATGATAGATGATAGATGATAGATGATAGATGATAGATAGAGATACAGTAGATACATTAGATACAGATAGATGAAACACTCTCTTGTTGTGTGGGAGTCATCGTTCCACAGGTTGAATTATATCTCCACCATAGCTGAGAGCAGAGGAAAAAAAATACTGTAAATTAGGATCCAATTCCTACAGCAGACCAAAACATCAGCTATTTATTTATTGGTTTTCTTTAAAATGTTGTGTTGTTTGGAACAAGAGAAATTTCTCTGCGTGAGAGAGTCAACCCACAATTATTGTTGTTCTTTCACTCTTCAAAGGTGAATAGAGATGGGGGAAGTGGGAATGACAAAAAGGTGGCTTGCTTTTCTACAGACCTCTAATTTATTTATGCCCCTCAATCCATTATATATTTATTTACAGGCATTTCTATGGCCCTCGTTGCCGTGCTAGCTGAAAGCCAACCGTTGAAAGGTCAATCCTTTGAGCAAATGCAAAGCAATAATAATAATAATAAACTCCAAAGTTCACTTTCATTCTTGCTTTGGGGACCAGAGAATAGCCCTCAACCCTTTTAGCTATACGCTAGAAATTCTACTACAATCACATTTGGTAGCCAAGATGGTTAAGCTAACTATGTGAGTATAAGAGGGTGGAAATCATTAAAAAAAAAAAAAGACAAAAGGTTTTTGCTTTTGTTATCATTAGAGAGAGGGGGGGAGGGAGGGAGGGAGAGAGAGAGACATGATAGATAGATGGATAGATAGATAGATAGATAGATAGATAGATAGATAGATAGGCAGGCAGAGATAGATAGATAGATAGATAGGTAGGTAGGTAGGTAGGTAGGTAGGTAGGTAGGTAGATAGATAGATAGATAGATAGATAGATAGATAGATAGATATAGATATAGACAGACAGACAGAAGATATAGATGATAGATGATAGACAGACAGACAGACAGATATAAATGATAGATAGATAGATAGATAGATAGATAGATAGATAGATAGACAGACAGACAGACAGACAGACAGACAGACAGACAGACAGACAGACAGACAGACAGACAGACAGACAGACATAATGGATGGATGGATGGATGGATAGATGACAGATGAAAAACAACTTTTTTGAGCTGCTCTGTTCCACATGATAAGTTAAGAGAAGCTAAAATTCATGTTTCTGTTGTTTCAAATGCTTGATTTTTTTTTTTAAAAAAATCATGTTCTACAAATATAGAAGCTATTGTATTTGAGATTAAACTGGCTATTTTCAACTTGATGTGATAGGTAGACTTCATACATAGATTCCAAAATGATATTTTCTTTGCCATAAGCAAATCCCTAGGCTGGATGCTTGTCCAAATAGCTTGCATTTTCTTTTCTTTTTTGGTAAAACTGAGCTCAATTATAGATTTAAAGGTAAAATATGCTCTCTTTTAAGTCCATCGTAGTTCCATGGATATGTTTATGTAGTTTCTTGGAAGCAACGAAGAAATGTGACCACCAATTTCCTGCTTCTCTTCCCAGTCCAGCCCATAGCTGATATTTTCTGAATCTTATATCTAGTACAGGGATGAGCAAATATCACCCCTTTACAACTTGTAGACTTCAACTCCCAGAATTCCCCAGCTAGCATGACTGGCTAATAAATCCTGGGAGTTGGGAATCCACAAATCATAAAGGGCCCAAAGTTGCCCACCCCTGCTCTAGTATAAATCAACGACATTTGGCTTGTGAACCCAAATGAGATCAGTCAATTTGCTGGGATTAAGTAAAGTAAAGGTAAAGGTTCCCCTTGCACATATATGCTAGTCGTTCCCAACTCTGGGGGGGGGTGCTCATCTCCATTTCAAAGCTGAAGATCCAGCGCTGTCCGAAGATGTCTCCATGGTCATGTGGCCGGCATGACTCAATGCCAAAGGTGCACAGAAAGCTGTTACCTTCCCACCAAAGGTGGTCCCTATTTTTCTACTTGCATTTTTTACATGCTTTCGAACTGCTAGGTTAGCAGAAGCTGGGACAAGTAACGGGAGCTCACCCTGTTACGCAGCACTAGGGATTCGAACCGCTGAACTGCCAAACTTTCTATCGACAAGCTCAGTGTCTTAGCCACTGAGCCACCGCTCCTCTACAGGGGGACTAAGTAAAGGAGTCAGTAAATTCACTTCCAAATGTGCATGGTGACTTCGTGCTCACAGCAATGTAGGGTGTTTTTAGGTTTTTTTTAGGTTTTTATTAAATTTGTATACCGCCCTACTCCCGAAGGACTCAGGGCGGTGAACAGGCACAGGATAAAATACAGAAATACAAAAGTTAAAAACAATTTAAAACCAGATTAAATAATTTTGGCCCACGACAATTAAAATCCCAATAAATTTAAAACAAATTAAAATTTCAATTTAAAATTTAAAAGAAAGGGGAGAAAAATTAGGCCAGGCCGGCTTGCTGGAATAAGAGGGTCTTAAGAGCACGGCGGAAGGTGCGCAGATCCTTTTGGGGGGCAGCAACATAAAATATAAAATCTTAAAAATGAGAGGGGATTTGGGGGTCACAGGGGATGCCCCAAAGAAGAGTGAATTTGTGCATGGAGCCTCTTTGCTGGTAGAAGGTTTTTCTCAGCAAGCTTAGTGATTCCAGGAGAACTGCAAAAGTTGTTGCTTAGGAGATTCTTTGGGGAAATCAGGTCTCAAACCCTGGACCAACTTTTGTGTTGGAAGAGGAGCTATGCCTCTACAACACATCAAAATCCTGCTCTACCTTCCTGCTCGCTGTAATTACTTTGAAAATGGTCCTTTCAGGGGGCAGAAAAGCACAATGTGTTGACAATTAACTGGTTGAGGATTTCCCACCTGAGCGAAGAAAGAGCGTGGACTTGGAATCCGGGTCTATTGCAAAACCTTAGAGCTAGGCTAGGAATGAAGGGCCTTCAGAGATTTTGACGGATCGTAAACATGCAGTTAATCATCCAAGTGGAAGAAAAACAGAGTTGGAACTGGACTCAAAACTTCTCTGCTTTAAGAAAGATTTTCTGCCTCAGAGACACCTGTGCGGATCCTCTGAGGAATTCCAATTTTACTTTGTAAACTAGACACATCGGCTGGCCATCCTGCACAATTAAAGCTGTGTCACAAAAGGCAGGGGGAAAACAATGTCGCAGGAGCTGACCCACAACAGAGACTTCATTAGTTCCAGGAGTTGCAATGTATTGTCAGCTAAGGGGGCCAAGTGAGCAGGGGTTTTTATATTTTTCCAAGGCTGGTAGGCTTAATTCCAGAAGGGCTGCTGTAAAGCTAGAAAGGCACTCATTATTTATAAAAGATACTGTACCCCAGATTTTTATTTTTTATTTGCCCTGTGATTCCAAAGCTATGAACTAAACTAGAAACTTCTTATATCTTGTGAAAGCAAAGATTTATTTAGCATAAGATTGTCTGTGGTGATGCTGAGGATGTGGAATGGGATGGGATGGGATGGGATGGGATGGGATGGGATGGGATGGGATGGGATAGGATAGGATAGGATAGGATAGGATAGGATAGGATAGGATAGGATAGGATAGGATATAGGAAATAAATAGGAAATAGGAAAAGAATAGAATAGAATAGAATAGAATAGAATAGAATAGAATAGAATAGAATAGAATAGAATAGAATAGAATAGAATAGAATATGAAATAGGAATGGAATGGAATGGAAGAGAAGAGAAGAGAAGAGAAGAGAAGAGAAGAGAAGAGAAGAGAAGAGAAGAGAAGAGAAAATAGGAAAAGAAAAGAATACAATACAATACAATACAATACAATACAATACAATACAATACAATACAATACAATACTGTACAATACAATACAATACAATACAATACAATACAATATAGGAAATAGGAAATAGGAAATAGGAATAGAGTAGAGTAGAGTAGAATAGAATAGAATAGAATAGAATAGAATAGAATAGAATAGAATAGAATAGAATAGAATAGAATAGAATATTGGGATGGGATGGGATGGGATGGGATGGGATGGGATGGGATGGGATGGGATGGGATGGGATGGAATGGAATGGAATAGAATAGAATAGAATAGAATAGAATAGAATAGAATGGAATGGAATGGAATGGAATGGAATGGAATGGAATGGAATAGAATAGAATAGAATAGAATAGAATAGAATAGAATAGAATAGAATAGAATAGAATAGAATAGAATAGAATAGAATAGAATATTGGGATGGGATGGGATGGGATGGGATGGGATGGGATGGGATGGGATGGAATGGAATGGAATGGAATAGAATGGAATAGAATAGAATAGAATAGAATAGAATAGAATAGAATAGAATAGAATAGAATAGAATAGAATAGAATAGAATAGAATATTGGGATGGGATGGGATGGGATGGGATGGGATGGGATGGGATGGGATGGAATAGAATAGAATAGAATAGAATAGAATAGAATAGAATAGAATAGAATAGAATAGAATAGAATAACAGAGTTGGAAGGGACCTTGGAGGTCTTCTAGTCCAACCCCCTGCTTAGGCAAGAAACCCTAAAGCCTATATCATGTTTTTTGTTTTAATCTCGGGTTCAGTTTGTTTTAATTCCGCAGTTCAACCTGCTGGAGATTCCATGGGCTCAGGGTATCAGTAAAAGGGATGGAAACAGATACGAATTATGGAAAGATAAAGCATTTTTGCGTATGCAAATAAACCAAGGAAGCGGCTGGGCCATACAATACAAAAAGAAAAAGGAAAAAAATATTGAAATTACAAGAGGGAGATACTGTATTAATGGACAATGCTGCCGTACAAAAAGCATTATTTCGCCAACATTATTCCAGGCAGTGACATCTCTCTAGAGAAAAATATATGAATATCTAAAGAAAGAAAATTTATCGAGGATTACCGAGGAACAGAGACAGATTATGAACAGACCTATAACAAAAAGGTATATTTCTGAAGCCGTAAAAAGATTAAACCAGGAAAGGCGCCTGGACCAAATGGATTATCTGGTTCTTATTATAAATGTTTTCAGGATGAAATTTTGCAACCTTTACAAAACACGAAAAAAACTCTATTTTACAGGAAGGAAAAATGCTTGGAGTTGGAAAGAGGCCAATGTAGCATTAATACCTAAAGAGAGACAAGATTTGACTTTAACAAGAAACTATAGGCCGATATCATTATTCAGTAATGACTACAAGTTGTTCACGATGATTCTAGCTAATAGACTGAAAAAGAAATTGCAAGAATTTATTCATGAGGATCAATGTAGTTTTTTACCTAAAAGACAGTTAATGTTAGAAATGTGTTGGACATTTTAGAATATGTAGAACAACACAATGAAAAACAAGGCACACTGATTTTCTTAGATGTAGAGAAGATGTTTGACAATTTAAACTGAGCTTTTTTGTTCAAAGTTTTGGAAGATATGTATTTTGGAAAGAACGTTATAAAACGGGTAGGTTCAAATGTATATAAAGATTGATTTACATCTCTCAGAGACACAAATAATTTTTCGTGGAGATCTAACAAAATCCTGTGAAGTACAAAAAGGAACAAGACAGGAATGCCCATCCTCTCTTCTCTTGTTTATTTTGGTTCATGACATATTGAAGATATGTCAGTTAAGATGTGAAGATTGTGGAAATAAAGGCATCCACACTTGGAATACTGCAACCAATTTTGGTCACCATACTACAAAAAGGATGTTCAGACTTTGGAAAAAGTTCAGGGAAGAGCAACTAAGATGATCAAAGGCTTGGAGGCTAAAACATATGAAGAACAGCTGCAGAATTTGGCCAGTCTAAAGAACAGAAGAATTAGGGGTGACATGATAGCAGTATTCTAGTATTTGAGGGGCTGCCACAAAGAAGAGGAGGTCAAATTTTTCTCCAAAACATCACAGGGCAGGACAAGAAAAAATGGTTAGAACCTAATTAAAGAGAGAAGCAACCTGGAATAGAGGAGAAACTTCCTAAGAGTGAGGACAATTAACCAGTAGAACAGCTTGCCTTCAGAAATCGTGGGCCCTCCATCACTGGAGGTTTTTAAGAAGAGACAAGACAGTCACTTATCAGAAATGCTATAGGTTCTCCTGTTTGAGTAGGGGGGCTGGATTAGAAGACCTCCAAGGTCCCTTCCAGCTCTATTCTATTCTACATTCTCAAAATTAAAAAAGGTTGGTGCATTAGCAGGTTTTAAATAAGATAATAAACAGAAGATGAAGATGGTAGTGAAAATGGGACAACGGATCAAACAGAACCAATGAATGAAACAGGTTTTGAGATTGAGAACAATGTAAAATATTTTGAGTGTCACTATGACAAATATGAACACAATGTTATTTCAAAATAACTATATTAAAACATGAAATGGAGTTTAAAGAGACGTGTTAAGATGCGAAAAATATACCTGTAATTGCTGGGGAGAATTTCTGTGATAAATGTGCTGAAAATGAACGTTTTGCCTCGAGTGATGTTTTTGTTTCAGACATTATCTGTTTCGACAATTGATGCACCATTTAAACGGTGCCAGAAGTATATTTCCGACTGATTGTGGCAGAGAAAAACACAAGTTAAATATAAAGGGTGCTACAAGATGCAAACAAACAAAGAGGATTCGATTGACCTGATTTGATTTTTTTTTTTTTTTTTTTTTTTTTGCAGCCTGCTGTTAGGTTTGGACAAAAGAGTGGATACCGCTGAGAAATAGAAGACTTTTGGAGTTAGAAGAACCAAACCTGAGATTTGGGTGGCATGGATATTTGTGATGTGATAAAGTCATGGTTTATCATCCCTTGGACTGCAAGGCGATCAAACAAGTCAGTCCTAGAGGAGATCAACCCTGACTGCTCTTTAGAAGGCCAGATCCTGAAGATGAAACTCAAATACTTTGGCCACCTAATGAGAAGGAAGGACTCACTGGGGAAGAGCCTAATGCTGGGAAAGATTGAGGGCAAAAGAAGGGGGCGACAGAGAATGAGGTGGCTGGATGGAGTCACTGAAGCAGTAGGCATGAGCTTAAATGGACTCCAGAGGATGGTAGAGGATAGGAAGGCCTGGAGGAATGTTATCCATGCAGTTGCGATGGGTCAGACACGACTTCGTGACTAACAACAACAAAGTCAAGGTTAATGTGAATTTTAAAAATCATTATGTTGGTGTTAAGCACCAGGGAAATCAGAAGTTCAAATGTAAATAAAGATTTATTGCAAGCTGAAGCGCTCTATAAGAATCTGAACTACTAATGGTCAAAACAATTTGGTGGTAGATAAGAGCCAAAGGAATTCAAGGTGAGTTGGTCTTAGGTCTCTTGTGGGCACAAAGGGACTCATGACTAATGACATGTTTGACCCCTCCCTCGGTCTCAGCCTGGTCATCCCCTACACCCATTTGACCCCTCCCTCCGGCTGGTCATCTCCTACAGTTAGGTTGTGCTTGAAAACAATTTTGTGGCTCTCAACACAAGAAGGATTTTGTAGATGAGAAATAACAGGCAAACATAAATAGCTAATCTAGTATGAGATACTAGAATTTTGTCATAGAGGAACAAAAAATAAAATCAAGAGGAGAACTGGTAGCACAAGGGTATAATTGCTAATGGTTTTCTTATTTAGCGCTATTAGCTGTAAATAAGCTATTAGAAAAAAAAAATTAAAATAGACAAAACAGTTTATAACCTTGGGTACTGTGACAACAGAGAAATTGTCTAGAATGTATAAAGGCAGTTCAAATTATGTTGGAAACATGAACAACAAAAAGGGACATCTTATCATGCTGAGTAGACCTGTAAAAAAAGCTAGAAAATTTTGAATTCAAATGCATATAACAATTCAGAGATTTTTAAAGGTTAATATATAATTGAGACCAGAGACCAAAAGAGATCCCTTCTTTTTGGATTATTGGACAAACGGTTGGGGGGGGGGGGAATGCAGATTCAAATGCATACACTAATTCAGGGGATTTAAAAGATTAATATGCAATTGGAAACAGAGAATTTTTTGGGAGGGGAGACTGATGGAAAAACAGTTGAAAAGAGTTATACAACATAGTGGGTTTTTTTTTTTTTTTTTTTTTGGCAGATCACTGTATGCACAAAGGTGGAAAGATTTGGCAATACCTACAGTGGCAAAATGGTTAATGAAGATGGTGGAATTCACTGAGATGGCTAACCTGACTTCAATCAGAAATAGATTTATTACTGATTGGAAACCCCTTATGGACTTTTTGCCTATAACAGAAAAGATGAACTTACGATTTATGGCTTACAGCAGATGATTAGAAGGGACAGATGATAGAAAGAAACATGCTACGTTGTAGTCATAGAATAAGCGGTAAATTTATCATTGTACTTATAACTACTGCAAAGGATATTGGAAGCTATTTCTCTGTATCTCTTTCTTTCTTTCTTTCTTTCTTTTATATTTTTTTACATTTTTCTTTCTTTATTTTAGATTTTCTCTTTTATTTTTATTTGTTGCTTAGTTTGTATTGATTTTTTATTTTCTTTTTTTAAAAAAAATATTTAATAAAAATGAGAGAGAGAGAGATGGAGGGAAGGAGAGAGAGGTGGGAGAGAGAGAGGGCAAGAGGGCGAGAGAGGGGAGAGGGAGAGGGAGAAAGAGGGAAGGGGAAAGAGGGAGGGAGATGAAGAGAGGGAGAGGGAGAGGGAGAGAGGGAGAGAGGGGAAGAGGGAGAAAGAGAGGAGGAGAGAGAGAGGGAGGGAGAGGGAGGGAAGGAGAGGGAGAGGAAGAGAGAGGGGGAGAGGGAGACGGAGAGCGAGGGGAGAGGGAGAGAGAGATTACATGGATTCAGCTAATGTCTATCTCTGGAATCTTCTTTATTCATTGCATGCACTTCGTCCTGCATCGTTTCAGCAATAACCTATTCTCCCAGGCGCAAGTTAAACTATTTGGTGTTTAGGATGCCAGAGGATTTCACTTTGAAAGATGTTTCCTCCAGAATGGAATAAATCTTAGTCCTTTTACTCAGCATTTTACTCTGCCTTAGATTTCTTATTCCTCAGATCGAATGCCTGCTGAAAGATAAATGGAAAGTCAAGGTGAACCATTTTTGATGTACATGGACAGGGAGCTATAAATTATATCAACCCTGGTCATTGATGTATCTGTAGAAGATTGGAAGCTGGAATTCAAAAGTTCTTAGCAATCTCCCGAAAATCACCTGTAGGCTAGCAATAGATCCAACTTTAGCAACTTTCTACTCCTAGCCGAGGTGATAAACTGCTTTCTCTGCCTGCTGGCAGAGAGGAAATACTCCTTGTGCTGACATTCCGGAGACCAACATGCTTCACTGACTTTTCAAGAGACGACGAGAAATCTTGATTGATATGATAATGTGTCTGTTCCTTTACTTCTTGCCTTCCACTATACGAGCTATGATAATCGCATGCACGCATGAATGTGGAGACGCAGAGCTCCAGTGGGATTAAAAACACTTCCAGCAACACAAAACGAAAACATGCCTAGATGAGAGCCAATCAACTGACAAGGAGTAGAGGAACGTATCTCGTAAAATGATAAGCAATTTCCTTCCTGTAATAAAATCAAGGTTATGGGGGCTGTACTTATTTATTTATATCCTGCCTGGATTTTGTGAAGTTCAAGGCGGCAACATAAAGCATATTTTCCACATAACAATCCTGGGAGATAACAGTAACAGAGTTGGAAGGGACTTTGGAGGTCATCTAGTCCATCTCCCTGCTCACATAGGAGGCCTGTACTAGGGATTCGAACCGCCGAACTGCCAACTTGTCTGATTGACAAGCTCAGTGTCTTATCCACTGAACCACCTAGTCAGGCACAGGTAGGCTGGGCTTAGAGGGAGAATGAGCCGCAAAACAGAACCGCATTCTAATTTAACTAAAGTATTTTTTCATAGTAGTATAATGATGAAAATTGCTTATTTGTTCCCTATGACTATCATTAAATGTTGTACCTTATGATTCTTGATGAACGTATCTTTTCTTTTATGTACACTGAGAGCATATGCTCCAAGACAAATTCCTTCTGTGTCCAATCACACTTGGCCAATAAAAAATTCTATTCTATTCTATTCTATTCTATTCTATTCTATTCTATTCTATTCTATTCTATTCTATTCTATTCTTTCTATTCAATTCCATTCCATTCCATTCCATTCCTCTATTCTATTCTATTCTATTCTATTCTATTCTATTCTATTCTAATTGCTTAAAACACAATGTGAGCCAACAATTTTCACAGATAAATAGATAGATAGATAAATGAGAGATGAGAGAGAGAGAGTGATAGGGAGATAGAGAGAAATGATGACAGACATACAGACAAGACAGACAGACAGACAGACAGACAGACAGACAGATAGATAAATGAGAGATGAGAAAGAGAGAGAGAGAGAGAGAGAGAGAGAGATGATGACAGACAGACAGACAGACAGACAGACAGACAGACAGACAGACAGACAGACAGATAGATAGAGATAGATACATGAGAGATAGACGAGAGAATGGGGGAGAGAGGGGAGGGAGTAAGAAACAGAGATAAATATTGATATTCCCTTATGTTTAAAAATATTTTCTGTGTTTGTCTCTGTGTGTGTTTATATCTGTCTGTCTCTCTGGGTATGTTTTACCAGAAATCTGTATTTTTTTTAAAAAAAAAAATCATTTGTTATTGCATAGAATCAATTAGTGGGAGAAAATATTGTTCTTCATTTTGCTTTATGTTTGTGTTAATTACTTCTTCAGGAAGCTTCAGAATGGAGAAGCTGTCCTCTTTTTTTTGCAAAAAGCAGCTGTTGTGACAAAAAGAGAGCCAAAAAAAAAAAAAAATCTGCTGTGACAGAATTGAGTTCAGGAATACACGCCGCTTTAAATCGATGAAGTACCGAAGTACGATGAAGTACCATTGTAATAGAAAGCACAAGAAGCAAACAGCATCAGCCATAATGTCTTGAGATCAACTGGGAAATCTTAGGACAGCTGTTTAATGAAAACTACTAATACTTCTGTTCAGTGGTGGGTTTCAATTTTTTTTACTACCAGTTCTATGGGCGTGGCTTGGTGGGCGTGGCATGGCTTGGTGGGCGTGGCTTGATGGGCGTGGCAGGGGAAGGATACTGTAAAATCTCCACTCCCACCCCACTCCAGGGGAAGGATACTGTAAAATCTCCATTCCCACCCCACTCCAGGGGAAGGTTACTGCAAAATCCCCATTTCCTCCTGATCAACTGGGACTCGGGAGGCAGAGAATAGATGGGGGGAGGGGCCAGTCAGAATTTTTACTACCGGTTCTCTGAACGACTCAAAATTTCCGCTACCGGTTCTCCAGAACTGGTCAGAACCTGCTGAAACCCACCTCTGCTTCTGTTTAATATGAATCAGGCTATAGTCAAGAGAATAACAGAGTTGAAAGGAACCTTGAAATTCTTCTAATCCAACTCCCTGCTCAAGCAGGAAACCCTATACCAGTGAGGGATAACCTTTTTGCCATCGCGTGCCAAAAGCAATGAGGAGCATGGGGGGGGGTCGAGCGTGCACGTGCCCACACCCATAATTCAATGCGCCCCGCCCCCAATGCATGCATGTGCAACACACACACACACACACACCGTGAGACCCAGCTTTTGGCAGGTGATGGTACGCCCATTTTTTGCCCTCCCCAGGCACCAGAGACTTTTTAGGAGTCTGGGGAGGCTGAAAATGGCCTTCCCCATTCCCGCGGAGGCCATCTGGAGGCCAGAAATGGCCTGTTTCCCTACTTCCAGTGGGCCTGAAAGGCCCAAAAGTCAGCTGGCCAGTGCAAGCATGCAGGCTGGAGCTGATCTAGGGCAATGCTTGCCCTAGATATGGCTCCACTTGCCACCTGTGGCACGCGTGCCATAGGTTCGTCATCATGGCCCTATACCATTTCAGACAAATGCCTCTCCAATTTCTTCTTAAAAACCTCCAGTGATGGAACACCCATGGAAGTCTGAACCCTAGAAGTCTGTAGAGATTCTCAGTCATCCAGGTCATGGTTGTCCCATGCTTGTTCCGTGCCCCATTATCTGGTCAGAGCTGAAGAAGCTTCTTGGATGAGAAGTGAAACGTCTTCAAAGAAAAAAAACAAGAAAGTCCAGTTGCCTCCTGAAAAAAAGCATCTTTGGGACAACCGTGACCTGGATGAATCTCTGCAGACATTTAGCTATACAGTTTGGGATGGACACCCCTTGAATGGTGTGGGAGTAGGAATGGATTTCCAGAGGGAAAAATGCAGGAGAGGGGAGGGGAGGGGAGGGGAGAAGGGAGGGGAGGAGAGGAGAGGAGAGGGGAGGAGAGGGGAGGGGAGGAGAGGGGAGGAGACGAGACGAGACAAGACAAGATGAGACAAGACAAGATGAGACGAGACGAGACGAGAGGAGATTTGGTGCACAAGCTCTCAGGTACATAAATGTCTGAAGGAAGAGTAAATAGCTCAAGAATGGGAAGGTCAAGCCAGGTAGGGTTGGATGAATCATCAGAAACAAAGAAATGAGAAGTTTAAAGGACAGAGGCAATGCCGTGTGGGAAACAAGGATTTTTTATGAGGACCCAAAGACATAGAGAGATATGGATTAAAGTATATCTCCCTTCTTATGTCTCTCCAGCCTTTAATTTCTTTGGCTTACCACTTCTTACTCCTTTTTTCTGTACTCGGCATCAGGGGTGAAATCTACTTACCATCCTTACCGGTTTGGAAGCGCATGCGCATAACATGCATAACATGACATAACATGTCATGCATAACATCTTATGCATAACATGACTCTCATTCTCCAAAGACTTATACACAGCATTATCTATCTTTCCTCAACTTGAAGCCATTTACAGAAGAAAATACGGTACATTAAAGTGATCTCATCCAGTTATGGATTCATCTCATACAAGCTCATCGGTAGTTTTACTTCTTTCAGGTTGAGTGGGAGTAAAAGCACACACAGCTACACTTGCCACTCCGTGTGCTTCATTCACAAACATAATTTGAATCGCTTTTTTGTGTGTGTGTATGCGTGGCGTGTGTGTGTGTGCATGTGTGTTTGTGTGTATTGAACCTACTGCAACAGCAAAATGTTATTTTAAATGTCAGAATGCTACCTGAAAAAGTAGCACAATTGCTTTTATGGAGCGATTCAAGTGAGCTAACTTAATTTTGGACAGCAGGAGCAACAGATGTTGTAGACAACGTTTACTTTCTCTTGTTGCCTCACAGAGATTAGCAGAATAACACAATTAAAACCAGTGTTGGGTGAGGGGAGACTGAAGGTGACAAGGAACGGAAGCACGCACAATTTCTGTGTCCTTGTTTGTGCTTTGTCTACCTGGGTGCCAGTCAGTAGTAGAATGCTGCCAGTTTAACAATCTGTTCAGTGTGTCCAATCATACTTGATCTATAAAGAATTCTATTCAATTCAATTCTACTGTAGGAAGTTAGCACTCGCCCCTTTCCTAGAGGAATGAAATATTTTGGGAAATATTAAAAAGGCAGAATATTATGTTTCCCTGGACGAGAAATGGAGAAGCATGTTTTAAAGAAGAAGCAGCTCCCATCTTCCTGCCCCCACCCTTTGTCAATGGTCCAGAAGCAGAAACTCAGTCTTTGTCAATGGACCATCATCTGCAACACAATAGGACCCATCTAGCAACAGAAACTAACACAATAGGACCCATCTAGCAACAGAAACTCACCACATGGCACCTGGGAAGATTACATCAGCCATCAAGGCTAGCTAAGACCCCCACCCCCTGGGAGTCTGACAACCAATCAGGATACTCTTTCTGGGCCCCAGGAAGTTCAAAGCCAGAGAGGGCATAAAACCTGGGGACTCACTGCGTCTCATCCCACTTTTCTGTTCAGGAACTCAAGCCATGTGATCCTGTCCACAATTAAGCCATCTTTCCAAGCAGTCTCCATGTTTCCAGTGTCTTTTTCCCACTTAGAGCTGAACCAGGAGGATATTTCTTCCTACACTACTCTATATGATTCCAATTGAAGAGAATTTTTGTAGCTCAGAGTTGAACTGTGGGGTCCTTGGAGGTCTCTGAGCTTGGTTATTTTCTTGCAGAATTTTATTATCTAACTAGGTAGCAACCCCATTACACTGGCATGCAGCCTCCACATGAGAGGTCAACATTAACACCTTTAAGTAAAAAAATAATAATAATCCAGAAGATGTCTACATTGGAGGCTTCTTTATGTTTAGAAAAAGTTTGCCTTTCTTTTTCAGTTATGTAACAGAATAATAGCAGAGTTTGAAGTGTTCTACTTCCTGCTCAGGCAGGAAGCTCTATACCATTTCAGATAAATGGCTTTCCAACATCTTAAAAAACTTCCAGTGTTGGAGCATTCACAACTTCTGGAGGCAAGTTGTTCCACTGATTAATTGTTCTCACTGTCACGAAATTTCTCCTTAGTTCTAGGTTGCTTCTCTTCTTGATTAGTTTCCACCCATTTCTTCTTGTCCTGCCTTCAGCTACTTTGGAGAATTGGTTGACTCCTTCTTTTTTGTAGCAACCCTTAGCTATTGAAACACAGCTGTCATGTCACCCATATGTCCATCTCCAAGTTGGACTAAGCAAGGATCCAGATCATTGTTACATATATGTATGTATGTATGTATGTATGTATGTATGTATGTAACAATGATACTTTAAACCAAAGTTAAAGATGTTATGGGGTAAATGAGTCTTGCAACTCAGCAACTCTGTTTGCTTGATTTATGTTTTGTTAAGGAAGGAAGAATTTAAAGGAGAAATAGCAGAATGTAAAGCTTGGATAACCATGAGAAAGCAGCAAAATCTTATATTGGACTCTGTCTCTTTGCTGCCATCTAGTAGTCATATGCCCAGCCTAACCTAGCAAGAAAAAAAAAATCCCACAGATTTGTATCATCACCCCAAACTTCCTTTCAATATTCAGATTCCTCCTATATCCAAAATTGGTCTCTTGCCCTCAAAAAATAGCAATAGTCAAGAATTGTATGCTTCCACATGTTACATGATTTTATAGAGACAGTGTTGATGGAGCGACTAAGTCTGCATCCTGAAGACGGAACATCATGCTGGATTCTAAAGGTTTAAAAGTAGTATTTGCTAGAAAGAGAGGACATTTTTTGGAAGGTGCCTCTGATTGGATCAGGATCATGGTCCAGGACGCATTCAGATAACAGAATAGCAGAGTTGGACTGGACCTTGGAGATCTTCTAAGCTCAAGCAGGAGACCCTATATTATTCCAGACAAGTGGTTGTCCATGCTCTTCTTAAAAGCCTCCAGTGCTGAAGCACCCACAACCTCTGAAGACAAGCTGTTCCACTGGTTAATGGTTCTCACTCTTAAGAAATTTCTCCTCAGTTCTATGTTGCTTCTCTCCTTAGTTAGTTTCCATTGTTTCTTGTCCTACCTTCAGGTGCTTTGGAGAACAGAACAGAACAGAACAGAACAAAATAGAATTTTTTATTGGCCAAGTGTGATTGGACACACAAGGAATTTGTCTTGGTGCCTACGCTCTCAGTGTACATAAAAGAAAAGATATGTTCATCAAGAATCATAATGTACAACACTTCAAGATAGTCATAGGGTACAAATAAGCAATCCGGAAACAAAGTGGCATTAGACGAGACCCTCCCTAATTTGAAGATGGGAGGAGATTTTTACTTTCTGACTTGCAATATTCTACTAATGTAACCTTACAATAAAATAGAATTCCCACTGACAGGAAGTTTCTCCTTAGTTCTAAGTTGCTTCTCTCCTTGATTAGTTTCCACCTGTTGCTTCTTGTCCTTCCCTCAGGTGCTTTGGAGAATAGCTTGACCCCCTCTTCTTTGGGGCAGCCCCTGAGATATTGGAACACTGCTACTATGTCACCTCTAGTCCTTCTTTTCATCAGACTAGATATGGTGCTTCAGAGAGAAGTTTCCCTTCTCTAAGGGTTGAAAGGGCATTTCAGTTATGGCTTCATCAACTAGATGGCTTCTTTGGAAACACTGTTAAATGCTTCATTTGGAGCCAGTCCAAATTAAAAAAAAAATGAAAGGAAGATGTGGATTTTCCATTTCTCAAGCTGCAATATACAAATGAGTAAAAAAAAAAACAAAAAAAAAAACACCTGCATATTAATAAGAGATTGCAATCTAATCAAAACCCATTGCCTTCTGCTGCTCAATCAACGCATTGTCACAGAATACGTTACACTCAGGCACTCTTAAGTGTTTACAAACAACTTCAATAAAGCAGCGTTGTCTTTGGAAGCACTTAGATTGTGAATTTTTAAGAAGGGAAGGAGAACTTTGCAGACGATCAATCGGGACTTGGACAGCCCTACATCTTTTGAAGGGATATGGTGGCTCAATGGCTAAGACGCTGAGCTTGTCGGCAGTTTAGCGGTTCGAATCCCTAGTGCCGTGTGACGGGGTGAGCTCCTGTTACTTGTCCCAGCTTCTGCCAACCTAGCAGTTCAAAAGTACGTAAAAAATGCAAGTAGAAAAATAGGGACCACCTTTGGTGGAAAGGTAAGAGCATTCCGTGCACCTTTGGCATTGAATCATGCCAGCCACATGAGCATGGAGACATCTTTGGACAGCGCTGGCTCTTTGGCTTTGAAACAGAGATGAGCACCGCTCCCTAGACTCGGGAACAACTAGCACATATGTGCGAGAGGAACCTTTACCTTTACATCTTTTGAGTCAGAAGCAAGCTGCAGACATGACAATGGTTTCAAGGAAAACATGTTCTTGGGTACGCCCATGCACTTGTCTGAAAAGAAATCTTATTTAGTTTACACAGCTTACTTCATTAAGAACTTTTTAAACCCATTTTCAGAAGACTGGATTGCAGGGAGTTGGCTATAGATTGATGTTTATTCTGGTTTGTGGCCTTCCCTTTGTTTTCTCAGATGTTTGGACAATGGATTTTTTTTTAAAAAAAAGTTTTTAATTTTTTTACAAACATATCAAATCAATGTGTAAACAATGTGGCACCTGAGTGTCGTACATTCTAATACAAATAAAACTAGTAAAATTAATCAATCAACTTATAGATTTCTAATAATGATACACAATTATAAGTTGCAACCTGTCATTATTCAATTATTCCATGCTTTCTCTTATTGTTACTTTATTTTATTATATAAAAGTGTCTACACTAACATTCCCCCTTCTCTTATTTCTATCACTTATTCTAACTTTTAATCCTCTTTTACTGAAAAACATTTTCTTTCTATCCTACCTAACTTCTAGTCATGTCACCTACCTAAAGAAAAAAGAAAAAAAGAAAAGAAAAGAGAGAGAGAAAAGTAAAAGCAAATCAGAAAGAAGAGAAATCATCTATCCATCGTCTCTTGTTCACTTCAATACTTTAGTTGCTATGCTTTTTTTTAATTTGCCTCCCACCTTCCTCTCTGAGATCTTTATCTCTATCTGTAACTGCTTCTTGGCTGTTCAGTGGATGTTTTTATCTTCTCCCCTTTAACACGAAGGGCAGCCCTTTCTTTCCCTCCCTCTCCGTTATGATAATATCATCATCGTTCCAATTCTACAGTAATCAAAGCAACTGGGAACCAGTTGTTCTTTTGCTCTTATTTCTCTATGGCTCCATGGAAACTTTGTAGCAAGAGTTTGTCTTTGTACAAATAAAACGCCAATGTTCCTACACCGTAAATTAAATGTGTTTTTGAAAGAATAATAAAGGAATGGGAATATTAGCTCTATTGTGTTTGGGTGCCTATGGGAGAGATGTAAGGGCTAAGTGAACATGAGCTTCTTCTTAGGATAGTCCATTGACCTAATGGGCTATTATATCTCAATCACAAGACCATGCAACCAATTGCCAAATGCAAACATAAAAAAAGTCTAGATTTTTTTTATAAAGTCTCTCTCTTTCTCTCTCCCTTCCTCTCCCTCTCTCCCTCTCTCTCCCATTTCTCTCTCTCCCTCTTCCTCCCCCTCTCCCTCTCTCATCTATCTCCCAGTTTAATATTGTTAGTCTTCAAATTTAATTGGGAGGTTGTGTGTTGTAGGGACTGGGTGGGAAATATCCTTTTCAGAAATCAGATTTTAATAGTTTATTTCTATAAGTATATGTCAGCATAGATGTTAACATTCTGGTTTGTATTATACATTTTATTTTCACTTTGATTTAAAAAAAAACAGAAAAAGGAAACCCTCCTTGAAAAATTGCTATGAGGAGTAGCTGCTAAGCCCCCAAGCCACCATTCCATGTGGCACTTAAAAAGCCCTGTGAAATAAGAGCTAAGAAGAGAAATGAAGAATTTCCCCCTGCTGTGGGAAAACGTTGTCTTTCAAGTTCTGCAGAAGTGAAGTCGATGCAAAAGGAAACTTCACTTTCACTACAATTTCAAATCCTCACTGCTAAGAAATAAATCAACACAACTATTGAAAGCCTTCAATTCTGGGAGAATAGATAGCTGCTTTGGAACCAACACATGCCTTTATAGCGAAGATGGATGGTGGAACTTTGCATTTCATGAATTGGGGTGCTTGCTGATTTCCCAAACAAATATCAGGTAGTCCTTGACTTACGACCATGAGTAACATGGTTGTTCCGTAAATTTGACTCGACTTTTCTTGTCAGAAAGTTGCAAAGGGGGGATTTCACGTGATCCAGGGACTGTCATAAATATGAACCAATTGTTGTGGTCCGCCAGCAGCTTGCAGAACTGGCAGCGGAGTTGGACAGCAATGAGGCTGAGGAAGAACATGGGCCAGTCCTGGAGGCTGGGGAAGGCCCAGATGGGGGCTCTGTGTCGGAGGCAGAGATGGGGCCAGGACCATTGGGGAGTGATGTGCGGACTTTGGAGCCTCCAGAGGCTGACAGTAGAGAGGCAGAGGAACAGGAGGAGCCTGTTCCTAGTGCATGTATGAGAAGAGCTGCCAGAAGGCAGGAGCAGATAAAGCTGAGAGGATGACTCGGGAGTAGGGCCAAGAGATGATTGGCCCTTCCCATAAGGCTTAAAAGACCAGCAATGGCTCTTGGCCTCTTTGCTGAAAAACAACCGTTGAGAGAATTGCTTCTTGTTTGGCTGTAGTTATTTCTTCTGTTCCTGAACTGTTGCCAAGAAAAGCCTTTGGCAATTTGTCTAATTATCCCAAGGTCAGATATAAACTGAAGACTGGTGTTTTGAGGACTTTGCTTTCATTTAATTTAGAATACGCGGAGGATGAGTTAATTCTCAGCTGTTATAATAAAATCTGTTTGTTTTTTGGGAACTGTTTTGCATTTAATATCAACTACGTGGGCCTGGGTCACAACACCAATTGCCAAGCATCTTAATTTTGACCATGGGACCATGGGGATCCTGCAACGATCATCAGTGTGAGAAATGGTCACCGGTCACTTTGTTCAATGTCGTTGTACGTCGCTAAGTGAACTATTGTAAGTCGGGGCCCACCTGTATTTGAAGCTTAGCGATGTATCCTTTCTCCCCCTCCCACTTTTAAATCCCATCCCTTTGAGTTGGATTTAAGCCTCTCAATTTTTTTTTTTTGAGGTTCCTCTGTAGGTATTTTTGATAGCTGGGCCCTAAGCAAAAGGCTTTGGGCAATAGACATTAAAGCAAAGTCTCTGTTTTCCTTCAGGCTAGGACTGGCACTTGGTGAGGCACAGAGTAGTAGTGTGTAAAAGAAAAGGGGATTATTTTACAGAATGGTGATCTGCTGGGCAGTGTGTCAACCCCGAAGCTGACCTGATCGAAGCCACCTTAGAGCTTCAGTCAGGGGTGGGTTCTACTTACCTTTACTACCTGTTTGCATCATGCCCACATGTGCACGCTTGCTTCACGCATGCACACGCTCTTCTGCACATGTGCACATCAACTTTGATGACATCCAGGTCAGTGGGCAGAGCCTCCCGCTGATTTTATTACTGGTTCTTGCGAACCGGGGGCAACCCACCACTGGCTTCAGTGTTGCCACACTGGAGCTAAGGGAATAGGGAGGGGGGAATTGAGATAGTTGGGACTTTGTAGCCGAAATAAAATACTTTCTCTTGGGAACCAAGGACATTCTTGCACCTGGTCAGAGGAAGGAGGAGTGATGTTACCAGGCAACCAGACGGAGCCGTGATTGGACCATGTGACTGATTGCTTTGACAAAGTGAAAAACTTTTGCTTTTAATTAGGTGAAAAATGCGGAAACCCTCAGAGTTGGTTTTCACCAGATCTATGCCAATATGATGGTTTTCCCAGTTGCAATGTCTGGCTGTGAAAGTTGGATCATAAGGAAGGCTGAGCCCAAAGAATTGAGGCTTTTGAACTATGGTGCTGGAGAAGACTCCCGCGAGTCCCTTGGACTGCAAAGTGATTCAACCGGTCAGTCCTAGAGGAGATCAACCCTGACTGCTCTTTAGAAGGCCAGATCCTGAAGATGAAACTCAAATACTTTGGCCACCTAATGAGAAGGAAAGACTCACTGGAGAAGAGCCTAAGGCTGGGAACGATTGAGGGCAAAAGAAAAAGGGGACGGCAGAGAATGAGGTGGTTGGATGGAGTCACTGAAGCAGTTGGCGTGAGTTTAAATGGTCTCCGGGGGATGGTAGAGGATAGGAAGGCCTGGAGGAACGTTGTCCATGGGGTCATGATGGGTCGGGCACGACTTCGCAACTAACAACAACAAATGCCAATATGATATATCCAATAAAGCGATTCTTTGAGGAATCTAGCTGCCTAGGAGTTTTGCTTAGTATGGGTGTATTACTTGGAACCCTAACACCGTGTTGATAGAAGAAAAAGAGTGGCGAGGGGGCAAAGTTTTATCTGAACAACAGTTTGAGATGGGATATTATAGCAAAGGCTATAATACAAATGTTCCACCTAACAAGTTTGGCATTGTTAAAAAAGAAAATGTCCTTACTGTTGTATGGCCAGAAACTCAGTTAGACTCGATTCTCATTGTCCTTGAAACCAAATTTAAATCAAGCATCTTGCATAGATACATTTTGGCATTTTGTTGCCCGAAATGACCATCGCCCAATACATTTATATTCTTCCCTGCAAAACAGGATTCATCACATATTGCCTTTTTACATCAAGAGAACGGGTATTTTCCAAGAAATCTAATCCTTGCCGAATCTCGGCCGTGGCTTTGCATTTCATACACAACTGAAAAACATTTGCACCTCAATCTGTAGGCGAAGATGTACTTTTGAATGTGCATCACATTAGGGATACTGAGTGCTCTTATAAGGAATGGACTTTCTTATGCACAGTTCATTTTGTTTTCGACTTACAGATATCGTTCCCGTTGCAGCAAGTGATATGCATATAGATAACTTTCTCCGGATTTGGGCACATTGTGGGAAAAAAAGGAGAGAGAGCAGTTTGTAAATTGACAGCATTCAGGAACAAGAACATCATATCCAATCCTTTGATAGCATTGTCCTTGTACGAATAATATTTTATTCCACATTTGAATTCCTAGCATAATCCTTTTTTTAAAAAAATCCAACCTTTAATGCCTCATATTTCAATATCTTAAAATGGCTTGAAAAGAATAAAATGACTCTTATAGAGTAATGGTCTTGACCATATCTCTGTAAGATTTTTATTTCCTGTTAACTATTACTTCATCTTCCTCAAACATGTGGTTTGAGATATTTTAAATTATATCCTACTGTTAAGGTAATAAACTCACTCAGTCACTCACTCAGTCACTCACTCAGTCACTCACTCACTCACTCACTCACTCACTCTATCTATCTATCTATCTATCTATCTATCTATCTATCTATCTATCTATCTTCTCTCTTGTCTCTTTATCACTTGAGACTTTCAAGAAGAGATTGGACTGCCATTTGTCAGATATGGTGTAGGGTCTCCTGCTTGAGTGGGAGGGTGGACTAGATGACCTATAAGGTCCCTTCCAACTCTGTTAATCTGTTAAATCTACACGACTGACTCGATTTTATGAACTTTTTTTTTACTGTTGTCAATAAGTGAATGTTGCAGTTGTTAAGTGAATTCAATGTTTGATGAGAGATTGGGCCAAAAACCAGACGTAAAGGCTGTTTTTCACCAAAAGTTTAAATTGTGGTCATGTGACCACAAGATGCTGCACATACCCATAAATTTAGACCAGTTGCTGACCACTCAAAATGTAGTCATGTGACTTCATGAGAAGGCAGCCATCAGAACTTTGCAACCTGGCTTGTAAGTTCCTTTTGGGACCTCCATTGTAATTTTGAACTCCATTGTAACTTTGACCACCCAAAATGCGGTCATGTGGTCATGTGACTTCATGAGAAGGCAGCCATCAGAATTTTGCAACCTGGGTTGTAAGTTCCTTTTGGGACCTCCATTGTAACTTTGAATTTATGACCACTACACAACTCGTTGTAAGTCAATGACCACCTCTACTGCTTCCAAATATCTCCTGACTTCATACTTGATTTCTTTACATGAACCTGCTAGAGATACTCATATTGTGCAAAGCAATATAGCTAAACATGGTAGAGGATTGATCATATATATTTGGAAATGAAGAATGTGGTGGCTCTGTGATCTTCTGAAGCCATTCTAAGCCAGAACTTATTTTAGAACACCACAAAATAACATCTGCTGCAGAAAAATCAACATTTGAAAATGCCCAAACTATTTGATCTATTGGTTCAGATATAATCTATCTGGAAAGAATCTGGATGTTTTGGGAATGAAGTAGAATATTGTGGAATTGGGTCTCTCCAACAGGAACCACAATTTAGACTGTCCTAATTTTGATTCTTCAATTTTGATAACGGTAGGAAACAGTGCCTCAAGAGCCATTTAGGTGAACATGATTCCTGTGGAAAACCAGAATCTGTGATCTGCACATTTCTTTTATCTTTTTTTAAATCCATAGTTCAATAGTTAATTACATATTTTTGTTAATTTACTGTTTTTCATTAGCTTGCAATTAAAACCTAAGTAGGTTATTAATCATATTCAGAATCATTTACTAGTGATACTTTCCACATCTCCCACGGCTATTCTTAATTTGCATACTTTATCTAATTCATTTAAATATATGCAAATCTTTTAAAAAAGTAATTGTCTTGATCTAAGGCAATATTAAATAATAAAAAAAAAGTTTAGATGGCAAAAATTATCCAGTTGGAGTAGGGAAAAATATTCTTTCTCTGTGTATGCACCCACACTGTAGAGAGATGCACAGAGATACACATATGTATTCTTCAAATGCGTTTTGAAAAATTCGCAATTTAAATTCATCTTACAGAGTTGTTTATTTCTGAAAAATAAACCCTGAGCAGTGTGGTCTTGGAAATCAATAAAGGTATCTGCTTGAAGTTATATACCTGATTTATAGCCATCTCTTCACATACTGTCCAGGGAAAAGAAATTCCCATTTAAGCATATTGCCATTAAGATATACTGTATGAAGCATGCTTGATTAGCTATCAATCATTTGCTTGTGCTCGTAGCAAGAAGGGAAAATGGAACCATGTCCAACTACGATAAAAAGAGATAAATCCTTGCATTGCCATTAGAGCTCCCATCAATTCCTTTTGGGACGTAATTGTTGGGACTCTGTTACAACTTAATGGAAATCAGCTAATTCTCTGGTTTTTATCTCTCTCTCTTTTTTTTTTACTAGTAGTTCACTTTTAACTGAGTCTTCAATAATGTACATGCCATTTTTGCAATGCGGTCTCCATGCATCCCTCAATTGTTCATACAATGAACGATGGAAGGCACTAGGTACAATACATCTTGTCTAAGGAAAAGGAGGACAAAGGGTGATACGATAGCCGCCTTCCAGTACTTGAGGAGTTGTTACAACAGGTGGAAGATTCATTAAAGAGAGATCCTACCTAGAACTAAGGAGAAATTTCCTGATAGTGAGAACAATTAATCAGTGGAACATCTTACCTCAGTAAGTTATGGGTGGCTCCATCACTAAAGGTTTTCACAAATGGACAGCCATTTGTCTGAAATTGCTCGAGAAGGAGGTTGGAGGTTGCTCGAGAAGGAGGTTGGAGTAGAAGACTTCCAAGGTAGTTTCCAACCATGTTATGTTCTATGTTCTATGCCAGAGGTCTTCAAACTTGGCAGTTTTAAGACTTGAGGACTTCAATTCCCAGAATTCTTCAGCCAGCTATGCTGGAGAATTCTGGGAGTTGAAGTCCATAAGTCTTAAAGCTGCCAAGTATGAAGACCTCTGTTCTATGCTGTATCATGGAAAGTTTTTAGGAAAACTTAACTGCAGTGACCTTGTTCATATCAATATGTAGAATAGAATAACAGAGTTGGAAGGGACCTTGGAGGTCTTCTAGTCCAATCCCCTGCTTAGGCAGGAAATCCTACACCACTTCAGACAAATGATTATCCAACCTCTTCTTAAAAACTTCCAGTGTTGGAGCGTTCACAACTTCTGGAGGCAAATTGTTCCACTGATTAATTGTTCTACCTGTTTGGAAATTTCTCCTTAGTTCTAAGTTGCTTCTCTCCTTGATTAGTTTCCACCCATTGTTTCTTGTCCTTTCTAGAGTCTCAACATCTTTTTTACATCATGGCAACCAAAACTGAATGCAGTATTCTAAGTGTGACCTTACCAAGGCATTATAAAGAGGTATTAACACTTCATGTGATCTTGATTCTTTCCCTCTATGTAGCTTGGAACTGTGTTGGCTTTTTTGGCAGCTGCTGCACATGGCTGGCTCATATTTAAGTGCTTGTCCACTAGGACTCTGAGATCCCTCTCACAGTTACTACTATTGAGTGAGGTACCACCTATACTGCACCTGTGCATTTTGTTTTTCTTGCCTAAATGTAGAACCTTCCTTTTTTCACCATTGAATTTCACTTTGTTAGATAGCGCCCAATGTTCAAGTCTGTCAAGATCCTTCTGTATCTTAAGCCTATCTTCCAGAGTGTTGGCTATTCCTGCCAGCTTGGTGTCACCTGCAAATTTGATGAGTCCCCCATCTATCCCCTCCTCCAAGTCATTTCCACAAAAATATATGAATGGATACATTCAACAATCTTTTATTTTTTTAAAAAAAAATCAAAGCTACCTAAGAAGCCATCCTGATACAAGCTAAATTAGAATTCCCTTTACTATTTACCATTTTGACTAGGTTGAAGACTTGACATCAGCAAAATCAATGTTTAAAGTTTTTCCTCTCTTAATACGTAAAGCTACCTGTTCAGTGTTTCATTGAGGGAGTATGCATACTGTATAGTATGCATTAAAATATCTAGTATCTCCAAATATTTCATATGCCACGTCTGGAAATATTTTGTATTCTAGGCCAAGTATTTCAAGTTTAACTTGTCTTATCACCATCTAGTCTTACATCTCTAGTTTTACATCCAAAGCCATGACTGAACAAAACCAACGTTCTTTTTGATCAATGTTGAGGACATTCTAGTATGAATCACTTTGCTATCAGAGTTATTTAGAGAGCTATGGATCACAACTTTCAGGGTCTTCATCCTGAAGGACAGTCTGCATCCACAGCAAGGCTGATTCATGACTTCCTGACAAGGAAGCCATCTCCAGAACATGACAGATGAAGCTTGAAAAATGGCGTGTGGGTAACAGGAATGAAAACTCAACTCATCAAGTGACAAAGGTGATTTTTCTTTTTTAATCTGGTCTAAACTTCTATCCACTTTGCAGTCCTTTTGATTCTGCCTAGGGACAAGATCCGGGAACATTGTTTGCAGGGCTTACAATAAGCCTGATCATGGTACAAGATGATTCGGTTTTTTTCTTCCCACAAAGGCACAACAAAAGCAATTTTAAAAACCCTTGTTTCTTAGTTCCACAAATCAAGTAGAGCAGAAACTGCAGGGATGTTTTAATTATATAGAGATGTATGTTTTTATATCAAAATAATGTGAAACTGAATGTACTGTTAGTAAGAAAGTTTAGGGTTAAACACCAGAAGATGTCCTCAGTCATTGAGTTGATCTTGATTCCTGGTTATAGTTTCAGCGCAGTGTTATGTCTTATGACAGGGGTCAAAAACAAGGTCTGTGGGCCGGATCTGGACTGCAATGCGATTGGATCCAGCCCACGGAACCATCTTGGAAAATGTAAGGGGTGGCCCATGTGGCTTTGGCCCAGTCTACCCAGTGCAAAGAGGAAACTTTGGGCCAGCGTGGCTTTGGCCAGGGGTGGGTTCTAAATTTGTTTACTACCGGTTCTGTGGGCGTGGCTTATTTTGTGGGTGTGGCTTGGAGGTCATGTGACTAGGTGGGCGTGGCTAGCTGGTCAGAGTCATTTCTGGAAGGTCCTCGCACTTACGACCAAGTCTTCGTGCTTACGACCTGACTCATTTGTTTTCTTTTAACACTGATCAGCTGTAGGACGGCCCTTTGAAGCCCCACGGCAAGAGTTTAAACAGTTTTTTTCCCTCTAGTCATCAGCTGGGACTCAGGAGGCAGCAATAGATTGGGGGTGGGACCAAATAAAAGGTAAGAATAACGTGGGTGGGGGGTGGGGGGGTGGGAGGGCGGGGGGGAGAACCGGTTCGGTGATGTCATATCGTCACTGCTATCGGCTCGGCCGAACCGGACCGGACCGGGAGGAACCCACCACTGGCTTTGGCCCAATCTACCCAGTGCAAAGAGGAAACTTTGGGCCAGTGTGGCTTTGGCCAGTCTACCCAGTGTGAAGAGGAAACATTGGGCCAGCGTGGCTTCGTCCCAGTCTACCCAGTGTGAAGAGGAAACATTGGGCCAGCGTGGCTTCGGCCCGTTCTACCCAGTGCAAAAAAGGAAACATGCCAGCAGTTTGGGGAATGGCGTCAAGTTGGCCATGCCCACCCAGTCAGCACACCCAGTGAGTGGCATGAAGCTGGCCATGCCCACCCAGTTGACCACACACCCCGAGATCAACCACAGCCCTGACACAGCCCTCAATGAAATTGAGTTTGACACCCCTGTCTTATGGCATCTTAAGGACTCACTACTATTATTGTCCTGTAACATTTTAGAGATCACAACCACACTCACTGTTGCTGAAAACAGGAAATTGAGAACGATCAGAGAGAAAGGAAATTGCATAAAGCCCAAACTGCGATCATTATCTTATGAACCAGGGTAATTAAGAAAAAAACAGCTGGATATTGGTAAAGACATCCAATTTATTAGTTTGGTAAATTAAACATGCCCTCTCTAACATCAAACTCAGCACTGATGTTTTTAAAGAATTATGGGTGATGTTATGAGGTTTAACATGGCTTAATTTAGCTAAGAATATCAAGCTCTGTAAAAATCCTGATATAATCTGGTTTCTGTTACATTAAATATATACACACAGGCAACTCTTTTTTATTCTCTGAAATAAGTGTGAAGTAATAAGTGATATTTTTTCTTTTTTTTTTTCCAATCTCCAGAAGGATGGGAATTTCAAAAAGCATGTGGTGCATGAAACCTCTCTGTCATGTGTATTGGGATTAGAAATGTTACTTCTCAGTAAAGAAGGAATTAAAACACTGCTGGAGGCTATGTACTGAATGGATGGTTGAGGACCTGAGACATTGAAATGTTCCTCCAGTCTCTTCCCAGAATCACATTTTTGTCCATTTACAGATTGGACTGGAGGGGTAAAGCTGGGAAGGAAGCAAAGGATGGTTTAATATTATCCATGTCTCCATTATGCCCGTGTTTGTTAGTGTTTTCCTCTTTTTACTTTCAGTTGAATGCCAATATAACAAGAGCCTGGTGGCGCAGCAGACTAATAGCCTGTTATTAACATCCAGCTGCCTGCAATTACTGCAAGTTCGAATCTCCCCAGGCTCAAGGTTGACTCAGCCTTCCATCCTTTCTAAGGTAGGTAAATTGAGGATCCAGTTTGTGGGGGCAATAAGCTGACTTTGTATAAATATACAAAAGTATTAAGGCTATTGCTTAACGCATTGTAAGCCGCCCTGAGTCTCCGGAGAAGGGCGGCATATAAATCAAATTTAATATATATATATATATATATTCTTTTTGTTGTTGTTGTTCAGGTATCTTGGTTAAGGATGAACATCTGCACCAGTGATGGGATTCAAATAATTTAACAACTGGTTCTCTGCCCTAATGACTGTCTGGGTGGGCGTGGCCATGGTGGGCATGGCCAGGGGGTGTGTCAGGCAGCACTTGGCCTCCTGCACCCCACCGGGAACAAAAATGGGCCTCAGGGGGGTCGCACCCCCTGCGCCCCATTTTGGGCCTAGGAAGCCTCCCTGAAACTTCCTGGGAGTGAAAATGGGCCACGGTGGGGGCACGCCACACTCCCCATGCCTCTTTTTGGGCCTAGGAGGCCTCCCTGAAGCCTCCTGGGATTGAAAATGGGCCACGGTGGGGGCACACCACACTCCCCATGCCTCTTTTTGGGCCTAGGAGGCCTCCCTGAAGCCTCCTGGGATTGAAAATGGGGCATGGGGGGGACTCCTGGAAGGGTCAGGGCAGGAAGGGGTGGGGCAACCAGCAATTTAACTACCGGTTCGCCGAACCGGCTGAATCCCACCACTGAGCTGCACTTTTTTTCTCCAGAGTTAGGAATCAGATGCTTAAGAGGCTTATCAAAGTGAGGATTTCAATTTATTCACAGTTGATTCTGTGGCCTTCAACTCAAATTTTCATCATTTGTGTATTTTTTTTTATCCTGAGTGAATTAAAAAATAACCTCCATCCTTAAATTGGACAACAATTCTGATGATGAACCTATGGATTGTTGGGGGCAATAGGTTGACTCTGTAAATGGCTTACAGAGGGCCGTAAAGCATTGTGAAGCGGTATATAATAGCTATTGCTATTAGAACTGAAGAAGCTTCTTGGATGAGAAGCAAAACATCTTCAAGGAAAAACAAAGTCCAGTTGCTTTTTGAAAAAGCACCTTTGGGACAACCATGCCCTGGATGACTGAGAATCTTTATAGACATTGGATTAAAAATGTTGGATAGGTTCAGGTGCCTATTTAATTGGTATCGAAGAGAACCAATTTGATTCTCTGATTTTTCACATACTGGCTGCAAGAGAGTAAGCATACATTTCTTGCCTCAATGACAACTTGCCTTAGGTTAATCACGAATGTCCATCTCTAAATTGGTTTTCCTTTTCAAACTGCTTCCTAACATATTAAATAATTTGGAAACAGGTGTATAAAATCTACAGTCTTAATGTGTAGAATGTGTCAGGGTTCCAAGTAACAACCTCAACGAAAAAAGACTCCAAGGCTTGAAGTTCCTCAAAATTCCATTTTACTAAAGATGTCATATTGGCACATCTGGGAAAACCCAAATCTGAAAGCTTCCAGGTTTTCCCCACCCAAAGGAAAGTTCAAGACCCTGCCCAGCAC
Organism: Pituophis catenifer annectens; assembly: GCF_029215685.1. Classification (NCBI taxonomy): domain Eukaryota; kingdom Metazoa; phylum Chordata; class Lepidosauria; order Squamata; family Colubridae; genus Pituophis; species Pituophis catenifer. The sequence goes on from NW_027256884.1 coordinate 6,345,674, forward strand.
TGACATGTCCATCACAAGGTCCAATCAAAACACCATCCCAACTGAAGATGCCTCCCAGTTCCAGCCCTCCAGGTGCAGGGCAAGATGTCCTTGACTCTCTGAGAAAGGAATGTTATTATGACTACATATCACCCATGCTCTATACAATCCCCCCCTCCCAATTTCCCACAGTAGTAAACTTGGCAGGCCTGAAGGCCCAATGCAAAAGATGGCTTCCAGGCCTGACGCCAACTTCAGTCTGACCTAAGCATAGTACATAAAATCATCTGCCACAATGTCCTTCCTGTCAATGACTACCTCAGCTTCAACCACAACAATACACGAGCAAATAATAGATACAAACTCAAGGTAAACCATTCCAAACTCGATTGCAGAAAATATGACTTCAGCAACAGATTGATCAATGCCTGCAATGCACTACTTGATTCTGTAGCTTCTTCCCCAAACCCCCAAAACTTTAACCTTAAACTGTCTACTGTTGACCTCACCCCATTCCTAAGAGGTATGTAAGGGGCGTGCCTACCGTCCCTGTCCTAATATTCTTTTTTACTTACTCTTTTCATGTATTCAAATTATGTTTATACTTTTACCTGTTATCTTATATATGCTTGACAAATAAATGAATAAAAATAAATAAAAAATAAAGAATGTCTATTACATGTGTTCCCATGAGTTATAGGTGCATTTCTATGGAGAATCATCAAAATTCTACGACAGTGCTGTGCAGGTTGATAAGGAGAATTCCTTCTAAGTTTTGCTTTTTATGCCTTTCGCTTTGATTTGGATTTGAGTGAATTTGCTCACTGCAGATCAGCCCTGTACATAATAGATCACTTTCCTTTCTTATTCCTTCCCTTCCCTAGCAAGCAGAAAGTTCTAATGTGAAGCAATTTCAGTGCTATCCCGGCCTGTACACAGGAGGAATTGATGATCTGCTCTTTCACCTGCTTTTGTTCTCTGTGACAAATTGATCTGATAAACCAGAAAATTAAACTGTGTCTGGAGGAGCCAGACTGAATTCTGTGCAAAATACAAGGACGGGTTAGATAAGTAGTTCTAAGGCAGCAGGCAAGAATTCTGTTGGAGCTTAAAACAAAGCGGGATTAAGGAAACCTGAGCATTTACAGGTTGATACATTCAGATATTTGAACAGGGCAAAATTTAAAAATGTGCTTGTGTGAAGAGTTATTCCATAAGGGAAGAGTGTTTTGGGGAACGTAAGGAGGTTTGACTCCATTGAAGTTTTAGAAATGGCATTCAGGTTGGGCAGTTTTTATTGTCAAGCAATCTGGTCTATCTGAGGCTACAAAGAATTTTTTTTTTCTTTTTATGACCCTGTAATCTCTTTTGCTGGGGTGGAAATGGGGCGACTGAATGGAGCCGAGAATTTACTAGCCGGATGCCCTTCCTGACGCCTATGGAGAGTTCACAGCAGACATTTTTTTTTCTTTGCGCCCTGATAGAGAAGCATCTGTTGCTGCCTGGGATTGAACTCTCAACCTTCCGAGTGGGAGGTGAGTGTCTTCATCTCTAGGTCACTGCGCCACTCCAGGCTACAGAGAATGCAAGTAGCAAATTTTACCTGTTGACTGTTTCCAGCCATTTCTTCCTTCCGATTCCCCAAAATTATACAGTGACGATTTTGGAGTGTCCAACCATTGATTGCTGGCAGCACAATTTTATTGTTGAGCAAAGAACTTGGAATAGAACTTCTAAAAATACCCATGTCCCTAAGACTTGTGCATGAAAAAAAAATCATAATCAAGATAGATTTTGTTTTACAAAACACAACAAAGGTAAGAAGGTCTCCCTGGAAGGCTATCTAAAGCTAAGAACCAGTGGTGCTCCCTTGTCCATTATGGAGAAGTCAGAGAAATACCTGTACTGCACAGGTAAAGGACAGAAGTCAATGAACTGGAAAAGGACGTGATGCAAAATCTGAGAACATAGCAGATGTTTCTGATAAAACTACTGTCAGGGTTCCAAGTAACACCCCCCCAACGAAAGAAGACTCCGAGGTAAGCAGTTCCTCAAAGTTCCATTTTATTAGAGATGTCATATTGGCACATCTAGGAAAACCCGAATCTGAAAGTTCCCGAGTTTTCCCCACCCAAAAGAAATTCCATATCCTTTCCCCTGCATACACATGTCCATCACATGGTCCAATCAATTCACCATCCCAACTGGAGATGTCCCCTAGTCACACCTCTCCAGGTGCAGGCTGAACGTCCTTGACTCCCAGAGAAAAGAATGTTGTTATGTCTATAGATCTCCACCAACTTCATACAACCCCCTTCCCACTTTCCCACCGTACTAAGTGTGGGAGCCCTGAAGATCCAAAGAAAAAGATGGCCTCCGGGGCTGACAACTATTCTTCACTTCTATTTTGCCTCGTTCCCCCTTTCTACCCTGTTTCCCCCAAAATAAGACCTCCCCGGATAATAAGCCCAATCAGGCTTTTGAGTGCATGTGCTAAAATAAGCCCCCCCAAAAATAAATCCTCCCCAAAAATATTAAACCACATGCGCAAATGGTCCCCACCATTTCTTAGGGTTAGGGTTGGGGTTGGGGTTGGGGTTGAGGTTAGGGTTAGGGTTAGGGTTAGGGTTAGGGTTAGGGTTAGGGTTAGGGTTAGGGTTAGGGTTAGGGTTAGGGTTAGGGTTAGGGTTAGGGTTAGGGTTAGGGACAGAGCTAGAAATCAGGTAAGACGGCAAGAGGAGTCCTGTCTTGCTCCATGCACCCCAATATAATAAGACCTCCCTCAAAATAAGGCCAAGCACTCATTTCGGGGTTGAAAAAATATAAGACAGGGTCGTATTTTTGGGGAAAACATAGTATGTACAGTGGCAAACCAGGAAGCCCTGAGGTAATATTGACTACAAGAAGATGGCACTATTTCATGTAACTTGCCCAGGACGTAGAGTAAGTCATTCCTCTTTGATCCATGGCATGTTCCTGCTGAGGCTTTGTTGTTTCCAATGATGTACGAGAAGCTTCCTCCCCAGAAGCAAGCATTACCAGAACAGAGATGATTAGAGAATCTCACTTAATAGGTTCCTATTTGTCTTGACAACCATCAGAACGTTAATCCCATAAATAAAATGGAAAACATCATTCTGCCTTAGCTTAATATCACCTATCTTCATAACTGTTCATCAGGCATGATTCTCGAGACATATTCATCATCTGTGATGTCTGGATTTTTGTTTTTTATCTGTAAAATTTTACTTTGAGGTAAGGGAAGCAGAATTGACACATTCCCCCAGGATGTAGCAGTTTTTGGAGAAATTGCTTATATATCTGTTCCTTCTCCTGCGAGTGTTATGGTTTGTTTCCATCATCAGTATTTAGTTCATCTTAATTAAGGCCCCTGTTAGGAGAGGGGCTGAAGAGAGAGAGAGGGGGGGGGGAGGGAGGGAGGGAGATGATAGAGATAGAGATAGATAGATAGATAGATAGATAGATAGATAGATAGATAGATAGTGTTGTGGCTCCGATCCCCGAGCCCATCTTATCGGAGGAAGAAGGCTCCAAACATGAAGGAGAGGAGCCGGCCAGGCCTGTGGTTGTACTGGAGCCTGTAAATGTCTGGATGGGAAGGAACCAACTTCAATTCAATCCTGGCAAGATGGCACAGCTATGGGTTTTTGGTCCCCTAGGCAAGATAATGTCTCATCTTTCTCTGGATGGGGTGGGACCTCTTACAATTTAGGGCTCCACTTGAACTTCCAGCTTCTGCCCAAGGAATAGGTGGCAGCCATGGCTGGGGAGGAGGGGCTTTGCACAGATTTGTCTAGTCTGCCAATTGTGCCCTTTCCTGGACTGGGTGGCCTTGCTCATGGTAACTCAGATCTTTGTCACTTCCTGGTAAGACTTCTGCAATAGGCTCTACATGAGGTTGCCCCTCAAGACCATTGTTGTGGCTCCGACCCCCGAGGCCATCTTATCAGAGGAAGAAGGCTCCGAACATGAAGGAGAGGAGCTGGCCAGGCCTCCCTCTCCAGGCCCCTCCTCTCTGGCAATGCCTCAGGTGTCTGCCGAGGGAGAGGAGATTGGCCAGGAGCCAAGTGTCTCTGATGACAGCGATGACGGTGATAAGTCGTTCCTGGATCCACGCCAATGAAGGCGAGATAAACGTTTGCAGCAGATGAGGAGGCGTGCCAGGGATTAAGCTGAGTCACTGGACCACACCCCACAGGCTATATAAGAGAGTGTGGTGGCCATTTAGACTCTGTGACGGACAAAGCTAACTTCTGGCTAGTCACTTTGTACAACGCCTGATCTGCTGAAGGTTTCATGTTTGAGCTGGACTGTTTTGAAAACTGTATGTATTTAGTTGGTGTTATCTGGTGGAGGGACACTCCCTCTTCTTGTAGTAAAGCACTTGGCAGACGGTTATCGTATTGCTGCCAAGTTCCTGATAATGAACCTTGTGTGTGCCAAGTACTTCTTTAAACCCCGGCTGGCTGTTTGTGTGTGTGTGGGGACGGGGACAGAATAGATAGATAGATAGATAGATAGATAGATAGATAGATAGATGGATGGATGGATGGATGGATGGATGGATGGATGGATGGATGGATGGATTGGGGGGTGGGGGGTGGATGGATGGATGGATGGATGGATAGATGGATGGATGGATGGATGGATGGATGGGTGGATGGATGGGTGGATGGATGGATGGGTGGGTGGGGGTGGAATGGGTGGATGGATGATAGATAGATAGATAGATAGATAGATAGATAGATAGATAGATAGATATCAACTATATAAAAACTATATGGACTATATGAACACAATTCAGGAGTTCGATCCAAGATAGAGGCAGCTATTTCTCTCTCTGGGCACCATGAGAATATATCTGCCGAACAAAACTCCGCACTGGAGACAGGAAGGGCATCTGGCCATTAAAGCACTCTGCTAGCTCCATTCGGTTGCCCAGACTCCACTCCACAAGGGATTATGGGGTCCTTAAATGAAGATGATATATATAAAAACTGGAAAGATCTTAACTGGAAAGATCATGCAACCAATCCAGGAAATCTTAATACAAAACTTTAAAAAGATGAGGTTTGGACTGAAATAGGTTTCCTAAAAGCAACTCCTCATACAGCTCTTTTAAGAGAGACTTGGTATTCTTAAGTCATTTTGACCCTAAGAAAATATGAAGAATGTATCGTTTTATGTGCTATTTCCAATATCAAAGCTGACTCTATTTATAATCTTCTTCCATACGTTTTTGTTCTTCTACCATACCTGCAGACCAATTCATATGCCGCAGTTTGTTCATTAAACTACTCTTTTTAAAGATCTCATTTATTACGTTGGTTCTTTTGCGCAGTCAGCCAGATGTTCAGACTTGAGTTGGCATTTTTATCCAAGGACCTGGGATAGACAGATTTGGATGTTTGATGGTGTTAAAGATATCATCGCGAGGTGTAAGCAGTTCCTGCTTTTTTTTTTGCAATTGACTGATGATGATTTTGTCAATGCCAGTGGTTTTCAAATGGTGCTCCAGTTGTTTTGGGATTACGCCAAATACACCCTTGGTAGCATCTTTGCTTTCTTTTGCCACAGGCATTTTATTTCTATTTGCACATCTTTGTATTTTGCTGTCTTCTCCAGTTCTTTCTCTTGTTATTCTGCTGTCTCCAGATACTGCCACATCCACTATCCAGACAACACACACCATTGTGAAATTACTGTCACATACAAATATCTGGCACGTTCACTGGGCATCTCAGACAGGGAGGGGGAGGAGGGGGAGCTGCAGGAGCATTTCCCAAAGCAAGTTGAGCAGTTAGCTGTGCTACTTGCTGTTGCAGAAGCTGATTGGCCTCTAGCATCTGCTGTATCTGCTGCTGCAGCTGTTGGTCCATCGTGGGTTAACGATGGAGTATGTGTTGGTGACGAACAAGATGATCTGTCCCCGTCCACACACACACACAAACACAGCCAGCCGAGGGTTTAGAAAGTACTTGGCACGCACACAGGTCGTTATCTCAAACTTGGCAGCAATATAATCACCGTCTGCCAAGAGCTTTTACTGCAACAGATAACATAAAATTACATACGCATTGCAAATAGTCCAGCAAAACAAAATCCCTTTCGGCAGCTTCAGATGTTGTTCAAGTGACTAGCCAAAGTTCGTTTTTGTTGGTCACGGAGTTTTACCAGCCACCACCCTCTCTTATATAGTCTCTGGGGTGTGGTCCAGTGACTCAGTTCTAATCCCTAGCACGCCTCCTTAACTGCTGCAACCGTTTATCACGCCTTTGTTGGCATGCATCCAGGAATGATGGCTTTCCTTCGCTCTCATCCAAGACACCTGGCTCCTGGCTAATCTCCTCTCCCACCTGAGACAGTGCCAGAGGGGAGGGGCCTGGAGAGGGAGGCCTGGCTGACTCCTCTTCCTCATGTTCGGAGCTTTCTTCCTCCGATGAGATAGGCTCAGAGGGCGGGGCCACAACACATACAAATGCCTAACACACATGCCACCCCCTGATCAGTATTGCAAGGGTTAACACCCACACCCTCACCTCCATTACCACTCCCCCTTACCTTTGACCACACCTCCCTGGTACTTAAGGGGCATACACGAGGCGCTGGGCAGTTCTTCAGCCACACCTGTAAGAGAGCAGGGTTGGATAAATAAATATGATTGAAACATACCATTGACTCTGAGTATTTCTTGGGCTAGATCCTCGTACATTAACAATTACAACTGCCAGTTCTTTAGCTGCTGTTGGTCATCTACTACATCCATACAACCTAGGACAGGCGTCTGCAACCTTAAATGCTCAAAGAGCCATTTGGATCCATTTCCCACAGAAAAGAAAACACCGGGAGCCACAAAACCCTTCCTGTGCCTGACTATTTTTTGAGCGGCCACAAAACTAGCATATATAGTTGAATTAAAGATTCTGTTTTCTTCTGAAACTTTTCTTTTCTTGGATTTATCCATGGTTGGCCTACCGGGGGTTGAAAAGCTCAATAAATTGCGTGCCGGCAGGTGTCGCACATTGGCGGTTGTGACGCATATTTTGAGTGACGGAGCCACAGCAGAGGGGTGAAAGAGCCACATACAGCTCCAGAGCCGCAGGTTGCTGACTCCTGACCTAGGATGTCATAAGGTATCATTGGTGTAGGCCAGTAGTGGGATTCAAATCCTGGTGCTCCCAGTTCGCTATCGGTAGCGCACGGGTGCGCATGCTTGCTTTGCGAGCACACAGTGCTTCTGCGCATGTGCAGAGCATTTTTAATGATGTCTGGGTGGATGGGCAGAGCCTCCCACCAATACCGAACCGGGAGCAACCCACCACTTGTGTAGACATGCAATATAGGGCAGGGGTGGGCAACTGTGGCCCTTTTACAACCTGTGGACTTCAACTCCCAGAATTCCTGAGACAGCCAGGAATTCTGGGAGTTGAAGTCCACAGGTCATAAAGGGGCCATATTTGCCCACCCCTGATATAGGGCATGTCAAATTTTTCAGCTTTCAATTCCCAAACATTAGGGGTGTTCAAAAGTTGTGGCAGGCTTCGGGGATTCTGAAGATATTTTGATTACTTTCATATAATTTAGATGTGCTTGGTAAGTGACTATCTAAATATCATAACTTTTTAACATTTTGTTTGTTTCATTTGCAGATCCAAGCAGTTTGGCCTTTTGCAATCGACAGATGGAAATGTTGTCCACGCACAGATTTTCTAATTGCTGTCCAAGATTTTTTGGTATGGTCTCCAGTGTGCCAATCAACACTGGGGTGACGATGGCTGCTTTATGCCACAACCTTTCAATTCCAATTTTCACATCTTGATACTTTGTGATTTCTAATTCTTTGCCTTCTAGACTGCAACTTCTGGTATCGCCACATCAATTATCCCCACTTCATTCATTTTCTTTTCAACCACAGCTAAATCTGTTGTGTTAAGAGCCTTGGAAGTACAGTGGTCTAAAGCACCCTGTTATTAAGAACAGCTGCCTGCAATTACTGCAGGTTCGAATCTCGCCAGGCTCAAGGTTGACTCAGCCTTCCATCCTTTCTAAGGTAGGTGAATTGAGGACCCAGTTGTGGGGGCAATAAGCTGACTTTGTATAAATATACAAAAGGATGAAGGCTATTGCTTAGCGCATTGTAAGCCGCCCTGAGTCTCCGGAGAAGGGCGGCATATAAATCAATTTTTTTAAAAAAGGGGCCAAGATTTGATCAGTTTGCATTCGGAAGTCCCACAATATTTTAACCTGTTCATTAATGACTACTTTTTCACACTAGTGTTTCATTACTGGCAGATTGTAATTTTTACAGATTACAATTTTTACAGATGAATCATTTTCATGGACTAAAACATATGAAGAACGGTTGCAGGAACTGGGCATGGCTAGTCTAGTGAAGAGAAGGACCAGGGAAGACATGATAGCAGTCTTCCAATATTTGAGGGGCTGCCACAGTGAGGAGGGGATCAAGCTATTTTCCAAAGCACCTGAAAACCAGACAAGGAATAACGGATGGAAACTGACCAAGGAGCAATTCAACCTGGGAATGAGGAGGAACTTTCTGACAGTGAGACCAATCAACCCATGGAATAGAAGTTGCCTTCAGAGATTGTGGGAGCTTCATCACTGGAGGCTTTCAAGAAGAGATTGGACTGCCATTTGTCAGAAATGGTGTAGGGTCTCCTGCTTGGGCGGGGAGCTGGACTAGATGACCTACAAGGTCCCTTCCAACTCTGTTAATCTGTAATCTGTAATTTTGACGAGTGTGTTTCTGCTTCCTTTGCATTCGGCTGCAAATTCACAGTTTGCCTTAACTTTAGCTGCTTCACCAGTAAGTGAATTTGTCACGTTCTTAACTTTTATTAATTCTAATATGTTCTTTAGAAACAGGCTGGTAACACGAGATTCACCACAGCTTTACCATTCTATTTTTGGAGCAGCCCCTGTCCACAAACAGTCTATTTCCTTTTTTCTCTGATTTTTTTTTTTAAGCTGAGTATGAAAGACAGAGGGAGAAAACAGAAAAGCCATTTACACGACTGTTTAAGACTGAAGAAAGCTGCACAACCAGAGAACAACCAAAGGGGAGATTTGAAACTGCCCTCTCCTTTTTTCCATTCAGTCAATTAGCAAAGCAAACTTCCCTGTTCTTTAAAAACTTCCACTTGCAATTAGAATTGCCGAGAACTTGCTGACTGAGAGGTATTTGAAAAGAATATATACTTAAGGCAAGAGAAGAAACTAGCTGGAAATGTTTCTTTTTTTAAAAGGGAAAAAAAAAAACACCTAGTTTCAGTTCCAGGACAGCCAGCAAATAGAAATAAAAGAAAATTACTCTGTTTTCATTCCCTAAATTCACAGAAACATGTTAAAAAGGTGACCCATAATTATTTTTGCTGAGACAGCAACTGAGGATGACATGTTAAATCACCAGTGCTCCCTCCGGCTGACCAATGGGAGAATACAGTGGTGAAATCCAAATTTTTTTACTACCGGTTCTGTGGGCATGGCTTGGTGGGCATTCTGCCAACCCTAGTAAGATTACGACTATTTATTCTTTGGATTCTTGTAGGCTGTTAAGAAAGTTAATTAACAGCCTTTGTTTGAAAAAGACTGATTTAATTCAGTAAACTAAGGTTTGTACAGACTGTGTGTGTGCTGCGTTCTTTGGGATCTGTAGCTGGGGCAGAACACGCCGCACTCTGGGGCCAGCCAGAGGTGGTATTTGCCAGTTCTCTGAACTGCTCAAAATTTCCGCTACCGGTTCTCCAGAACCTGTCAGAACCTGCTGGATTTCACCCTGGGAGAATACAAAAAAATAACATAAAATCAGGGTCATCCATATAATTCGTTTTTTTGTTTTGTTTTGTTTTGTTTAAAAAAAAACAGAGTTGGGAAATTCAAACCCACCAAGGTACGATTATATCATTCAGTTCAAAAGAGGGTGAAAGTTTTAGCATAACCTCCATGAACAGGTAAGGCAAAGCAACATGGGGAATTTCGGCAGTAGTCAACAAAGCCAATGCAATCCTAGATTGTATTAATAGAGGAATAGATTCAAGATGACGTGAAGTTCTAGTACTGTTTTGTAAAGCCTTAGTAAGACCACACTTAGAATACTGCATCCAATTCTGGTCACCACAATACAAAAAAGATGTTGAGACTCTGGAAAGAGTGCAGAGAAGAGCAACAAAAATGATTAGGGGCCTGGAGGATAAAACATATGAAGAACGGTTACAGGAATTGGGTAGGTCTAGTTTAATGAAAGGAAGGACTGGGGGTGACATGATAGCAGTGTTCCAATATCTCAGGAGCTGCCACAAAGAAGAGGGAGTCAAGCTATTCTCCAAAGCACCTGAAGGCAGGACAAGAAGCAACGGGTGAAAACTAATTAAGGAGAGAAGCAACTTAGTAGAAATTTCCCAAAAGTGAGAGCAATCAACCAGTTGAATGGCTTGCCTCCAGAAATTGTGGATTACTCTGGAGGCTTTCAAAAAGAGACTGGACAACAATTTGTCTGAAATGGTATAGGATGTCCTGCTCAAGCAGGAGGTAGGACTCAAAGACCTTGGAGGTCTCTTCCAACACTATTATTCAATGTTCTATGTTCTGTCTACCATCTCACCTGAATTCAACAGGTTCAGTCAGAATTTGAGATCAATTTCAGACATTCATTGCAAAGAGGACATTAGTCAACCAAGGCATACAGAGTTTCAGAGAGATGGATTCTGGCGAATTCATGGCATTGATCAAGTATTCTGCCAATCCATTTGTGTCTGGACAATATGGTGCAGATGTCGAGGACATGATGCCATTTTGTTTCAGAACATTTTGGAAGCCATCGCTCTATCACTCCTCGGCCAGGCAGCCTGTCTGATCCTGAATGGCCATGCCAAATATCCCTGGCCATTTGGAAGAACCATCTGTCTCTACAAGAAAATCCCATGCCAAAAAAATGGCCTTGCAAAATCCAGGTGGATGTGTTCCCAAGGAGTCCTTGTTCAATTCCATAAGTGAGGATGTGTCAGACCAGACATATTTTATAACACCAATTGCCAGAGCTGACTTCAGCTAACTGTGTAATTTCCCTGTCCATTTTGGACTGTTTATAACATTCTTAACTTGATACCAATAAAACAGTGGTGAACTCCCCATTTTTTTACTATTGGTTCTGTGGGTGTGGCTTGGTGGGCATGCTGTAGTTTGGTGGGCGTAGCTTGGTGGGTGTGGCAGGGGAAGGCAAAATCTCCATTCTCACCCCACTCCAGGGGAAGGATACTGCAAAATCTCCATTCCCACCCCACTCCAGAGGAAGGATACTGCAAAATCCCCATTCCCTCCCCACTCCTGGGGGAAGGCTATTGCAAAATCTCCATTCCCATCCCACTCTGAGGCCAGCCAGAGGTAGTATTTGCCAGTTCTCTGAACTACTCAAAATTTTCCCTACCGGTTCTCTGAACTACTCAAAATTTCTGCTACCAGTTCTCCAGAACCTGTCAGAACCTGCTGGATTTCACCCCTGCAATAAAGGAGAATATTTCTAACTTGGGGTTGGACTGAAGGGTTTTTGCTCCTCTCTGAGCTTGGTTGTTTTCTTGAAGATATTTTATTACTCAACTAGTAGTCTACAAGCACTGATGATGTCATGTAGTTGGGCAACAAAACATCTGCAAGAAGACAACCAAGCTCAGAGAGCACCAAGGACCCCTCATTCCTAACTTGAGGATACCATGTTGTCTTACTTTTTAGAGACTATTGCTTGACGTCCATGTGATAGAAATGAATCATGAGTTTTATTTTTTCATAGGAGAAGGAAAAGGAGAAACAGCAGGAAGAAAAATAGAGGAAATAGAAGTCTCTGGTGGTTCATTTTTCCAGGCGCTTAATTCCAAACGTAACTACTGTATAAATGCTTCTTTGAGCAACGGATTATTCTCTTGGTGTTCCTGGTACTATTTACAACAGACTGTAGCAATGAGGCCGTTTTGTTGCCTGTTATCTCCCACATTGGCAATTACGAAACGATACCTTTGTTGCACACTGATTACAATTCAGAATTTCTGAAACGCAGCTCATCTTTGAATGAAGGTAGAAACCACATTAGTGTAGAGTGAGTACGTGTGCTTGTGTGCATTGGACAGTCAATGACAGGAAAATAACATGTTTGGACTCAAAATTACATTCCTATTATTTCCTACACTGGAATTTTGAAATTTGTCCAAATTTTGAAACTTCCCAGATGAACTTCAAAGTTCCTGATTATACTCCATGGGATGTGGGAGTCTGGAAGCAAAACTCATAGGCATCGTGGCGACCAAAACTGGATGCAGTATTCCAAGTGTGGCCTTACCAAGGCATTATAAAGTGGTATTACGTGAAGTGTTAATAGCACTTTATAAGGCCTTGGTAAAGCCACACTTGGAATACTGCATCCAGTTTTAGTCACCATGATGTAAAAAAGATGTTGAGACTCTAGAAAGAGTGCAGAGAAGAGCAACAAAGATGATGAGGGGACTGGAGGCTAAAACATATAAAGAACGGTTGCTGGAATTGGGTATGTCAAGTTTGATGAAAAGAAGAACTAGGGGTGACATGATAGCAGTCTTCCAATATCTCAGGGGCTGCCACAAAGAAGAGGGGGTCAAGCTATTCTCCAAAGCACCTGAGGGCAGGACAAGAAGCAACAGGTGGAAACTAATCAAGGAGAGAAGCAACTTAGAACTAAGGAGAAATTTCCTGACAGTCAGAACAATTAATCAGTGGAACAACTTGCCTCCAAAAGTTGTGAATGCTCCAAAACTGGAAGTTTTTAAGAAGAGATTGGACAACCATTTGTCTGAAGTGTTGTAGAGTTGGACTAGAAGACCTCCAAGGTCCCTTCCAACTCTGTTATTCTGTTCTGTTCTATTCTATTCTATTCTATTCTATTCTATTCTATTCTATTCTATTCTATTCTATTCTATTCTACTCTACTCTACTCCTCTTCCTGTTCTATTCTATTCTATTCTATTCTATTCTATTCTATTCTATTCTATTCTATCCTATCCTATCATATCATATTCTAGACCTCTCCTTTTTTCTTTTCTTCTTTTTTTTCTTTTTTGTATCTAGCATTCCGGAATAATTTATTTTCATCCTAGAAGGCATATTTATGTTGCTTAATCCATTCCTGTTTTCTTTTTATTTCAATGTATTAAGGAATGCAGTACAATTGTCACATTGTGCTTAAAAAAACCCCAAAAGTTGATAAACCCAAGTTTTATTAACCTATGATAAACCCAATTTTAAATGTAACCCATACTGCTTTAACCTCTGGAAAAATAATGCCAAACCTTTTAGATAAGTCAAGTGTTCCATCCCTAAATTAGGAAACAAACAAGTTTTTTTTAAGGTTTTTTTTTTTTTGAAGTGAACTGATCTAATTCACACTTCATTGGCTAATGTCGAAAGATCAGCGTTCGCACACCTTTCAATGTTGTGATGAGCACTGGGATATATAATTTTTATGTAAAAATGCATAAATGCTATCTTCAAAAAGATGTGTGTTAGAAAGATGGGCTTCAAAATACAATGGAATGCGAATGAAAGAAACAGAGATTTAATTGCACAGAAAATCACATTAAATCAGAGTTAGGTTTGACTAGGTATTGCCACCTAGTTGGGCATCACCATAAATTGAACTATCCCCATGTGGCACTGGAATTGATTGGGTTGGGTTTGCCTAACTACACATGGCAAGAATAAGACAAAAGAAATAGACAGCAGGAGAGAGGAGAAAAAAAAATCTTGAATATACAAGATTGACAGGAGTTTTCAGGAGCTTAACAAGATACTGTCAATGGAGGTTCTCCGTCATGCAGGTCATAATTGTCCCAAAGGTTCTTTTTTTCAAGAGGCAACTGGATTTTCTGGGTTTTTTTTTTCTTTGAAGACGTTTCGCTTCTCATCCAAGAAGTTTCTTCAGCTCTGTTTGGATGGTGGGGAATGGAAGGATTTATACTCCTTGCAGACATCTGGCCATTTGCATTCTTTTAATTCAATTCCAATCAAATCTTTATTGTCAGTGCACAACAGATGCACAACGAGATTGGTTGAGCTCCCTCAGTGCACACACACCCCCAAACACAATGCAACTCACAGTGAAGACAGAAAATCCCTAACCCAATATATCATATTAACAAAACACCCAGTCCTATTGCACCAGTGTGAACATGTTACACATTGCACCGGCCCTGCAGTCCATCATACTACGTAGTTATGATGTTATTTCTCATTCAGGAATCTGACAGCCTGTTAGGAAATGGTTATTTGTCTAACTAGTTGGTCAGGCAATATATAAACCAACAATGTATGTTTGCAGTCAGAAAGGTATTATATTGCTTTAAAACTGTATTGCATCATCCTGTATCCTGATTGGCTAAGGTCTGTAGCCAATGTACTTAAGAGAAGTCAGGATCATGGCTTCTGTGGATACTACACCATTTTACCTGCTTATTTGCTGTAACTCTCTACCTGATCTCTCTGCATGATCACTGCTTGATCATAGCTACATGTTGCTTTCTACTATTTATTGAATGTTTTGATATTGAACTTGTTCCTGTTTTGAAACTCAGGAAGAACTGTTTTATTGTGTATGACTACAACTGGTAAGAAGACTTTGTACTTGAAATATCCCTGGATTGATCTTTTAACTCTCGTCTTATCTGTGTATGACTTGGATTGTTTTTGGACTTTGCTTTACTTTTTCTAAAAGTAAAAGACTACAACAACTCAGTGTGTTTGTATGTTGACTGTGATTGTTCACAACCACTCCCAGTTGCTTTTCATGCGTTTACTCAAAGGGTACTCTGCTCAATAACCTACAACATCGGTTATGAGCCAAGAATATCCTTAGCACAGCCCACGGATAAAAACTGTTCTTCAGCCTGTTTGTGCAGCTGGCTATGCTTCAATATCTCCTTCCCGATGGTAGGAGGGTAAAGAAGTGATGACCAGGGTGAGAGTCATCCCTGAGGATTTTCCTCACTCTTCTAAGGCAGCGAGCCCTAACGATCTCATCTAGTGGTATCAGGGGACAGCCCACAATGTTTTGTGCTCACCACCCTCTGTAACATTTTTCTATCCACGGCTGTCAAACCGGCATGCCATTTTAGTGGGTTGATAAGGTCACCTGGAAGTTTATCTGTGTCCTCAGGGACAACTGAGTGGTGCAAATGGGTGTGGAGCTTTTTTGGAACAGCTGAAAGGATAATGTTGTAGATTGGAGATAGATGATGTTGACATATCAGGACTCGATTCAGCAGTCCATCTGGAGTTAAAAGACAAAGGCCACTCTTTTAAAGACAATAAAGTCCATATTTTGGACAGAGAGGAATGCTGGTATGAAAGAGGGGTTAAAGAGGCCATCTATGTCAAAATTGAATGGCCTTCTCTCAACAGAAGGGGAAGGCTACACCATCATCTATCTCCAGCTGTCTGCAAGGAGTATAAATCCGTCCC
Source organism: Pituophis catenifer annectens (assembly GCF_029215685.1). Lineage (NCBI taxonomy): Eukaryota > Metazoa > Chordata > Lepidosauria > Squamata > Colubridae > Pituophis > Pituophis catenifer. The sequence goes on from NW_027256884.1 coordinate 6,361,169, forward strand.
TTCCCCACCATCCAGGCAGAGCTGAAGAAGCTTCTTGGATGAGAAACAAAACTTCTTCAAAGAAAAACCAGAAAATCCAGTTGCCTCTTGAAAAAAAAACACCTTTGGGTCAACAGGATACCGTTAAACGTTTCTTCTCAATGGTCAAATGTAGAATTCATATGTTCCTATCTAGGTCACTAGCACTGTGTCCTATCAGATTTGGAAAGGACAGGAACAAAGAGCCGACGCAGAAAGAATTTTTGACACGATGAGCTTAATTAACTAACACAAATATTATAATTTATTGTCCCATTTTAATAACTTGACCTTCATTTGGTCCTTGGAGGAAATGCACAATAAAGACAAAAGACATTCTCAAACTGACGGTCAAAGATAAAGTAGGTCTTTTCTCTTAGAAATAACAATGTCCTTTGTTCCAAGCCAAACAGTCAGTTAATTGTAATTTAGTTTTCCGTGGTTGCTGCTCTTTTCTTCTCATTCAACTGGCTGAAATATCATTATGAACTAACAGCACCGGTTATTATAAAACTAAAGCAAACTTTTATATATCAGGGGATGACAAAAACATGTATTTAAAATTTACACAGCCATTTCAGGCGTACAGATAAATGTAATTGAGTAATAAAAATCTTATTTTTAAATACAGTATATAGGAACGGGGGGGAGGTGTTAAGGTGCATCGAAATTGGGAATGCGACTGGTAGGTATGATTCTGCTTTACTCGTTGGGAATTTTATGCTTGGGGTGTTGGAAGGAATATCCTTCTGGGTTCAGTTCCAAGTGGGGGAAAAAGACACTGGATTCATGGAAGTCGCTTGGAAAGAATGTTTATTGAAGAACAGGATCACATGGCTTGAGATCCTGAATAGAAAAGGGGCAGAGATGCTGAAACTGCCCTGGTTTCATGCCCTCTGTTGGGCTTTGAATTTGAGCTTGTATTCTGATTGGTTGTCAGACTCCCATGGGGCCATGCAGGGGCAACTCTGTAGGCTGTCCTGAGTCTCAAGCTTGGTTGAGCCTTGCTGGGTGATGCAATCTCCCCAGGTGCTAGATGGGTAGAGGGCTAATCCTACCTTTGTTGGATCTTGGGTGAGGGCAATTCCTACTATGGCTCTGCCTGCAGGAGGTAGATCTTTGTTATGTAGAAGAGACTGGCTCAGGCCTTAATGGCCCATTGACAAAGGTGGAGGAATGAGTTTCTGCCTCCCTTTTAGGGGAAATATTTCCCTTTTAATATTTCCTAAAATATCTCATTTTCTTAGGAGAGGGGTGGGTGCTAACTTCCTACAGGGGGATGAATGAGAAATCATATATTGGCCCCAGTGGAGTGAAATTTATTTATTTATTTATTTTATTAGTCATATTTCTATGCCGCCCACTCTCCGAGGACTCTGGGCGGCTTACACCAAAGACAGTATACTAAATAGCATATTGCCCCCAACAATCTGGGACCTCATTTTACCCACCTCGGAAGGATGGAAGGCTGAGTCAACCTTGAGTCGGTGAGATTTGATCCGCTGATCTGCTGAACTAACAGTCAGCTGAAGTAGCTGCAGTACTGCAGTCTAACCACTGCGCCACCTCGGCTCATATAACTGGATTCAGCAACTGGAAATGCTATCAGTTCGCACCAGTTCGGGCGAACCGGTAGCGGTGGCAGCACGAGGCTCCTCCCACCCACCTAGACATCATTACTTCCTGGTTTTAACCAGGAAGTAACCTGTTTTTTACCCTCTGCACATGCGCAGAAGGCTTTGCACATGTGCAGAGGGTCCAAGCACGCAATTCCGAACCAATAGGGAAGATAAGTCTATTTCAGCCCTGATTGGCCCCTGAGATTTTTCTCCTAAGTTAATCAGTACCCAAACAGTGTCCTCTTTTGGAGGGGAAGGTGATGATAATTCTGATTGTCCTGTCCCAGAACATTTCCATTGACATCTTAATTTTTTGAGAATAACTAAACAGATTTATAAGAAGAAGTAAACTCAGTAGTTTCACATAGGTGTCAGGAAGGGCATCCGGCCAGGAGATTCTCAACTTCATTCAGTCACCCCCAATTCCATCCCAAAACAATGGATTAAAGGATCATCAAAAGGGGAAAAAAACCCTCACTATTTCCAAATGGTACTCAGACGATTTGCATAAACTTGCATAAATATGGATAGCTTTATTTTCAAACCCTATTTGTCATTGTACCAATAAAGGAGAATATTTGTAGCTCAGGTTGAAATGAGGGGTCTTTGGACCTCTTATTTGTCATTGTTCCCAATGTTAGATTTTAAAAATGTTGACTTGAGTTATAGATCCTGAATCCAAGTTGCATCAACAGTCCTGCCTCCAGAAGACGTTTTGATAGGAAGGTGTAGTGTACATCACTTTACATTTTTAACACAAAGCAGCAAATCTACCAGTTTGTTCATTTAGCTTGGAGGCATTTTTCACAGTGCATTCATTGCAATCTGTTTTTTTTTTTCTTTCACACTATTGAATAATGTGGCTATTGGTAAATTTGGTCATCTCATTACTTACTTCTAACTGATTATCATTATGAAAAAGTTAAAGAAAAATGTATTGGTTTTATGTGAAGTATCTATGGGGATTCACTGGTTAGTTTGGGAGTTTTTTTTAATATTGTATATAAGGATGACTTATGATAAACCATTGTTCAGCCTACTGGCCAACACAATCATGGAGCATTTTACTTAAACAGTTTTCAAAAACATTGTAAGAAACTTTATCATCAACCGTGGTGGCGCAGTGGTTAGAATGCAGTACTGCAGGCTACTTCTGCTGACTGCCGGCTACCTGCAATTTGGCAGTTTGAATCTCACAATCTTTCCATCCTTCCATCCTTCCAAGGTCAGCAAAATGAGGACTCAGATTGTTGGGGGCAACAGGCTGACTCTGTAAACTGCTTAGAGAGGGCTGTAAAAGCACTGTGAAATGGTATATACTGTAAGTCTAAATGCTATTGCCAGTGTTCAAGGACTTTTATGACAATTGGAATGTCTGTCTGTGTACATGTGTGTTGTCATTATCAGTCTATCAGCAAATTGAACAATAAATAAATTCTCCCCAAGTATGCTTTGAGTAAGACTGCAAACTATACATATTCCAACGGCCACACTTAAAATTGCTTATTTGTGTATTATTTTGACTTATGTGCTACTACAGTCTTGAGTTAGTGGTGAAATCCAATTTTTTTTTACTACCGGTTCTGTGGGCGTGGCTTGGTGGGTGTGGAAGGGGAAGGATACTGCAAAATCTCCATTCCCACCCCACTCTGGGGCCAGCCAGAGGTGGCATTTGCCGGTTCTCCAGACTACTCAAAATTTCCGCTACTGGTTCTCCAAACTACTCAAAATTTCCACTACCAGTTCTCCAGAACCTGTCAGAACCTGCTGGATTTCACCCCTCGTCTGAGTGGCTTACAACAACATAAAAACCACAAAAAGTTCATAATATCTATGGGTGACAAGATATTTACCCTCCGCCGATAACTACTGGAGATATTTTTCCGTAATGATTAACTTGTAAAACTTTAACGGATGACTCAGCTTGAGAAAGCACTCTCCTCAAAGAACCCAATGCTTTATAAACTCTGCATGTTTTGGATAAGACAAATAAAACAGATACGGAGTCTCAAGTGCTCTTTGTTTCAGAATCCCCAAATTATATAAACTATAGAACTGTCAAAGCCAGCTGAAGTCTCTTAGAAGCAACTAGATTTTAAATGCTGTTTCCATCTTGATCTCTCATGAGATTTTTCCCTCTATGCAGGTTTAAGCAATTTTCTCAATTTTGAAAATGGCATTGAAAATATATGAATCGGTCCTTAGGATATCTCTGCTGAGAGGCTTCTCTGTTTATGGAAAGAGAGTTTAAGAGGTTTATTTATTTTTTCTTTTCTTTTTTATTTATGTCTTGCTTCTTCTGCTTCTTTGGGTGATTATCAGGAAGAATTCCCACCTCTGTTTTTCTGGGCTTTTCAATTCCGATAAACATTCCGTAAGTGCAGATGTTTATCTATTACTTATCCAAGCAACTTAGCTCAAGATATCACTTTAAAAATCTCCCAAGAACAGGTGTTTACCTGTGATTTCCAAAGGCCCAGAAATTCATTGGGTTTAGAAATAACAATGCAGCCTTATAAAGCTATATTATAGATGGTTTCTTTTGAAGAAAATGACAAGGCGTTATAAGCCTTAATTAATCCTCATAGGTTGCCTGTGAAGGAAGAAGTTTTGTTTTTACTAACAAAGAAAAATATGGTGGAAGAAAGCCAGTGGCTTCCTGTTTAGAGGATGTGCAGAATGCGTGCTAAAATAGATGCATTTTCTAGCCAGCGTATTAAGTAAATTATACACCAGTAAAGAAAAACGGACTGTTATCAGCAAGATTACCAATAAAGGTTTCCTTCAGTTGTGCTCAGTTGTGTCTGACTCTTGGTTGGGAGGGCTGCTCATCTCAATTTCCTAGTCAAGGGATCCAGCGTTGTCCAAAGACACTTCCATGGTTCTAGGGCTGGTATGATTACACACTGAGGCACTTGGAACACTGATGCCTTCGCACTGGAGTGGTACCTATTTATCTACTTGCCTTTGCATGTTTTCGAACTGCTAAGTGGGCAAGAGCTGGGGGACTCACCCCATCATCCAGCCAACCTTCCAGTCAACAGACGAATAGAATAGAATAGAATAGAATAGAATAGCATAGCATAGCATAGCATAGCATAGCATAGCATAGCATAGCATAGCATAGAATAGAATAGCATAGCATAGCATAGCATAGCATAGCATAGCATAGCATAGCATAGCATAGAATAGAATAGAATAGAATAGAATAGAATAGAATGGAGTAGGAGTGGAGTGGAATGGAATGGAATGGAATGGAATGGAATGGAATAGAAGTAGAGCAGAGCAGAGCAGAGCAGAACAGAACAGAACAGAACAGAACGGAGTAGGAGTAGGAGTAGGAGTAGGAGTAGGAGTAGGAGTAGGAGTAGGAGTAGGAGTGGAGTGGAGTGGAGTGGAGTGGAATAGAATAGAATAGAATAGAATAGAATAGAATAGAATAGAATAGAATAGAATAGAATAGAATAGAATAGAATAGAATAGAAGTAGGAGTAGGAGTAGGAGTAGGAGTAGGAGTAGGAGTGGAGTGGAGTGGAGTGGAGTGGAGTGGAATAGAATAGAATAGAATAGAATAGAATAGAATAGAATAGAATAGAATAGAATAGAATAGAAGTAGGAGTAGGAGTAGGAGTAGGAGTAGGAGTAGGAGTGGAGTGGAGTGGAGTGGAATGGAATGGAATGGAATGGAATAGAAGTAGAGCAGAGCAGAGCAGAGCAGAACAGAACAGAACAGAACAGAACAGAACAGAACGGAGTAGGAGTAGGAGTAGGAGTAGGAGTAGGAGTAGGAGTAGGAGTAGGAGTAGGAGTAGGAGTGGAGTGGAGTGGAGTGGAGTGGAATAGAATAGAATAGAATAGAATAGAATAGAATAGAATAGAATAGAATAGAATAGAAGTAGGAGTAGGAGTAGGAGTAGGAGTAGGAGTAGGAGTGGAGTGGAGTGGAGTGGAGTGGAATAGAATAGAATAGAATAGAATAGAATAGAATAGAATAGAAGTAGGAGTAGGAGTAGGAGTAGGAGTAGGAGTGGAGTGGAGTGGAGTGGAATGGAATGGAATGGAATAGAATAGAAGTAGAGCAGAGCAGAGCAGAGCAGAGCAGAGCAGAACAGAACAGAATAGAAATAGAGCAGAGCAGAGCAGAGCAGAACAGAACAGAACAGAACAGAACAGAACAGAATAGAAATAGAGCAGAGCAGAGCAGAGCAGAGCAGAAGAGAAGAGAAGAGAAGAGAAGAGAAGAGAAGAGAAGAGAAGAGAAGAGAAGAGAAGAGAAGAGAACAGAACAGAACAGAACAGAACAGAACAGAACAGAACAGAACAGAACGGAATAACAGAGTTGGAAGGGACCTTGGAGGTCTTCTAGTCCAACCCCCTGCTTAGGCAGGAAACCCTACACCACTTCAGACAAATGGTTGTCCAATCTCTTCTTAAAAGCTTCCAGTATTGGAGCATTCACAACTCCTGGAGGCAAGTCGTTCTACAGATTAATTGTTCCCACTGACAAGAATTTTCTCCTTAGTTCTAGGTAGGTTCTCTCTTTTATGAGTTTCCATCCATTGCTTCTTGTCCTGCCCTCAGGTGCTTTGGAGAATAGCTTGACTCCCTCTTCTCTGTGGCAGCCCCTGAGATATCTGAACACTGCTCTCATGTCGCTACCTCTTAACTGCTAGGCCACTCCGCCCGAAAGCTAAGCTATAGTACAGTGCTAATTTTTCTGTTTTAGTTCCTTGTTATTGCAGCTAGCTTAAGAGAAACTCTGAGCTAAATCTCGGAGAATTTTGTATTGTTCCTATTCGATACAAAATTACTGAACTACTGGACCGACTCACTCTAAGACAGTGTCCAATGTTCCTATCAATCACAGCAGACGTAAGTAGGCATGGCAAAAATGTTCAAATATTAGGCCATCTGTTTGGTAACAAAATTATCAAAGAAGGATAATTTTGGGGGCGGGGGTAATGGTTGATCAGGAAAACTGTTTTATGACAAAATACTGCAGGCATTCAGTAATTCCCTCGACAGTAGAGACAACTTCCACCATATGGGTTGTATCTATCATTAACCATAACTCCGGCATCTACAAGAACTGTAGGCAAAAGATTAAAAACGGGACAATAAAACAGGTCATTATTATTGAGGCAATGCTATAAATTATGTAAAGTGGTATGCCATTGTTAAAATCAACCCGAGTTAGACCAAATAGCTTGGAGTATATCTTGAATTATTTAACACGTACGGGGATGATAATTCTGTATCTTTCATTGTTTGCTCTAACATGCACTTGGTTTACCCATAGCCCAGTGTTAGGAGGTAACGGGGGTACACCAAGGCACAGTTTTTTCCTAATTCGTCAAGAGACTACAAAGTGCTGACGAAAAGTTAACTCTCGGTATATGTAGCAGACCGTTCAAGAACTCCACATCTTATTAACGATTAATGATCGTTTATCTCCACGGACTCAGTCTACAATTTCAGCGACGCAGTGTTCAACTTCTTCCTTATCTTGACTCTTCCTTTATCTGAGGCCATTCCCATGTTAGAAATCTGCACTAGTCTGAAAAGATTCTAGATCTTTATAGGCCCAGAATGATAGCAGTGTTAGCGTGAAAGATAGTGATAAGGCTGAGAAGGAAAACAGGAAATCTCGCCATAAAGACTTAACAGATGAGAGAGGAAAGGGTTTCGTAGTTGATTCACGAATAGCAATCAGAATAGAATAGAGCTGGAAGCAGTGGTGGGCTTGTGGGGGTTCGCAGGGGTTCGGGAGAACCTCTACCTAACATTCTGTGCAGTTCGGAGAACCCCCAAATCCCACTCCTGGCTGGCCTCTCCCACCCGCCCCTCCCAGGAGTCCCCATGAGGCCTGTGGATGCAGGTACGTGCTGGGCACACATGGAGGCTCGGTGAGGAGGGCGAAAAACAGGCCTACCAGAAGTTCAGGAAGGCCAGAAACGGGCCTCTGGAGCCTGGGGAGGCCATTTTCACTCAACAGGAGGCTCGAGTAAAACCTCCGGAGCCAGGGGAGGGCAAAAACATCCCCCACACACACCGTGGTGCAGGAGGCTGACTAGGCCATGCACACCATGGCCACACGCACCCAGCAACCACACAGAGAACCCCTTGCTAAAATTTTTGAAGCCCACCCCTGGCTGGAAGGGACTTTGGAGGTCTTCTAGTCCAGCCCCCTGCTCAAGCAGGAGATCCTATACCATCTCAGACAAGTGACTGTCCAGTCTCTTCTTAAAAAACCTCCAGTGATGAGTGCCCATAATTTCTGGAGGCAAGCTGTTCCACTGGTTAATTGTCCTCACTGTTAGGAAGTTTCTCCTTAATTCCAGGTTGCTTCTCTCTTTGATTAGTTTCCATCCATTGTTTCTTGTCCTGCACTCTGGTGCTTTGGAAAAATTGCCTCTTTGTGGCAACCTATCAAATCCTGGAATACTGCTATCATTTCCCCGCTTAGTCCTTCTTTTCTCTAGACCAACTAAACCCAAATCCTAAAACGCTTCTTCATATGTTTTAGTCTCCAGGCCTTTAATCACCCTAGTTGCTCTTCTTTGCACTTTTTCTTAATTCCAGGTTGCTTCTCTCTTTGATTCGTTTCCAACCGTTATTTCTTTTCCTGCCCTCTGGTGCTTTGGAGAATAATTTTTCTATCAGAAAAAAATATTCTAGTTTCTTCTGAGGCTTCCTGAAGACCATATTGAATTCCTATTTGTGAATTCAAAACTTTCTCAGCGATTTCACCTTAATGATTCACTGAGAGAATGAGGGAGTGCCACGAAGGAATGAAGGTTGGGTTCTCAGTGACCACTTGATAGCTTTTCTATGACTATCAGATCCTAACCTGGTCTTTCAAGTCTTTCAACACCTTAATGAGTATACTAATAAAAAAAAGAAGAGATTAAAGATGCAGTTTCCAAAATTCTGATCCTTCCCATAATTCTTGCATTCAATCATTGAAGTTTTTTCTTTGACCTGCCCTGCTGGAAGAGATTTGATAGGGCATTCGTTTCTAACATTTGCAGTGCAATTTGAAACCATTGTCTCCTTCCTTCCTCCCTCCTTCTCTCCCCTTCCTTCTTTCCTCCCTCCGTCCCTCCCTTCTTTCCTTCCTTCCTTCATTCCTTCCTCCCTCCCCTCCTCTTCCTTCCTTCCTCCCTTCCTGTCTCCCTCCCTCCCTCCCTCCCTTATTTCCTTCCTTTCTTCCCTCCCTCCCTCCCCTCCTCCTTCCTTCCTCCTCTTCCTTCCCCTCTTCCCTCCCTCCTCTCCCTTCCTTCCCTTCTTCCCCTCCTCCTCTTCCTTCCTCTCTCCCTCTCTCCCCTCCCTCCCCCTCCTCCTCTTCCTTCCTTCCTACCTCTCCTCCTCTTCTTCCTCCCTCCCTCCCTCTCTCTCCTCCTTCCTTCCTTCCTCCCTCCCTCCTCCTCTTCCTTCCTTCACCTCCTCCTCTTCCTTCCTTCCTCCCCTCCTCCTCTTCCTTCCTCTCTTCCCTCCCTCCCCTCCTCTCCCTCCCTCCCTCCCTCCCTCCCTTCCCTCCTTCCTCCCTCCCCTCCTCCTCTTCCTCTGTCCCTCCCTCCCTCCCTCCTTTCCTTCCCTAACCTCACTCTTCTACAACTCTCAGTCTTTAGATCCTGTTACAGGAAATGCTTATTTGTCAGCTTTGCAGCTCCTGCTCAGTAGCACAGTCAAAGCAAGCTTAAGTAAAATTGGCAAGTGTTTTGGCAGCTTCCCACTTCTCTTTAGCATACGATGAGGCGGCCCACAAAATGCAATAGTGTGCTGTTCAATTCCATTCCATTCCACTTGTTTTGCTGTGGAACAAGGCAGTGATTCATTTTTTTCCCCACTTGTTCTCAACACTGCAATCTGTCAAGTATAACAATAGGCAGATAATCTTTCAGCTGCTCGGGGACTCAAAATGGTGAGCAACTGGTATAGAAACAAGTGTTCTTGGTCTGTTGTTTCCTTGAAGTTGTAACCATCCCCAAATAAGGTAGGTAGGTAGATCTATAGAATTACAGTATAATGATTCATTTAACATTCTGCCTCCGTTTCCCCCACCCTCTTCTTCCAAAGAGCAAAACGCAGTTTGTCGATGAACCTTAGCAATCTCCATGCACTCAAATTGTCTTTAGATCCATCGCTTGGCTAAATGCTTTTTTCAGAATATATCAATCAGCAATAAGTACTGCATATCATTTTGGATCCCCTGGTTTTTTGGAGAAAAAAAAATTACCTGTGTCACAAGTCCTGTGAGCAGAAAAGCAGGGTACACATAAAAAAGGCATAACAGTAACAGAGTTGGAAGGAGCATTGGAGGTCATCCAGTCCAATCCCCTGCTCACGCGGGAGAGCTATACCAGGGAGGAAGCACTAGAATTATCCTACTTATGAAAAAGGATTATAATTCCCACCTGTTTTAGTACCAGGAGGGACACACATTGCCTTCTCTCTTAAAACTGCTGCTGTTCAACTGAAAGCCATTTCCGAAGATTAACAGCTTAACAAATTGGAAGGGACCTTGTAGATCATCTAGTCCAACCCCACCCCGCCCGCCCAAGCAGGAGACCCTACACCATTTCTGACAGATGGCAGTCCAATCTCTTTTTGAAAGCTGCCAGTGATGAAGCTCCCACAACTTCTGAAGGCAACTTCTGTTCCATGGGTTGATTATTCTCACTGTCAGAAAGTTCCTCCTTATTTCTAGGTTGAATCTCTCCTTGGTCAGTTTCCATCCATTATTCCTTGTCTGGCCTTCAGGTGCTTTGGAGAATAGCTTGACCTCTTCCTCTCTGTGGCAGCCCCTCAAATATTGAAAGTTTGCTATCAAGTCTCCCCTGGTCCTTCTCTTCACTAGACTAGCCATGCCCAGTTCCTGCAACCGTTCATCGTACGTTTTAGCCTCCAGTCCCCTCATCCTCTTGGTTGCTCTTTTCTGCACTCTTTCTAGAGTCTCCACATCCTTTTTATAGTGTGGTGACCAGCAGGAATACTTCCTTCTCACAACTTTCTTTATATCTCCATTTCTTATATTTTACCATATTTTATAATGTTTTGGTAAGGCCACACTTGGAATACTGCATCTAGGTTTGGTCACCAAAACACACACAAAAAAATATTGAGACTTTAGAAAGAGTGCAGAGGAGAGCAACAAAGATGATTAGGGGACTGGAGGCTAAAACATATGAGGAATGGTTGCAGGAACTGGGTATGTCTAGTTTAATGAAAAGAAGGACATGGGGAGACATGATAGCAGTCTTCCAATATTTCAGGGGCTGCCACAAAGAAGAGGGAGTCAAGCTATTCTCCAAAGCACCTGAGGGCAGGACAAGACGCAATGGGTGGAAACTAACCAAGGAGATAACCAAGCTAGAATTAAGGAGAAATTTCCTGGCAGTGAGAGCAACTCATCTGTGGACAGGTTACTTCCAGAAGCTATGGGTGCTCTACCACTGGAGGTATTCAAGAAGAGATTGGACAACCATTTGTCCCGAATGATATAGCATCTCCTGGGACTAGAAGACCTCCAAACTAATCCCTTCCAAGTCTGTTATTCTCTGAAGAATCCCATGGAAACCAACGTACAAATGTAGAGAAAACATGAATGATGCTTATATTACCTTCTCTACCGGTGCGCAAATGTGAACGTGTGTGGTTTTCTGCGCATGCACAGTGCTTGCACATTACGTCCAGGCGGGTGGACGGAGCCTCTCTCAGTAGCATTACTTTAGGAACAATGTGTCTCCTGTTCCATATTATAGGGATCCTTTCAGGTCTTCCAATATTCTTTAAAATCTACTTGGTTGGGAAGGAAGAAATCTCTTCAAGGCTTGAAGCATAGGAAGAGCTGCCAGTTCGCGTTCTTCAGCATCCTTTCATTGGTTTTGCATGGCTCTCCATAATTTGTTCCACCCTATGATGCCATTCACTTCTACTAAATTCCAGACATGTTTTACAAGTGTTTTCGGCGATGGGTTTACAGAAATATCAAACAGTGCATTTTGGAACATAAAAAAACAACAACACCATCATAGAGAGTCAGCTCTGCATTGCCTTCAGTTGTACAATCTAGTAAGTTTACTTTATTGTCATTGCACCCCGTACAACAAAATGAAATGCCATCTTCAGTGTACATTATACGTAAGAAAACTCTAAAAAATAGAACAAAAACACACATCCTTCATATTCTATACAATTGAATTGAAAACCCCTGAAATTGCATTAATATTGCACTATACGGTAGAATTCAATATACCATATTTTTCGGAGTATAAGACGCACCTTTTTCCCCCAAAAAAGAGGGTGAAAATCTGGGTGTGTCTTTTACTCTGAATGTAGCCCCGCCCAGCTTCTCAAACGGAGGTTTCAGAGGCTGAAAAAAGCATCAGAAAAGAAGCTTCAGAAAAGAAGCCCCCAAACAGAGCTTCAGAGGCTTTTTTTCGGAAGCTGTTTCGGAGGCTTTCAGAGGCAGAAAAAAAAGTTTTTTCTGAAACAGAGTTTCAGAAGTTTCAGAGGCAGAAAAAAAAGGGGGAAAAAGCAAGGCACAGAGCTCTCAACTAAGGAACCTGTTGCTAAAATTCACCTCTGGGGACAGCTGATTGGGGGTATTCTGGGAGGCCGATCCACCTGCCAGTCAGCTTTTTTCTTATTTTCCTCCCCAAAAACTAAGGTGTGTCTTATACTCCAGTACATCTTATACTCCGAAAAATATGGCAGTTACGGCCCTAGGATAGAAGCTGTTTTTCAGCCTATTTGTCCTTTTTTAAATTATCCTGTACCGTCTGCCAGATGGTAATAGTTCAAAAAAAAGGACAGGTGCCCAGGATGGATCTTTAAGAATGTTTTCAACTTTCTTAAGGCAGCAGGAGCTATAAAGCTCTTCCAAGGAGGGGAGAGGGCAACCCATGATCCTCTGGGCAAAGACGTTAACCCTCTGGGTGCTGTCCTATCTGCCACTGTGCAGTTGGCAAACCATACACAGGAGCAGTAAGTTAAGATACTCTCTATAGTGCAGCGGTAGAAGGTCACCAGCAGTTTTTCATTCAGTTGTTGAATGAAACATTGAGATATACATCCAAACCACTCTCCTTGAACTTGAATTTTGGAGCCAATGCGAATGAGTTTCATAAAAAAAAGCATGTGTGAATATGCAACTGTTTATGACTTTATGTCAGAGTTTCTTGCAAAAATCAAATCCAGAAGCACACGCAGATAACTGACTCATTAACTTCTTTATATTCATAATAAAACATAAAGTATATTTACAATACCAACCGTGGTTCTTTAGCTCAGATCAGCAGACATGTTCACGCACAGAGTACAGCATAGAGAGATTAGTTTCACTTTAGCTCTGCACAGACTCAGAAGCTGCAGACTAAGACATGCCCTGGCTCCAGTCAGTCTCAGCTCCCAATTGGCTGACTTTGTTACTATGTCCTATTCCAGTTGATGAATATACTCTGACACTTTATGAAATCAATAAATAACTAAATACATAATAAAAGTCCCATCTTCAGGGGCATTTACATTCCTGGCCTTGAAAGCATTGCCGTTACATGAGGCCAAATTTAATACATTTTCAAATATTTCACACATTATAATGGGTTTTGACCATTGCCACAATTTTTTAAAAAAAGGATCCTAAGAGGATCCTGTTTAATATTTTAGATCAGGGTTATGTAAATTTGATAGCTCGAGAGGAAAGCATTGCTAATTATACAAACATGTTTTTAACAAGTTTCTACTGACCTTGATTATCGTGTGGTGTACAAATCACTCTACCCTGGGCTTCTAATCACTCAATTTAACTTGTAGCAAGAAAATACAAAGTATAAACATTTATCTATCAGAAAAGATTTTCTGGAGACAATAAGCTTTCTAGCTTTGTTATGTTCAATGAGATTCAGAAATATGTATATATATTTATGCACTCACACACACAAACACACATACACACACACGTATGTATGTATGTATGTATGTATGTATGTATGTATGTATGTATTGACCCTGTAATCCCTTTGTTCGAGAGAGAGTCAAGGCGACTGAATTGAGCTGAGCATTTACTGCTGGCTGGCTGGCCGGCAGCCCTTCCTGATGTCTACATAGAGTTCACAGCAATTTTTTTTTTTCTTTTCACCCTGAGAGAGAGAAATCTGCTGCTACCTCGGATTGAACTCTCAGCCTTCCAAGTGGGAAGTGATCATGTTTACCACTAGGCCACCTCCCTCCCTCCTTCTCTCTCTTTCTCTGTCTGTTTCTCTCTCTGTGTCTCTCTCTTTGTCTCTCTCTCTCTCTGTGTGTCTCTCTCTGTGTGTGTCTCTGTGTCTCTTTCTCTCTGTTTCTCTGTCTCTGTCTCTTTTTCTGTCTCTGTCTCTCTCTGTGTGTGTCTGTCTCTCTGTCTGTCTCTCTGTCTCTCTCTGTTTCTCTGTCTCTGTCTCTCTCTGTGTGTGTCTGTCTCTCTGTCTCTCTCTGTCTCTCTGTCTCTGTTTCTCTGTCTCTCTCGGCCCTCCATATCGTGATATCAGGAACTGTTCAATAATTACCAGAAAAGAAAGATACTATGGAATACCAGAATGCTGAAGATGTATGTATCAGAAGCTCAGCTTTCTCATCTCATAAGTATTAATTGCAGTTACCGCACACACACACCCAACTTTGCAGAGATGTTGGCACTGGTGAAAAGTTTCTTTAATGATAAAGGCATCCATTGCAATCCTTTAAGTCTTACTATTCCGTACAAGTTCAACAAGAGAAAATTGTGTCCAGCACGATGACAGCTAATCAGCCTTTCTATATTATTCCATTAAAATACTAGCACTGAGATGAATGCTTAAATCCTTTTTTAATTCTTTCCAACCCAACAAAATGTTGGAAATAAACCTTTTGAGAAAAACCTCTTGAGTCTCTTTTTCTTCCTCTGTTCATCAGAAGGAGGAATCTCTGCAAAACTCAACAGAACAGGGCCAAATTCAGTGCTGCAGAGAAGCTAGAAAAAGAAAGGCTGAGATTAAAATGGGCCGAAACTATTTTCCACCCCCTCCAAAATGTTTCCACAAAGCTTCCATATGGGTAAGGCAGTCAGGGAGCAAGTTCGAAAAAATGATTGAGTTATCCATTTTAAGCCCCTTATTGATAGTCGCGTGTCCCAGAGTAGAACCTATGCAGCTCTTATGTATTTGTTATAGCAAAGATAGAGTAAAGATTTGGAAGGGACCTTGGAGGTCATCTCCTCCAACCCCCTGCTCACTCAGGAGACCCGATTAGGGATTCGAACCGCCAAACTGCCAACCTTTCTGATCGACAAGCTCAGTTTCTTAGCCACGTGCCCCTGCACACAGCATTCATACACAAATATACAACATGAATAAAAACAGCTGTCCCCATGTCAAACAAGTAACTCTGGGTGGGTAACAATGATTAAAATAGGTAAAAGCCATAAAATAGCAATAGCACTTAGACTTATATACCGCTTTACAGTGCTTTATACCTCTCCAAGCGGTTTACAGGGTCAGCCTATTGCCCCCAACAATTTGGGTCCTCATTTTACCCACATCGGAAGGATAGAAGGCTGAGTCACCAAAGGCTGGTGAGATTTGAACTGCCAAATTGCAGGCAGCCGGCAGTCAGCAGAAGTAGCCTGCAGTACTGCACTCTAACCACTGCGCCACATGGCTCAAATAAGTGCAGGATGTGTAGGCAACCAGCAACTATCTTCAATACAGGGGTGAAATCCAGCAGGTTCTGACAGGTTCTGGAGAACTGGTAGTGGAAATTTTGAGTAGTTCGGAGAACCAGCAAATACCATCTCTAGCTGGCCCCAGAGTGGGGTGGGAATGGAGATTTTGCAGTATTCTTCCCCTGGAATGAGGAGGGAATGGGGATTTTACAATATCCTTCCCCTGCCACACCCACCAAGCCACACCATGCCCACCAAGCCACCCACACAGAACCGTGCAGTAAGGAGAACCCCCAAATCCCACTCCTGGCTGACCCCGCCCACCCCATCCCGCCCCTCCCAGGAGTCCCCACACAGCCTGTTTTGGTTGCAGGTAAGTGCAGGGCATGCACGAAGGCTCAGGGAAGGTGAAAAATGGGCCTACTGGAAGTTCCAGAGGGCCTCCAGAGCCTGGGAAGGCCATTTTCACCCTCCTGGAGGTTTGAGAAAAGCCTCTGGAGCCTGGGGAGGTCAAACCCCCCACCCACCCTGCTGTGGTGCAGAAGGCTGACTAGGCCTCACCCACCATGGCCACGCCCACCCAACATCCTGGCAAAGAACCCCTTGCTAAAAATTTTAAAGCCCACCCCTACATAGAAGGATTGTCAAGTCCAACACTTTGTGGGCTAAAGGACTCACTAAACCATCCCTGAAAAATGACTATCCAGTTTCTGTTTGAAAAGCTCCAGTGAAGGGGAAGAAACGACTTCCTGCAGCAATCTGTTCCACTGATTGACTGCTTTTATGAACAAGAAGTTCTTCCTAATATCTAATCTGTATCTTCATGCTTGAAGTTTCACCGCATTCGTTCTAGTCTTACTCTCTGGAGCAAGTGAGAAGATGTTAGGAGGCTCTACAATGTGACAGCTCTTCAGATGTCTGAAGACAGCTAACATGTCCCCTCTCAACCTTCCATTACCCTGTCAATGTCCTGGGATTCTTTTGCATTCCCTCAACACTCAATCTTCCCTTTTCTTGAAGTAGCTTCGTAGCTACACACCTCCAAGGACAATGATGGAATTAAGAAATAGCTATAGTGTCTTCAGCACCCCAGTAACAATAGGACATCTGTGCCATAGAAAATGACACGGACCCCCAGAAGCGTGACAGCTCAAGCATGTGCTGTAGCAATGAATCCTGCCTGTGAGCAGTCTGTGTCGGAGCAATTAAGCCCCAGATCCTGGCTCCATGGGACAAAAGCAACCAGCTGAGACGGGACACCGAACACAGCTCAAAATGCACCACGTGGAATGGCTGGAAGCTGGGAGTTGGCAGTCAGCCAAAAATGTGGAGCATACTTTTGAGATGGTTTATGTGTGTGTGTACAACTATGAAAAGGGATGCAGGAAAAAAATGAGGGAGGGAGGGAGGGAGGGAGGGAGGGAGGGAGGGAGGAAGGAAGGAAGGAAGGAAGGAAGGAAGGAAGGAAGGAAGGAAGGAAGGAAGGAAGGAAGGAAAGAAAGAAAGAAAGAATGGAGGAAAGGAGGAAGGAAGGAAAGAATGGAGGAAAGGAGGAAGGAAGGAAGGAAGGAAGGAAGATATTCTGTGGATATTAGATGATACAAAACACAACCAAACTTAGAAAGTTAGAAATCTATCTGTCGTTGAATATAAAGTACATGCAAAAAGTATATTTCACTATGATCAGTTATGCCGTGGTGGCGCAGTGGTTAGAATGCAGTACTGCAGGCTACCTCTGCTGACTGCCGGTTGCCTGCAATTTGGCAGTTCGAATCTCACCAGGCTCAAGGTTGACTCAGCTTTCTATCCTTCTGAGGTCAGTAAAATGAGGACCCAGATTGTTGAGGGCAAGACGCTGACTCTGTAAACCGCTTAAAGAAGGCTGTAAAAGCACTGTGAAGCGGTATATAAGTCTAGGTGCTGTTGCTATTGCTGTGGGGACAGACTGCTCTTGACTTCTTATCAAGGCAGGATTCATTGCTAATGCACGTGCTTAAGATCAGCAAAGTTGGCTCGGTGTCTTATTTCTTAATGTTAGATCAATATTGGAAGGGAGATTCAGAAATTTTCTAAGAACCATCTATATCCTTTTGGTTAAGTCTTTAAATCCAGTGCTTTCTGTGGCTAATAAAAATATAATCATTGGCCCAAGAGTTCCTGTCATCTCTCTCCACATCTGGTAGGGATGATGGAGGTGCATAAGTTAGCACATCTGAAAAGCATCTGGCTGGGAAAATCAAGTGTGTAGGACTGCAGAACAGAAAAAAAAAAGTTTCTCTAAGGGAGGGAAGATCATCAGTTAAAGTCCTTGAAAATTTAGGACATTTGGAGGCTAAAACATATGAAGAACAGTTGCAGGAATTGGGTATGTCTAGTTTAATGAAAAAAAGAAGGACTAGGGGAGACATGATAGCACTGTTCCAATATCTCAGGGGCTGCCCCAAAGAAGAGGGAGTCAAGCTATTCTCCAAAGCACCTGAAGGCAGGACAACAAACAACAAATGGAAACTAATCAAGGAGAGAAGCAACTTAGAACTAAAGAGAAATTTCCTGACAGTGAGAACAATTAATCAGTGGGACAACCTGCCTCCAGAAGTTGTGGATGCTTCATCACTGGAGGTTTTTAAGGAAAGATTGGATAACCATTTGTCTGAAATGGGTTAGGGTCTCCTGACTGAGCAGTGGGTTGGATTAGAAGTCCCTTCCAACTCTGTTATTCCATTATTCTGAAACCGATGCAGACAAGGTCAACTAACAGTGACATTTTTCTGACCTTGGCCTTTTTGTTGTTGTTGTTGTTGTTTTCCTGGGGTTGCCTCTCAAATACAAAACAGAGCTCAAAAACCCACAAAAAGAATTCGAGGATCAGTTTCCTTCTCAGCCATCGGAAAATATACACAGCCTACGAAATGGTAATTGGAACATTTCCTGATCCTGGAAACCGGATCTAAGGCGAGAAGGGAGGCTGAACGATTAAGCGTCGTATTTCGACGTGCGATATGCCAAACTGAACGAGGTTCACTTTTTCTGTGGTCCTGCAAGCTGATCTTCACAGGCAGCTCTTTCTTCCTTTACAAGGAAGATGAGGAGTGTGACATTAAGAGAGCAAGATCGATCCAGCCACGCGATAAGAGTGCAAAGCCAAAGGGACTCCTTGATGCAAATCAACAATCAGCTAGAACTTATTAAAATCATTTCCGTCTCTCGAGAGCATTTCACTGATTTGTTTTCTAGATAGCCGTATATTCCTCGGAAGGGCTGATTGGATTGTGCTTTCATAAAATGGGGCGGGGGAGGGAATATCTTTGAATTGAATACTGGGGTGTGAATTTTTTTTTTATTACCGTTTTTTAAAATCTGAGGATTAAAGAAAGTAACTTTTTAAACAAAAAGAGGGAGTCGGTCAACCTATTTTCCAGAGTACCAGAAGACAGAACAAGAAGCAATGGATGGAAATTAATTAAATATAATATTGCAATAATTCTCTAATTTTACAATAATAATAATTAATTAAATATAATATTTCAATAATTCTCTAATTTTACAATAATAATCATCATCATCAACATTATAACTCTATTCATTTCTCCCTCTTAACATACCTTCTACTGTAAATATATTATATTAAATATAATAATCTTAACAATCATATTAATTATCATCATCATATTTCATTAAAGAGAGAGAGGATATGGACTATTATAAGATATGCGGAAAATTTTATGATTGATTAGAAAAGAGATATAGATAAAGATTGTGATAATTAAATAAGGAGAATGGGGAGTCACATGAAGTTGGTCCTTGTAACCAACTCGTTGTCAGCGTTCCAGAAAAACTCCAACACCAAGTAAAGACACGAAAGCAAGCATTTTCCAAAGTTCTATTTACTAGAATAGGCAAACTGGCACATCTGGGAAAACCCGAATCTGAAAAGCCCAGGTTTTCCTTCAGTAAGTCAAAAACCCCAAAACCATCCCCTTTTCCCCTCAGTCGGTCACATGCTCCAATCAATGTCCACTCCATCTCGATCCAGCCCCCTGACCACTCCTTCTCCAGATGCTGGATCTCCCTGACCTTGATCGACAGAAAGAATTCATTTCATTTCATTTATTTCATTTATTGGATTTGTATACCGCCCTACTCCCGAAGGACTCAGGGCGGTGAACAGCCACAGAATAAAACACATAAATACAAAATTTAAAAACAGAATAAAACCGAATTAAACCATTTGGCCGAGACAAATTAAAAACACCCAATAATTTTAAAACAAATTACAATTTACATTTTAAAGGGGAAAGATTTAGGCCAGGCTGGCTTGATGGAATAAAAAAGTCTTGAGAGCGCGACGGAAGGTGCACAGATCCGGGATCCTCCGTATCTCCGGGGGGAGCTCATTCCAGATCGTAGGTGCCCCCACAGAGAAGGCTCTCCCCCTGGGGGCCGCCAGTCGACATTGTTTGGCCGACGGCACCCGGAGGAGCCCCTCTCTATGAGAGCGTACCGGCCGGTGGGAGGCTATTGGTGGTAGCAGGCGGTCCTGTAAATAACCAGGTCCTAAGCCATGGAGTGAAAGAATGCTATTATGTCTACTAACAACCCCTCTCCTTAATCCCCCCTCCTATTTTCCCACACTTGAGAAGGTGGCAGCATGGAAGCTTCCCGCCTAATATGGCTTCCAAAGCTGACACTCGTGCTATACAGTTTCTTCCTGGGGGTGGGGATTAAATTGCTTTGTTTGGCTAACAAAGAACCTCTGATGAATAGCCTTGATTTCCCCTCTATTCAGACACACACACACACACCGAGAGAGAGAGAGAACAAGAATGGCTGTTGAGGATACATTTCCCCGACAAGTTCTTGATATCTAGCAATTACAAGCTGTTACTTCCATGTCTGCTCTATTATGAAATGACAGAGATCAACATGCATTAATTCTTCCGCCTCTGCTTTTTTTTTTTTTAAAAAAAAAAGGAAGATAGTGAGTGATTAAGACCATTGTACACATGATAGGCAGTACTCATTCAGAAGGATACCACAATCTGTGACTTGGCCTGCATCAGTAGAAAATTGAAGAGCAAGTTGGCTAGAAATGCGTTAAAAGGTGATTCCACCTGCTAGCCAGCAGCTTAGGTGAAAAGAGTTATAGTAAAACATGAAGGTAAACGTTCATTTGATGAAATCCGCTCTGTGGAATGGGAAATTTCTGGATCAAAGCAGGGACCTTGCTGGTAAGAATCTAATCTGATAAAATCAGTTCTATAACCAAAGATGCATTTGCTCCCGGGTAATCTTTTTTTTCAACCAAGAACACGACTATATTAGGAACGAGGCAACTGTGCCTTCTTCTAGCCACATTAATGCAAAAAGATGATGTTGTCTAATAGTGCTCGCCGTACATCAAAGAACATAGAATCATTTGTGCTGGAAGGGACTTCAGAGGTCTAATAGTCCAACCCCTTTTCTCTGTAGACAATCAAAATCACTTGGGAATGAGGGATTCCTATTGGCGAGGAAGTTCCTTGGGATAAAAGTTGTTTACTTTTTCAGTGTAATTCTTCATCCAAGATGGCAAAATGCCCTGTATTGGGATCACTTTTTTTTTGGTCCTTTTTGTTGTTCCAGTAATGTTTATTTGCATGGCACCAAACTCTCTCTCTCTCTCTCCCTCCCTCCGTCCCCCTCTCCCTCTCCTTCTCCCTCTCTCTCCCTATATCTCTCTTGCTTGCCTGCTCTCTCTTTCTCTTTCTTTCTCTCTTTCTTTCTCTGTCTCTCTCTCTGTGTCTGTCTGTCTGTCTCTGTCTCTCTCTTTCCCTCCCTCCCTCCCCCCTCCCACTCCCTCCCTCCCTCTCCCTCTCTCTTTCTCTTTCTCTCTCTTCCCCTCTCCCTCTCTCCTTCTCTCCCTCTCCCTCTCCCACTACCCCTCCTTCTCCCTCTCCAAAAGGATGATTAGGAGACTGAAGGCTAAAACATATGAAGAAAAGTTACAGGAATTGGATACAACTAGTCTAATGAAAAGAAGGACTAGGGGAGACCTGTTATCTCAGAGGCTGCCACAAAGAAGAGGGAGTCAAGCTCTTCTCCAAAATACCTGAGGGTAGGACAAGAAGCAATGGGTGGAAACTAATCAAGGAGAGAAGCAATCTAGAACTAAGGAGAAATTTCCTGACAGTGAGAACAATTAATCAGTGGAATGATTTGCCTCCAGAAATTGTGGATGCTCCATCACTGGAGGTATTTAAGTAGAGAATGGACAACCATTTGTCAGGAATGGTATAGGGTCTCCTGATTGAGCTGGGCGGTGGATTAGAAGACCTCTAAGATGCTTTCCAAATCTGCTATTCTGTTATTCTTGCCCCACCCATTATCCAGCTGGAGGCTAAGTTGTCTTTTATCTGATTGTTCTCTAGGCAGCATCTTTGGGATCAGCGTTCCAAGGTCATTTTCACATACCATTGCAACCAGATTTGTTTTATACCTATCCAGCTTTGCATATTATCATATCATCTTGTATATTTTATTCTATTCTAATCTGTCCTCTTTTAATAAAAGGCAAGTGGAGGGGAGGGATGCCGAAAGATTATAACCGAATCACGAGTGACACTTTTGCTATAATTTATGGATTGTGTGTCATCAGCACAATGGGTTATTAAAGCTCAGGGGCATTATGGCTTGTCATGTCGTATCACACTGAGGAAGCTTTTAATATGTGGATTATGTATGCATTAAATGGTACTCTCTCCTGCCTATTATGTCAATGGGATTTGCATAGTTAAATAATCCTCCGGTGTATTGTGCTGTACATGCACAATGGAAGACTGCAAAAACTCCTGCTTTCAAAACAGGCAATTATGAATTATGAATGTGGAGCATCCCTTTTTTTTCTAAATGGTCACCCATTGACAAATAGGATGATACCACCCGTACTGCAGTTCGCCTTCTACTTGTGGTAGGGCATAATGCGGTTTCCATTTGGCTTGGAGCCAACATATCTAATTGGCTTGAATGTCTTGGTCAAAAGCAGAAGGCAAGACCCTTTTAATAGCTGCATAGGAGATGGGACTTCAGCAGGTCAATACTGAATTGGGTTACGTATGAAAACTGTCATTAAAATGGCAAACTTTTACTGCAGGCAGGAATATAGAGCAACAGTAACAGAGAAGGTGAGATGAGAGAGAGAGGAGAAGAAATAGCATCTTCTGCCTCTTACACCCAAGTAGGAGTGAAATGTTACCGGTTCGCTCTGGTTCGGGCAAACCAATAGTTAAAAAAAGTGATTAGCTACCAGTTCGATTGAACCGGTAGTTTAAAAAAGCTGCCAGTTCCTCTGAACCGGTATTTCCGACGATCAGCTGTGCCGCGGGGTTTTGCTTTGCTAGAAAGCAGGAAATCCTGCTTCCTAGCAAAGCTAAATTGCATGGCGCAGCTGATCCCCCACCCTCACTGCTCTACTTACCTTCACAAGCCTCCTTTTGGTGTGCACTGCACATGCGCACGCAGTGCATGTTTGGCACACACTACGCATGCGCATGCTTGGCACGCAGCATGCATGCGCAGCCAGCAAACCGGTTCAGATTTCATCACTGCACCGAAGCATGGCCACCCATGGCCACCAACAGCCACCTAATAGCCAAGCAACCACTCCGTTGGCATCTACAATTTCATCAACAATTCGTAATTGACTGCCCCTTCTAATTTTTCGGTGCTCTGTTATTTGCTGTCGCGGTGTCCTAGCGATAGATTTTTTTTTTTTAAAGCTATTTTAGTAAGTGAAATAAGTGAAATTTACAGTAGGAAATGATATTATCGTTTCAAGAGAAGCTGCTCCTGGGAAAAGAAAATAAAGAAAGCCAGACCTTCTGCCCTGTTAATGAGTATGTGAAGTATCAAATTAAAAAGTGCTAGCAGTTTATCATAGCTCAGCAATCACTGAATGAGGAACAGGTTTCCCTTTCACTGAGCAGTGAGGAGGTGACCTGAGGCTGATAAACAATCATCGCTGGAGCGGTATCTGATTTAAAACCAGCATAGCCCATCAGCTCAAGCAATCTTCTCCGATTGTTGCTTCAATCAAAAAATGTTCTAGAGAGCGTGGCCCACTGGGGAACTCCATAGCAAAAGGCATTGCAAAATATTTATTTTTTTAATTTGTTTGTTTGTTTATTAAATGTATTGCCTGCCCCTCTTACCATAAGGTAACTCTGGGAGGCTTATAATTAGAAGATATGTATCTGTACATTAAAATATTAAAAAAAACCAAGGACATGTGGAGAGAACAGGGGCAGAATGGGGAAGATGGAATCACTTGTTATTTCATCAACCACCTCCATTGTGCTGTTCCCCCATTGAAGTCCCAGGCCAACTGGCAGAGCCAAATCTTTAGGTCCTTATGAAAGGCTAGGAGGGTTAGCTCACATGGGGGAGGGGGCAAGATGTTCGAGAGGGCAGTAGCAACAGCAGAGAAGGCCCTCCTTGTTCTGACTCAGCTCCCCAAACACGATACACCCTCTGAAGTGAACTCAAAAGATTCTTTTATTAAGAGTGCCGGCAGCCCCGGTAAAAAAGTTTCACTCTCAGGCTAATAAGTCCGTCCAGCCAGAAGATGAATAGTTGTCTGCCACATCTATTCATCTCCACCCCCTACATTTCATCCCCAGAGCTAGGGTGGGGCTTCGCTAGTAGCAGTGGCTCTTCCATCCCAAGGATTGGCCCATGGATTTCCACTGCTCTCCTCTCCTCTGCTTTCTGCACATCCATGCGTCAGGCACTGGACCCAGCTGTTCCTCCTCTTCCTCATCAGCCACCTCCAGACCTGGGAGCTGTTGACTCTCCATCTGAGGGCTGACAGATAGCCCAGGCTCCACCTCTGTTTCTCTCTCTGCCAACTGCATTCCCTCTTCCCCCTGGGAGCTCTCAAATTGCATTGCTATTGTCCTGACTCCCATGCCTCCTCCTCCTCCTCCTCTGATTTGGCTGCTGGAGGGGCCGGCAGCCGCCAGGCCACAACACTCCTCCTGGACCCACCATCCAGAATAATTAGGCTGACAGGACCTGCAGAATGTCTCCTCTGCTGGCCCGAGTGGAGCAGGCCAATCCCAGTGGGGTGAGAAGGTCCCTCAGGTAACCTGGATTCATGTCATGAAGGGCTTTAGAGGTGACCTCCAACACCTTAAATTGCACCCAGAACAGGGGTAGGTTCTACTTAGCTTTACTACCGGTTCACAGCAGGGCCGTGCGCTGCGAACCGCATGCGCAGAAGTGTTTTGATGATGTCAGGCTCTGTGGGCAGAGCCTCCCGCCGGCTTTACTACAGGTTCTATAGAACCGGTGTGAACCGGGGGCAACCCACCACTGACCCAGAAGCAGATGTAACCAATGTAGTTTGTGGAGCAGAGGTGTTACAGGGGCCATTCTTGGATCCCCCCAAAACTGCCTGTGGCATATTTGACTTATAACTTCTAAGGGCCAGATTTTGTGTCTCATAAACAGTGGTGGTATTCAACCGGTTCAGTCCAGTTTGAGAAAACCGGTCGTGGTGACCTGCAGGTAGGCCCACCCACCTGCCCCGCTCCTGCCCACCCGCTGCGGCACTGTGCCATTCTATTCAGCTATGTTTTCTAAGTTATGTGCATGCATGCAAGGTGCACGCATGACCAAAACGCACACGCGGAAGGCCATGGGCATGCATGGAAGGCACGCACGCTCACATTTTCGGTGCACGGAGAACCGGTTGTAAAATTATGTGAAACCCACCTCTGCCCGTGAAGGTACAGTATCCAAAAGAATATCACCATCTATGATGTAGTAGGCGATCAGCCTGCCAATGAAAACAGAGAATTCCGAT
Source organism: Pituophis catenifer annectens (assembly GCF_029215685.1). NCBI lineage: Eukaryota > Metazoa > Chordata > Lepidosauria > Squamata > Colubridae > Pituophis > Pituophis catenifer. The sequence continues at coordinate 6,386,328 of NW_027256884.1, forward strand.
TTGCATAGTTTTGCCCAGAGAAAGTGAGAAGATCTTATCGTTCATTTGACTAGAGAGTGCCATTTATAAAGTGTAGAAATGTCTCCATCTTCTCCTATTTTGAGCCAAATGTGATTCTCAGATGTCATATAGTGTTTGGAAATCCGTGCATACGTGAATAATGAAATTTATACCCACATGGGGAGGCAATGGGAACATTACCGTTTCATTAAGCTATTACTCCCACCTTCCGAGCTTTCGTTTAAAACAAACAATTATTTCTAGAAGTGAAATTAGAAAGCGGACTATGTAGTCATTCTTCTGCCTACTTGTAAGAATAACCTGTTCCTGTTTTCATGCTTTACCCATGATTTAACAGTCCAAACTGGCATTGACATACACATCTTTTAGAAAAAGTTGTTTGGTTCAATTTTAACATTTTAGCATTGACCAAAAGGGATTAGGTAAAGGTAAAGGTTCCCCTTGCACATATATGCTAGTCATTCCCGACTCTAGGGGGCGGTGCTCATCTCCGTTTCAAAGCCGAAGAGCTAGCGCTGTCCGAAGACATCTCCGTGGTCATGTGGCCGGCATGACTGGTGGCTCAGCAGACTGATAGCATTGTGATTAACACCAGCTGTCTGTAATTACTGTAAGTTCGAATCTCACCAGGCTCAAGGTTGACTCAGCCTTCCATCCTTTCTAAGGTAGGTAAATTGAGGACCCAGTTTGTGGGGGGCAATAAGCTGACTTTGTATAAATATACAAAAGGATGAAGGCTATTGCTTAACGCATTGTAAGCCGCCCTGAGTCTCCGGAGAAGGGTGGCATATAAATCAAATTTTTTTTAAAAAAATGACTAAATGCCAAAGGTGCACAAAACGCTTCCCATCAAAGATGGTCCCTATTTTTCTACTTGCATTTTTTACGTGCTTTTGAACTGCTAGGTTGGCAGAAGCTGGGATAAGTAACTGGAACTCATTCCGTTACGTGGCACTAGGGATTCGAACCGCTGAACTGCCGACCTTCTGATCGACAGCATCTTAGCCACTGAGCCACCACCTAGCTCAGTAAAAAATAAGTGAAAAAAGTGTCAACTCCATTCTACACGAATATCTATTTGATATCTTTCAGAAATCCCCCCAGAATTGGAGAACCAAACCTTGGCATCTCTTTTGCATGTTTGTGGCATAACATTCCCAGATCTGAGCTGTGGCTGGTTCAGTGGTTAGAATGCAGTATTGCAGGCTAACTCTGCCCACAGCCTGGAGTTTGATCCTGACCAGCTCGAAGTCGACTCAGGTTTCCACCCTTCTAGATCAGTAAAATGAGGATTTAGATTGTTGACAGCAATATGTTGATATTGTAAACCAGTGAGAGAGTAAAACACTGGAAGCAGTATATAAGTCTATTTGCTATTCCTATTGCTATCTACAAAACTAGAGTTGCTAGAGTTGTGGCAGGGGCTGCCACAAAGAAGAGAGAGTCAAGCTATTCTCCAAAGCATCTGAAGGCAGGACAAGAAGCAACGGGTGGAAACTAATCAAGGAGAGAAGCAACTTAGAACTAAGGAAAAACTTCCTGTCAGTGGGAATTCTATTTTATTGTAAGGTTACATTAGTAGAATATTGCAAGTCAGAAAGTAGAAATCTCCTCCCATCTTCAAATTAGGGAGGGTCTCGTCTAATGCCACTTTGTTTCCGGATTGCTTATTTGTACCCTATGACTATCTTGAGGTGTTGTACATTATGATTCTTGATGAATGTATCTTTTCTTTTATGTACACTGAGAGCGTATGCGCCAAGACAAATTCCTTGTGTGTCCAATCACACTTGGCCAATAAAAAATTCTATTCTATTCTATTCTATTCTATTCTATTCTATTCTATTCTATTCTATTCTATTCTATTCTATTCTATTCTATTCTATTCTATTCTACACCCCTGCTTTAGATTATTGAACTCCTGATGCAATAGCATGAGCCTTAAACATTGAAATCACTGGTTCTCTTACTTTTCTAGCCTTTAGAACAACTATATCAGAAGATTTTGCTGCACTGTTATGAAGGAGTATTCCTGGGGGGATGTTAGCAACCAAAAGGTTTGCAGGAAAATTTAACAATTTAACCAACAAGGGAGGATAATTTTCTCGAGGCTTGCTGGATTAAAAAAAAAATAATAATGCTTAAAAACATCTAGCAGTAAGAAAGGAAAATCATCTTTTTGGATCAATCAGAGGTTTAATTGTTACAAGTTAAGCTTGAAGAAGCTAACATTGGGGTTTATACCTGGAGACATTTACATGAATGGGAGTTTATAAAAACAAAAAGAAGCATACATGCATTATAGAAGGGGGAAATCAATAGTTTTACATCTGTTTATTAATAGGTTTATCTAGGGGAATGTTGACTTTATTTCCTTGTTCAGCTAATGAAAGAGTGAAATTCCAAAGGATGATATACTTGGGGAAATCTGTTTTTGAGAAAGAATCTATTTCTTTGTTGAAAAATGTATGCTCCTACCCAGATAGTAGAGTTGCTGTCTACTGTCATCAGGTTAGTGATTGTGTAAACAGTAGTGGTATCCATCATCTGATTTACAACTTAGGTTCCATCTAGGGGTGTGTGAATTTCAGTTCAGGTTTCAAAGGCTTCGGTTGAAAATGGCATCCTAATTCAAAATGGAGGTGTGTTCTAAAAAGAAACTACATGTACAACCCAATAAATCCACTTGCATTAATGGACCAGTGAACACATAAACGTGAGCATGGAACATGAACATGGAAAATCCCATTTAACAAAAAAATGTTGCCTAATTCATTTTCCCATGTTCAGTTTCATTCAATGAATGTTGTTAATGGCCATGTATTTGGTACCCAGACAGTAGTAAAAAGTAAAGGTAAAGGTTCCCCTTGCACAGTTCCTGACTCTAGGTGCTCATTTCCGTTTCAAAGACAAAGAGCCAGCACTGTCCAAAGACATCTCCATGGTCATGTGGCCGGCATGACTCAACACCAAAGGCGCACATAACACTGTTACCTTCCCACTAAAGGTGGTCCCTATTTTTCTACTTGCATTTTTTACATGCTTTCAAACTGATAGATTGGCAGAAGCTGGGACAAGTAACGGGAGCTCACCCCATTACGCGGCAGTAGGGATTCGAACCGCTGAACTGCCGACCTTTCGATCGACAATCTCAGCATTTTATCCACTGAGCCACAGTAGTACCAAATAGTATTAGGTAGTATTTGAAAGGAATGGCAAACAAGTAGAAGTACAAAGTTCTACCAGGGAATAATAGTCTGGCCATCATTCCCGAAGTGGTGTGAACTAGCTGAATCCCACCACTGATGCAGTCCCACTGGAACAAGGCCCTCCAGCTCCATGCCACCAGTGGCACTTCCCTCCAGCCTTCGCCCAAAGCCCTGCACCAGGAGGCTGAAGCAGACCCCAAGTCAGAATTTCTGCCCCCCTCCAACCCACACAAAAAGACCCCGAAGGGGGAGACTCTCTGCATCAACACAAACATTCATTGCATTTATTTAGCCCAGGGGTCATAGTTTGAGGACCCCTGATTTAATGCAATATAAAAAATGCAAATAATTTTTCTGGGGACCACCAAAAATTTCTCATGGACCACCAGTGGTCCACGGACCACCAGTTGGTGATCACTGGTCTGTTATTCCATTTCGTACACTTAGAAAGATTACAAATATATATATATATATATATATATATATATATATATATATATATATATATATATATGTGTGTGTGTGTGTGTGTGTGTGTGTGTGTGTGTGTGTGTGTGTGTGTATGCATGTATATATGTATGTATTTCTCTTTAGCCAGGTTCTTCCTACATAAACCAAGATTTTTATGCAGGTTTACATAGGAAGAACCTGTCTAAAGAGAAATACACATAAAGCATTACGAAAAGAAAAGAAAAGATTTTCTTGCTTTTTCGTAGGTTTTATGTGTTTTTCTTTTAGCCAGGTTTTTCCTACATAGCCAAGATTTTTCTACAGCCCTAGCTCAGTGGAGTCACATCCACTTGATTCTGGGCTTGGCTAAAAGAAAAACACACATAAAACCTACGAAAAAGTAAGAAAATAGATATTGTACCTTTACAGGGAGGATACATGAGATGTGGGTGTGGCTTACTGATGATGGCTAATGAGCCAGAAATAGATCTATATAAGTCTCTCACTAAGCAGCATAGGGCCTGCTAGCTGCCAGAAGACTCCACTGAGCTAGGGTTGTAGAAAAATCTTGGCTACGTAGGAAAAACCCGGGTAAAATAAACACACACACACACACACACACACACACACACATATATACATACATACATACATACATACATACATACACACACACACACACACACACACACACACACACACACACACACACATATATATATATATATATATATATATATATATATTTCTCAGCCACGTGTTTCCCTTTGCACCTGACACCATTTGAATGTTCCAAGTATGAAACATGTAAATGAATTGCTTTAGTTCATGTTGCTGACTCTGCGGAGATCAATGAGGCTTCAATGAGATTTCTTCAATAGAGTAGCTTGAGAATTGCAGCTTGAAACATGATGGGTTTCCGTTCAACCTATCAGTATTCAGAAAATACACAGATAATTGCAGCCAGTGTGGATTTAAATTTATTAAATCACTTTGGTGGTTCATGTCCTCCATTAAAGATGATGACAGCAACTTCTGCTGTACTTAAGGGGTGGTTACAAACTTCTGATATATTTCAGAGTAAATTATTTCAGACCTTAGCCATATGTTCCTGCTTAGAAGCCCCGATCCCAGTGTTACCCTGTGAATAAATGTTGCTTCAAATTTCAAAGCGGCTTGAGCAGAATGAGTTTTGCTCTCAAAACTTTATCCATTAACTCCACTTAAATCTTAGTCACTTTGAATTTTGAATATCTAATATAGATGGATTGTAGAATGGATCAGGGATGATTTGCACATGCCTGAAATTATATGCAAAGTAGAAGAACTGGTTATCTCTTGATACCTCACCCTAGCCATGCAAATTATTGGTAACGATGTATAGAGCTGGGAAAATTCACATTAAAAAAAAAAGAATCTGTAGATTGATGAAAGAATATATATATAAAACTATAAAAACCCTGCAACATAAAAAGGATTGTAAAATAGATGTAGTGGGGGAATTTATTCAATTTTTTTTTTTTTTGTCTTAAAACTTTTAAATGGAAAAATCATTTTTTTAAAAAAAACGCATGGAAACAAATACAGGATTGAAAAACGCAAGACTGTGAGCAAAATTGAACTTCACCAATCAGTTTATCCCTAGTACTGATATCTGTTTCCTAATTCAACACAGGGGTGAAATTCAAAATTTTTCCCTACCGGTTCTGTGGGCGTGGCTTGGTGGGCATGGCAGGGGAAGGATACTGCAAAATCCCCATTCCCTCCCCACTACTGGGGGAAGGATACTGCAAAATTCCCATTCCCTCCCCACTCCTGGGGGAAGGATATTGCAAAATCTCATTTCCACCCCACTCTGGGGCCAGCCCAGAGGTGGCATTTGCCGGTTCTCCGAACTGCTCAAAATTTCTGCTACCAGTTCTCCAGAACCTGTCAGAACCTGCTGGATTTCACCCCTGGTTCAACATGTAAGATTCCAAAGCTAAGCAACATCTTCTTCTTGTTGTTGTTAGTTGCAAAGTTGTGTCCGACCCATTGCAACCCCATGGACAATGTTCCTCCAGGCCTTCTGTCCTCTACCATCCTCTGGAGTCCATTTAAGCTCACACCGACTGCATCTATTCCCACTTATTGGCCCAAAAGCATAAAAATAATTGTATTCAATCAAATTAAGATCTATCAGGTCAAGAATACTGTTAGCAACAGTGAAGAGGTTGATCCTCCAGATGTGACATTATGAAAATAAGGTAGAGTATCATTTCACACCAACATCTCTGACTCAGAAAAAAACATACTGGTATACAAATTGAGGGAACCATTGGGTGCCTATTTTACTCACTGGGGAATTTTGATACAGTTCTAAACCCAAATCAAATTTCTATATGTCAGTGTATAAGAATTGATGAACTGGAATAGCCATAACAACAAGTCAGTCAATGGGAACTGTTCAGTGACTGATTTGTGAGGATTTGTGAGCCATGTGAGATGGCTTGGAGCCTGGGCGTGGCTTAGTTTAACTCTTCTGTGTATATAAGAGTTTGTTTGTCTTTGCTTGAGATTCCTTGCATTTTACTTCTTGTCCTTGTCCTTGCTTCTTCTTCTTCTCTCTACCACATTGCAAGAGCTGCATGGTATACATGCATCGTGTTTTGTCTACATGCATCGTGTTTTATATTATTTTATATAAAGAAGTTTCTTCTATAAATGAATCCCGCTGAATTATTTACTTGTGTGCTGGTTGGATTGCTGCAAACTCTAACCCTATATCTTATGAAAAGGAACTTAAAGAGTGGTGCAGTGGCCTAGAGGTGGAGCTCTTGCCTCACAATCTAGAGGCTGTGAGTTCAATCCTAGGTAGAGGCAGATATTTCTTCTCTGGGCACACTGAGAATATATCTGCTGAACAAAACTCTGCATTGGCAACAGGAAGGGCATCCGGCCAATAGAGCTAGCCCCACTCTGCTAGCTCCATTCAGTTGCCCAGACTTCACCCCACAAGGGATTGTTGGGTCATTAAATGAAGATGATGATGAAAAGGAACTCAAACCTTAGAATGGTCTGGCATGGTAAAAATACTTACATTCTAGCTTGTTCCATTGATGTAAACCAGGTTGATTAATCAGTTTGTTTCCATTCTCTGGAGAACTGAGGCAGAAGAAGCAAGTGACTTGTGGTACAGAGACACGGTAGAAGGAATTTCTCCAGCTGGATTGGTCAAAAATCATGAGCAGGTTGCACTAAGATTGCTGGATGCCCAACAATATTTGCAGTGACACCGTCAAAGGATTAATTCTGGAAAGTTGAAAAAATCACATTTGAAATGTATTACAGGTAGCCCTTGACTTGCAATCATTTCTAGAGCGGACATCCAAATTTACAACAGCAGGGGGAAAAAGTGACTTATGACTTATTTTTTTCACGTTTATGTCTGTTGCAGCAACCCCCTGGTCAGCATCCCCATCAAAAATTCAGATTCTTGGCAACTGGCAGGTACAGCGTCTCGGCCTCATGTGGCCACTTTTTGTGACTTCATAACAAGCAAAGTCAACGACTTCACAACCATGTTACTAACTTAACGTGATTCACGTAACAACTGTGGCAAGAAAGATTGTCAAATGGGGCAAAACCTCACCAAATAACTGTCTTGCTTAGCATCACAAATTTTGGGTTCAATTGTGGCCATAAGTCAAGGACTACCTGTATACACAGATTATTCCAGTGGTGGGTTGCTACTGGTTCGCCCTGGTTCGGGCGAACCAGTAGCAGCAATGGCGAGAGGCTCCGCCCACCTGTCCAAACATCATTTTAGCTAGTGTCTGCACCTGATACAGAGGGGCAACATACTGTGTTTATGTTTGGGTGTGGGTGTTTGGGTGTTGATGTGGATGTGTGCATGAGTAAAGAAGATGAGGTTGTGTCCTATTTGGAAGAGGTAAGAGGTGATAAAAATTAAAATAATTGCCTTAAGCCTTTCAGAGTGCATCTATAATGCATCAAAGTCACACTATCCGTGGCTTTATTGTAGATTTTCAAAAGCAGAATAAATATCAAAAACCACTCTTCTGATTTATTAAAGACATTTCCGATTCATCACTCAACATGCACCATAATGCTGATATACATCAAAAGCCACTATAAATATGGCATTCGGCGTTAAGACTGTAGATCGGTTGTTTGAAAAATGAAAACACAGACCTGAATTCATATTTCATTGTCGGTTACGATTGCAAACATTTATTGGATCCCATAATTAGAATTAGACAGGGCTCAGGAAAAAATGCTAGGAAAAAAAAAATAGATCAGAATTCAGCTGAGAAAATTCACCTAACTAATTATATTACATGGAGTCATCATGCCATTAACTGGTAGGTCATAATAACAGTTGTATTTAGAGAGAAAGAGAGGGAGGGAGGGAGGGGGGGAGAGGGATGGGGAGAGAGACAGAGACAGAGAGACAGAGAGACAGAGAGAGAGAGAGAGAGAGAGACAGACAGAGAGAGAGAGAGAGAGAGAGAGACAGCGACAGCGACAGCGACAGAGACAGAGACAGAGACAGAGAGACAGAGAGACAGAGAGACAGAGAGAGAATAATCTGACCAGGAGCTAACAATGCAAGGTAGGGAAATTAGAAACATGAAATTGTGTTGTGTTTTTAAAGTAAAAATTTGCAAAACAAAAATTGGTTTGTTCCTTTGTTTTCTGGAAATATTTCTCCTTCACAAAAAAAAAAAAATCTATTTTTCACCACTTGAAAACCAAAAATGTCATTCAGCCATACTGAACACCAGCCAATATCCTTCTCACAAGCTGTAATTGTGTGCTCTGTTCCATACGTGGCACTCTGCCAGTTGACATCTATCATTTTTAGCATCCTTAAACTTTTATGTTGTCCACTTCAGGTTTCATTCTTTCATTCTGTCATCCTGATTGTTGATACAATGGAGTTACTCTCAGATGGGCACCGCTGGATTATTCCTTGAGTAGATAACTTTATCTGCTACCCTGAGTATAAAGAAAGGAAAGGCAATTCTATATTTGAGTGACATTTCTCTTCATATTCCTCCACCTCTTTGATATATATATAAATCCCACAGCAGCATCTGTTTCTCACAAAAATTGCCTGCGCTCCACTAGTGTTGTGAGCTCCTTTCAGCTTCTTCCCTTGGGCCGTACAGTTCAATATAGTTAACCATCCCTCCCATTTCAGTTTATACTGTACTTACTAGCCCCTCGGCTTCCCTTCCTGTGAGATTATCAGTCTTTGCCACACTGGAATGGAATGGAATTAGTAGCTCGGGTTGGTAGTTAAGCTGTTGGTTTGAGCTCTGAGTTTAGCAATTTGGTTGCTCGGAGCTCAAACCAACAGCCATAGGATAGAATAGGATAGGGTAGGATAGGATAGCATAGGATAGGATAGGATAGGATAGGATAGGATAGGATAGGATAGGATAGGATAGGATAGGATAGGATAGGATAGGATATGGGGTGAGTTCTACTTACCTTTACTATTGGTTCGCATCACATGCACGCTTGCTCTTCTGCGCATGGGCAGATCACCTATGATGACGTCTGGGTCAGTGGGTGGAGTCTCCCACCAGTTTTACTACTGGTTCTTGCGAACAGGTCCGAACCAGGGGCAACCCACCACTATATAGGATAGGATAAGGCAAGGCAGGGTAGGGCAGGGCAGGGCAGGGCAGCATAGAATAGAATAGAATAGAATAGAATAGAATAGAATAGAATAGAATAGAATAGAATAGAATAGAATAGAATAGAATAGAATAGAATAGAATAGAATAGAATAGAAATAGAAATAGAATAGAAATAGAAATAAGTTGGAAGGTACCTTGGAGGTCTTCTAGTCCAACCTCCTGCTTAAGCAGGACACCCTATACCATTTAAGACAAATGGTTGTCCAATCTCTTTTGAAAAACTTCTCGTGTTGAAGCATTCACAACTTCTGGAGTGAATGCTTGTTGATGATCAATGATCGGTGGAATCATTGTTCCACTGATTAATTGTTCTAACTGTCAGGAAATTTCTTCTTAATTCTAGGTTGCTTCTCTCCTTGATTAGTTTCCATCCATTTCTTCTTTGTGGCAATCCCTGAGTTATTGGAACACTGGTATCATACCTTTTCATTAAACTAGACCTACCCAATTCCAGCAACTGTTCTTCATATGTTTTAGCCTCCGGTCCCCTAATCATCTTTGTTGCTCTTCTCTGCACTCTTTCTAGAGTCTCCACATCTTTTTTTACATCGTGGTGACCAAAACTGGATTCAGTATTCCAAGTGTGGCCTTACCAAGGCATTATAAAGTGGTACTAACACCTCACGTGGTCTTGATTCTGTTAATGCAGCCTAGAATTGTGTTGGCTTTTGGGGGGGCATTATTGCTTTGCATCTAGTTTCAGCCTGCCAAGGCTCAGAATCTATTCTTTTGTTCAATGCTAATTAGTCTCCCACCAAGCATTCCTCTAATTGAATGTTGGTGATGTGCTTGGAGATTAATTTCTTCCTTCAGCATCTTCTATCTTCAGAGTTTAGCAGAGAGCACGTCAATACAATCCGTTCTTTGAGGAGAGAAAAATGAGATGGTGGTAAAATAGGTGAATAGGTTCCCAATAAAGCAAAACTTATAGGCCACCATAGAATATCCATGGGCGGTAAAGAAGTACTTACTATTTCCACCTTGTTATTAGTTTGCTATTTGCAACTGGCTGGATTCATTCAGCATCCTTAGAATAGAATAACAGAGTTGGAAGGGACCTTGGAGGTCTTCTAGTCCAACCCCCTGCCTAGGCAGGAAACCCTATACCAGTGATGGCTAACCTTTTTGCCGTCGTGTGCCAAAAGCGGGGGCGGCGTGGGGGTGTTGCACACATGTGTGTCCACACCCATAATTCAATGCCCCCCGTGCCCCCCCACTTTTGGCACGTGACGGCAAAAAGATTACCAGTGGGCCTGGTAGGCCCGTTTTTCACCCTCCCCAGGCTGCAGGGGCTTTCTTGGAGCCTGGGGAGGGCGAAAACGGCTCCCTCACTCCTGCCCGGAAGCCCTCCGGAGGCCGGAAATGGCCCATTTCCTGACTTCCGGTAGGCCCAGAAGGCCCGAAAATCAGCTGGAGCTGAGCTAGGGCAATGCTTGCGTGCCCGCAGATATGGCTCCACGTGTCACCTGTAGCACGCGTGCCTTAGGTTCGCCATCGCGGCCCTATACCATTTCAGACAAATGGTTATCCAATCTCTTCTTACAAACTTCCAGTGTTGGAGAATTCACAACTTCTGGAGGCAAGTTGTTCCACTGATTAATTCTTTCAATTTTCAGGAAATTTCTCCTTAGTTCTAGGTTACTTCTCTCCTTGATTAGTTTCCACCTGTTACTTCTTGTCCTGGACTCTGGTGCTTTGGAGAATAGGTTGACTCCCTCTTCTTTGTGGCAACCCCTGAGATATCAGAAGACTGCTATCATGTCTCCCCTAGTCCTTCTTTTCATTAAGCTAGACATACTCAGTTCCTGCAACCGTTCTTCGTATATTTTAGCCTCCAGTCCTCTAATCATCTTGGTTGCTCTTCTCTTCACTCTTTCTAGAGTCTCCACATCTTTTTTACATCGTGGCAACCAAAACTGGATGCAATATTCCAAGTGTGGTCTTACCAAGGCCTTATAAAGTGGTATTAACCCTTCACGTGATCTTGATTCTGTCCCTCTGTTTATGCAGCCCAGAACTGTGTTGGCTTTTTGGGCAGCTGCTGCACACGGCTGGCTCATATTTAAAAGGTTGTCCACTAGGACTCCAAGATCCTTCTCACAGTTACTGCTATTGAGCAGTAAGCACATATACTGTACCTGTGCATTTTGTTTTTCTTGCCTAAATGTAGAACCTTCCTTTTTTTCTCTGTTGAATTTCATTTTGTTAGATAACGCCCAATGTTCAAGTCCTTTAATCTGTTTCCTGAATTATTCTATTTCTGATCTTATTGATCAGAATGACTTGCGCCCCGCCTCATAGTCACACGAAGACTGCGTGCGAAGTTCATCTATTTAGTTTGTGAAAAGCGACCAATGGCTACCTATAATATGTACTGTACATTCACAACAACAAATAAGAAGTAACAAATTATCAGCAACGATTAGATATTTAACCCTGATTCTGATTTTTTTGTTTTAAATGTATAATTCGATCTGGCGGAAACATAACCCCCGAAAGCTTATAATTGTTTAAGTAGTTTCTGGAACTTCAGTCTAACAGGCAAACTTTTAATTACCATTTATGCTCACATAATATTCAGCAAAACCAACCCTTAGCCAATATAACCCCGGATGAAAATTGCCCACTGTGTATGTACATTATTTATTTTATGTTCTCCAATTGTGATTATATGCTATTCTGAAATTGGTACAATTTATAGCTCTCTCCTATAATTATCTAGAAAAGGTGATTACTTTCTGGTTAATGGACTTTCTTGCGGGAAACTTTTTTTTCTTTTTTTAAGATTCCTGGGCAAAATACTTGTTTCCCTATTTCTAAGTGGTGAAAATGGGTGAGCCGAGAAAAACGGTGCGAATTGTCAAGGTGAGTGAAGCATGAAAAAAGGAAGTTATATATAGGAAAAAGTGTAGGGGTTAATTAATATTGATTTAAAGTTCACTATGTTATCCACAGCTTTCTATATACACACACTCACAAATTATCTTCAAAAGACTGTGCAAATTCTTGTCAGGCTACCCACTGGCAAATAAATATGTACTTTTACAATGAAAATATGCCGGTAATTTTGCAACATGGAGGTGACCCTGATAGAATAATTGAATGCAGCTGTTCTCCAGGAACTCAAGAATTTTAAGCTTTTGTTCAAACCTACGGAAGAGTGTCAGAATCTGATATTTTAGAAATCGGAGAGGGGAGGTAGGTGAGATTATAGGATAATTGTTTTTCCCGGCAGTCCCATCTGAGCTTCTTGATGGCTATGTTGATGGACCATTCCAGAAAATTTGCATAACATCTTTTGTCCTTGTTGTAAGTGTTAGGTGACTTTAGAAGGACATGTGCCTCTGTTCCTCTTGAAGGAAGTCTATACGCTTGGCATGCATAAAAGTTCAAGTTCTAGTATTTCTCTCCGCAGGACTGAAAATAAGCCTGTGATTGACACTTTGGGAGCACTACTCAAGGTCAATTAGATGTAATGTTGGTAATGTGGATGCTATTAGAATACGTAGGGTTTGCAATTGTTTTTTTTATTTTGTTTTGTTTCATTCAATCCTGATCATCTTTCAAAGACTGGATGAAACCCTGCTGATTGCTTAGCAAGGTTTTTCAGAAGTGGTTTGCCAAAAATGACTGGCCCAGGGGCATCCAGTTGGCTTTGTGCCTAAGATGGGACAAACACCCGTGGCCTCTTCTTTTAACCGGTCTTAACCATTGCACCAATCTAGATCTCTTTACATATTTAGAATTACAAATTTGGGTCTTTAGCAATACGTAAAAGGCAGCAAGTGAAGAATTTCTCTTCCAATAGAAAATGAACTTTTGGAAAAGCATTAAAAACAAAAAATCAGTAGGCAGGGAAACGGTAAATTCATGCTCCTAATTTGATGCTGCTAATATTTACTACTTATTTGCTACCGGTATTTATTGGTGCAATACAGGCTTTTTTTCAGATTAATGCAATTTCATGGAAAATAAATTGCTTCCTCTCTCTGTGTGTGTGTGTGTAATATAATATTAGATAGATAGATGATAGATAGATAGATAGATAGATAGATAGATAGATAGATAGATAGATAGATAGTAGGTAGGTAGGTAGATAGATAAATTAGATAGATAGATAGATAGATAGATAGATAGATAGATGATAGATAGATAGATAGATAGATAGATAGATAGATAGATAGATAGATAGATAAATTAGATAGATAGATAGATAGATAGATAGATAGATAGATGATAGATAGATAGATAGATAGATAGATAGATAGATAGATAGATGATAGATAGATAGATAGATAGATAAATTAGATAGATAGATAGATAGATAGATAGATAGATAGATAGATAGATGATAGATAGATAGATAGATAGATAGATAGATAGATAGATAGATAGATAGATAGATAGAGTTATATGTGTGTATGTATATACACATTACAATAAAGTTACTTATATTCTTTCTTCAATTAAACCACTCAATTAAGCCACCAAGAGCCTCGATGGTGCAGAGGAGTAAAGTGCTGTTAAGTGCTAGCACCTGAGTCTCCAGAGAAGGGCGGCATATAAATCGAAGCAATAAATAAATAAATAAATAAATAAATGTTGGTTGAGGAATTCTGGGAGTTGAAGTCCATACATCTTAAAATTGCTGAGGTTGGAAAACACTGCACTAGAGTAAGATCCTGCAATGAGCAACTGGCAGGGCTTCTTATCATCTTCATTTAATGACCTCCAAATCCCTGGGATGGTGGGATGGAGTCTGGGCAACTGAATGAAGCTAGCAGAGTGTGGGATTGTCCATCCCTTCCCCACACATACACCATCATAACCGATGAGGTTTCTTGGATGAGAAACAAGACATTTTGTTCTTCTTCCTCAAGGAATAAACAGTCCAGCTGCCTTTTGAGAAAGCATTTTTTTGAGACAGCTATACTTGGATGACAGGGAATCTCCACAGACCGATAGAATTAGTATGCTTTTGTTCTTCAACATCTGGAGGAAATGAAGCAATCAAATAAATAAACAGAGGGTGAAATATTTACCAGAGATACTGTTTGAGCGTTCCCCAACTCGCTTGTTTTGTAGAATGCACGCAATTCCCTCCTTCCTCAAAATAAAACAGAGCCTTGATTCTTCAAAGCCCCATATTCTACAGGGAGAAGGAGAATGACATCCTAAATCTCTTGGGCAAACCAGAGAAGGAATTCAATTGTTTTGTTACAAGCCAAGTGACAGGAATGTCTCTTTTACCATTGGCTCTAGTGAGAGATAAGAACTGAAAATTAAATGCAGTATGCTATAGGTCAGTGATGGCTAAACTTTTGACCCCATCATGTGGGGGGGGTCACGGGCATGCATGCCCACATCCATAATTCAATGCACTGTGCCCCCCAGCACATGCGCCCATGACCCCCCACGGTCCCCCTGCTTTTGGCACACGATGGCACAGTGGGCCAGGTAGGCCCATTTTTCACCCTCTCCAGGTTCCAGAGGGTTTCTAGGAGCCTGGGGAGGGCAAAAACAGTCTTCCCCAACCCCCCGGAGGTCCTCCAGAGGCCAGAAACAGCCCATTTCCTGACTTCCGGTGGGCCCGGATGGCCAAAAATCAGCAGGCTGGCGCATGCATGCGCGCTGGAACTGAGTTAGGGCAATGTTCGCGTGCCCACAGATATGGCTCCACGTGCCACCTGTGGCATAGGTTTTTCATCACGGCTCTAGGTTGCTTTTGTTATGAGCCAGAAAACCAGAGTGCTTGTAAGGTACAGTTTGAAACCGATGACAATATCATGCAAGGGTTGGCAGAGCTGTGTTGATTCCACCCAAGTGCAGAAAAACTCAACTTTCTTCTTTTTTCTTTCTCCTTCTGTCTCTCAGCAAAAAAAAAAAAAAAAAAAAAATGGCAGCTTTCTTTGATTATGATTATTCAGTTATGAGATTAAATTTTCTTAGGCAAGAAAAACAAAATGCACAGGTACAGTATAGGTCCGTGATGGTGAACCTATGGCACGCATGCCACATATGGGCACACAAGTACTAGACTGGGTATGTCTAGTTTAATGAAAAGGACAAGGGGAGACATGATAGCAGTCTTCCAATATCTCAGGGGCTGCCACAAAGAAGAGTGTAAGACAAGAAGCAATGGGTGGAAACTAATCAAGGGGAGAAGCAACTTAGAACTAAGGAGCAATTTCCTGACAGTAGAACAATTAATCAGTGGAACAACTTGCCTCCAGAAGTTGTGAATGCTCCAACACTGGAAGTTTTGAAGAAGAGGTTGGATAACCCTTTGTCTGAAGTGGTGTAGGGTTTCCTGCCTGGGCAGGGGGTTGGACTAGAAGACCTCCAAGGTCTCTTCCAACTCTATTATTCTATTCTACTCTACTCTACTCTACTCTACTCGACTCGACTCGACTCGACTCGACTCGACTCGACTCTACTCGACTCTACTCTACTCTACTCTACTCTACTCTACTCTACTCTACTTCATATTCTTCTCTACAGTATTCTATTCTATTCTATTCTATTCTATTCTATTCTATTCTATTCTATTCTATTCTATTCGACTCTACTCTACTCTACTCTACTCTACTCTACTCTACTCTACTCTACTCCATATTCTACTCTACAGTATTCTACTCTACTCTACACTACTCTACTCTACTCTACTCTACTCTAATTCATATTCTACTCTACAGTATTCTATTCTATTCTATTCTATTCTATTCTATTCTATTCTATTCTATTCTTTAGTCTGCAATTTTTTCCTGGAAATCCGTTCAGAGTCCCAGACCATTTGAAGGATGTTCATCCCAAAATGCACAGCTAAATGTTTATGGAGTTTAAGAATCTCTATAGACAACAGCATGGTGCAAACAGTTCCACACCGGCCTGCCTGCCAAAGCCATCGGACGCTAGGTTAAAATGATGTTGCAACCATCCAGAATAAAGAGAGGGTGTGAGAATAAAATTGAAAGTATACTTTTAAAAAATACGTGAGCTAATGATGGGCTTGTGATCACTTTTAGGGATTTAACAGAATAACAGAGTTGGAAGGGACCTTGGAGGTCTTCTAGTCCAACCCTCTGCTTAAGCAGGAAGCTCTACACCATTTCAGATAAATGATTATCCAATCTTTTCTTTAAAACTTCCAGTGTTGGAGCATTCACAACTTCTGGAGGCAAGTTGTTCCATTGATTAATTGTTCTCACTGTCAGGAAATTTCTCCTTATTTCTAAGTTGCTTCTCTCCTTGATTAGTTTCCACCCATTGCTTCTTGTCCTACCCTCAGGTGCTTTGGAGACTAGCTTGGCTCCCTCTTCTTTGTGGCAGCTCCTGAGATATTGGAACACTGCTATCATGTCTCCCCTCGTCCTTCTTTTCACTAAACTAGACATACCCAGTTCCAGCAACCGTTCTTCATCTGTTTTAGCCTCCAGTCACCTAATCATCTTTGTTGCTCTTCTCTGCACTCTTTCTAGAGTCTCAACATCTTTTTTATATCGTGCCGACCAAAACTGGATGCAGTATCCCAAGGCATTATAAAGTGGTATTAACCCTTCACGCGATCTTGATTCTATCCCTCTGTTTATGTAGCCTAGAACTGTGTTGGGGGTTTTTTGGCAGCTGCTGCACACGGCTGGCTCATATTTAAATGCTTGGATACCTCCATGCATGTCTCAAGTCTACAATGCTCAAGTAAGCCTAGGAGTCACCATGAAAGAGAAACAAGCAGGTTGAACAAACAAGGAAAAGGAGTATCATGATGGTCTTGCAAAAAAAAAGAAAGAAAGAAAGAAAGAAAGAAAGAAAGAAAGAAAGAAAGAAAGAAAGAAAGAAAGAAAGAAAGAGGCTTCCTAAGAGATTGAAATAGAAGCTACTTGTTCTGACTGTTTGAAGAAACTGACTCCTACAACTCAAAACCTCTCTCCCCCCCCCCTCTCTCTCTCCCTTCCCCCTCCCCTCTCTCCCTCAAAATGAGCTGCTTTGCTTTCTTAAGAAAGTGACAAAATGACACCTTGGTCATTTGGCTGCCAAATAATCTTCGCCTCCCGTGATTTAATGCTTCTGTTTGCTTTATACTTTTCAGCATTTCTTCAATTAAGAATGCATGGAATTGCTCTGGGGGGAGTTTTCTCTATAGTTAAGAGTCTCCGCAGGATGTAGAGACAGCCTCATATTATAGGGTATGTGCAATGAATACCGGAAGACGTGGTCCTTATTGAAATGCTAATGTGTGGCATCAGCAGAGATGTTTGGACATGCACAAAATCATAGAGTTGACTCACTGGTTTTTGCAACAAGGAGGTGTGGATTCCTACCCCCTGAATGCTGCAGAACTGGGGGGATTAGTGAGCAGTTGCTTTTGCTTCTAAAGAGTCAGATGGATTGGTTGCGGGTGTAGGAAGTTAGCACCCACCCCTTTCCTAGAAGAATGAAATATTTTAGGAAATATTAAAAAGGCAGAATATTACGTTTCCCTGGATGAGAAATGGAGAAGCATGTTTTAAAGACAAAGCAGCTCCCATCTTCCTGCCCCCACTGTTTGTCAATGGGCCGGAGGCAGAAACTCAATCTTTGTCAATGGACCATCATCTGCAACATAATAGGACCCATCTAGCAACAGAAACTCACCACATGGCACCTGGGAAGATTACATCAGCCAGCAAGGCTAGTTAAGACCCCACCCCCTGGGAGTCTGACAACCAATCAGGATACTCTTTCTGGGCCCCAGGAAATTCAAAGCCAGAGAGGGCATAAAACCCGGAGACTCACTGCATCTCACCCCTTTTTCTGTTCAGGAACTCAAACCATGCGATCCTGTCCACCATTAAACCATCTTTCCAAGCAGTCTCCATGTTTCCAGTGTCTTTTTCCCACTTAGAGCTGAACCCAGAAGGATATTTCTTCTAACACAGGGAAGTCTTGGTAGTACAGTGGTCTAAAGCACCCTGTTATTAAGACCAGCTGCCTGCAATTACTGCAGGTTCGAATCTCCCCAGGCTCAAGGTTGACTCAGCCTTCCATCCTTTCTAAGGTAGGTAAATTGAGGACCCAGTTTATGGGGGCAATAAGCTGACTTTGTATAAATATATAAAAATATGAAGGCTATTGCTTAGTGCATTGTAAGCTGCCCTGAGTCTCCGGAGAAGGGCGGCATATAAATCAAATTAAAAAAAAAAAGTCAAGAGCAAAATATATTGCAGATTGGAAGATTGCAATGACTGGACCAGATTGTAGATTCATTGCACACTTCACTTGACAGAATCATAAAACTGGAAGGTGTGTTGAGGTCACCGAATCCGACCTCCTGCTTTCAGCAGGAATCCACAATTAATTGAAGCATCTCTAAGACATAGATATATCCCTAACACCCTCTATTTAAACACCTCCAATAAAAATGAACCCACCACCACTTGGGTTTCACAGTTGAACTGTTGTCCCTGTTTTGCCGTTTATACTACCGATACAGAAACTTCCCCAGCCTTTATCTTATCTTCTTTTCAATCGAATGAAATTTCTGTCTGCCTCGGATCTGATTGTTCTCTGAGAACCCTCTGCACTTCTGTCACATAACATCCCTTCATTTGCACAAGCGACAGAAGCCTCCGATTGGTGCTCCAGACAACACAATGCATACCCAGTATAATGAGGAGTTCATTATACCGATCTCTTCTGATGGAGGTCATGATTTCCATCAAGTCATGTTACCAGCGCAAGTTGCATACAAGCAGCATGAAAACAGAGCACTCAATCATATTTGTCATCTTTATAGGCAGACATTGTTTTAAAGGTTGACCTTCCTTCTCGGAAACTAAGACAGGGCTCGGCATTATAAAAATTGTCAATGTGCCATTTCAGCTTGAATGAGGTTGTCTCTCCAAGGACGTGTGTGTGTGTGTGTATACACATACATACACATACATGCACACACACACTTTATATATATAGATAGATAAAGCTCCTCTCCCTGCAAAACCTTGTATACAAGGACCCACAGGGAAGTATCTACAAGGTATAGTTGTATATGCATTAATATGCAAATATGAACATTTTCTTATTGTTCTTCAAGGCAGCAGACCTAAAAGGGATTCAGATATCAATTGCATAACAACAATATTTGAAAGCCAATGTTGTCAGATAACCAAGTCCTCATCGTGTTTTTAATTTAACAAACATAACATAACATAACTGTTGTGGCTCTGTTACCTGAGCCTGTGTCATCGGCAGGAGAGGACTCTGAGAGTGAAGGAGAGGAGTTGGCAAGGCCTCCCTCTCCAGGACCCTCCTCTCTGGCAATGCCTCCGGTGTCCGCCGAAGGGCAAGAGATAGGGCCGGGGACAAGCACGTCCACGCAGCCACAGATGGATAGTGATGAGGGTAATGAGTCTTGGCTGGACCCACGCCAGCGTCACAGAGATAAGCGCGCACAACAGAAGAAAGGGCATGCCCGAGATTAAGCTGAGTCACTGGACCACACCCCACAGGGTATAAAAGGGGGTGAGGTGGCCATTCAGACTTTGTGACAGACAAAACTAACTACTATCGAGTCGCATTGCATCTTTGGAAACAACATTATCGGCCTTGGATTTATTTTAGAACTGGACAATTCTTGACTGTTTGTATTTTGTTTTATGAGTAAAGTTCTTGGCAAGCAGCTACTGGGTTGCTGCCAAGCTTCTTATCGGAAGAATTGGTTGTCTGCCAGTTTATTTAACCCCCGGCTGTCTGTTTGTGTGCGTGTGTGAGACGGGACAGAACAATAACATAACATAACATAACATAACATAACATAACATAACATAACATAACATAACATAACATAACATAACATAACATAACACAACACAACACAACACAACACAACACAACACAACACATTTATTTATTTATTTTATTTATTTTATTGAATTTTTATACCGCCCTACTCCCGAAGGACTCAGGGCGGTGAACAGCCATGAAATAAAACACATACATATACAAAATTTAAAATCGAATAAAATAAATTAAATAAATTTGGCTGAATTGATACCCATAATTTAAAATACCCATATTTTAAAATACAGTAAAAATTTAAAATTTACACTTAAAAGGGAGAAGATTTAGGCGAGGCCAGCTTGATGAAATAAAAGAGTCTTCAGCTCGCGGCGGAAAGTGCGCAGATCCGGAATCCTCCGTATCTCTGGGGGGAGCTCATTCCAGATCATCGGTGCCCCCACAGAGAAGGCTCTCCCCCTAGGGGCCAACAGCCGACATTGTTTGGCCGACGGCACCTGGAGGAGCCCCTCTCTGTGGGAGCGTACTGGTCGGTGGGAGGCTATTGATGGTAGTAGGCGGTCCCGTAAGTAACCAGGTCCTAAGCCATGGAGCGCTTTAAAGGTGGTAACCAGAACCTTGAAGCGCACCCAGAAAACACATCACATAGTCTCGGTGGTGCAGTAGTTAGAGTGCAGTACTGCAGGCTACTTCTGCTGCCTGCCGGCTGCCTGCAATTTGGCAGTTCAAATTTCACCAGGCTCAAGGTTGATTCAGCCTTCCAAGGCAGATAAAGTGAGAGCCCAGATTGTTGGGGGCAATGGGTTGACTCTGTAAACCACTTAGAGAGGGCTGTAAAGCACTGTGAAGCAGTATATAAGTCTAAGTGCTATTGCTATTGCTATCATCCATGAATGTGCCCATACGCTGCCTGTTAAATAGGCAATGCCACTTTCAACAGCTTCCTCAGAACATCTATTTTCAGCAGAGAAGTCATCTGATAAAAGAAGGCCTTAAGGTAAACAGAGTGTGCCCTCAGTCTGAAAAAAGGTTCTATATACTTGATATGGCAATAGTAGCAAATATCAGGAGCAATATAGTGAAAACCTATTGGGCTTTAAAATGAACAGGGGCAGTGGTGGGTTTCCAATATTCTTACCACTGGTTTGCCACGCGAACACACTTGCTTTCTGTGTGTGTGCCATCTGTGCATGCGCCCAGCCTTCTGTGCATGCACCTGGCTTCAAAAACGTGCCTAAATAGGATGGCATTAGGCCCACCCGCAGTTGCTGCTACCGGTACGCCCAAACCAGTCCGAACCGGCTGAATACCTCCTCTGAACAGGAAGCATAGTTGGCAAAAGGCACCAACTTCAGCAACCTCCAGATTTGAAATACAGTGGTAAAATGCTCTCCATGGAGTTGGCTCTGAAAAGTCTACAGAAGCTTTTAGTAGTACTGTAGACACAAAAGCCGTCAAATGGTTGGTGGGTACCGTTCAATCCGAACCTGTTTCTTAGGGTGACCCACAATTATTGCCCATTCATGTCCAGGCACCATGTCAGGTGTTCATTCTTCTTTCAAACTCAAAACAGCATGAAGCCTGTGAATCTTCACCATTTACCTGTTGTGACCTAGGCCCAAGTAGTTATTACCAGACACAATCAGTCCTAAACAAACATATTTTATTAGAACAGCTGAGAATTGCTTCATTCCCTGTTTCCTTAATTATTCCTGTCTCCTGGCAGCTCTGTGTATGCGCACCCTGGGAACAGGCTCACGCTGTTCTTCTGCCTTGCTGATTTCAGACTCTGGAGACTCCGGAGGCAGCAAAGAACTCCCAGATGGCCTTGGCCCCCTCTCTGCCTCCAACTCAGAGCCCTCATCCGAGCCTTCCCCAGACTCCAGGACTGGCCCACGTTCCTCCCCGACCTCCTCACTGTCCGAATCTGCTGCCACCTCTGCTGGCCACTGGCGTGCCACAACAGAGAGTTGGAAGGGACCTTGGAGGGCTTCTAGTCCAAATTCCCCTGTTCGAGCAGGACACCGTATACCAGTTCAGACAAATGGTATAGTGGCATCCAGGTGCAGAATCAACACAACCAATGCAAAAAATAAAAGAGAAAGATTCATTCACAGGTATAAATCTATGCACATTATTAAAAAAATGTATTCCAAGAAGAGCCTGTAGTACAGTGGACTAAAGCACTGTTATTAACATCTGCTGCTTGCAATTACTGCAAGTTCGAATCTCACCAGGCTCAAGGTTGACTCAGCCTTCCATCCTTTCTAAGGTAGGTGAAATGAGGACCCAGATTGTGGGGGCAATAAGCTGACTTTGTATAAATATACAAAAGTATGAAGGCTATTGCTTAACGCATTGTAAGCCGCCCTGAGTCTCCAGAGAAGGGCGGCATATAAATTAAAGCAAAAAAAAAAAATGCTAGTTGAGAAAGGGCCATGTGTTTGATTACAGAAAAGACATTATCTACATTTATTGGTGACTGAAAACTTCTTATGGACTTTTGCAAAAAATAAATAAATAAATGAATTTGTGATTTATGGCTTTGATGATTAGACAGGGTAGATTATAGAAAGAAGAGTATTATAGTGTAACTTTAGAAAGAGACAGATTAAAATGTACTTATAACAGCTATGAAGAATATCAGAAGAGAATTCCACAAAACCAGAAATTGCAAGCCTGTTAAACTAAGGCAACCACAACTGGACTTCAAAAATCTGGACAAGAGCTAGATGGCAGCAGAGTGTAACTCAAAACTCTTTGCTGCCATCTGGGGGTTGTGTGGAGACTTATATACTGCTTCACAGTGCTATGCAGCCCTCTCTAAGCAGTTTACAGAGTCAGCTGTCAACTCGCAAAGCATCCCTGGCCTGCTCTTGTGTTGCCATAAGCAGGGGGGATGGGAAAACAAACTTTGCACCTGCAGCGTGGCAGTACGTCAGTCAAAACAAAAGCTCATTCCAGCCATCTCTCTGTCAAGGCCATCTCCATGGTTACCCACAGTAGCCGGAGGGGAGTGATCTCTATAACCCATGAAATTGCTTTGTTGGAGAATATGACTGATGACACACCTTGGAGGGAGGGGAGAAACAGGGACAGAGCCAGAATGTAAATTGGAACATGCCACATGAAGCTCCTAATAAATTTTTTATTTTATTTTTTATTTTATTTTGAATTTGTATACCGCCCTTCTCCCTGAGGACTCAGGGCGGTGAACAGCCAGATAAAAACATCAAATACAAATATTAAAACACATTTAAAAATATATATAGATTTGGCCCCATTAATTAAAACGATAAGCAAAACAGAACAATTAAAAAACCCTTAAAAAGAAATTAAGCCAGCCCGGCTTGTTGAAAAAAGAAAGTTTTAAGGGCACGGCGGAAGGCACTGTGGTCATGGATTCTCCTTATCTCAGGGGGCAACTGATTCCAGAGGGTAGGTGCCCCCACAGAGAAGGCCCTCCCCCTGGGGGTCACCAGCCTGCATTGTTTGGCTGATGGCACCCCGAGGAGGCCCTCTCTGTGGGAGCGCACGGGTCGGTGGGAGGTCGTCGGTGGCAGCAGGCGGTCTCGAAGATAGCTAGGCCCTATGCCATGGAGCGCTTTAAAGGTGATAACCAACACCTTGAAGCGCACCCGGAAGACCACCGGGAGCCAGTGCAGTTCACGCAGGAGCGGTGTTACATGGGAGTGCCACGCTGCTCCCATCACTACCCGCGCTGCTGCGTTCTGGACCAGTTGGAGCCTCTGGGTGCTCCTCAAGGGGAGCCCCATGTAGAGAGCGTTGCAGTAATCAAGGCGAGAGGTTACGAGGGCATGAGTGACTGTGCACAAGGAATCCCGATCAAGAAAGGGCCGCAACTGGCGAATCAGGCGAACCTGATAAAAGGTCCCCCTGGTTACAGCTGTCAGATGTTCCTCCAAGGACAGCTGCCTATCCAGGAGGACTCCCATATTGCGAGCCCTCTCTGTGGGGGCCAAAGACTCGCCCCCAATGGTCAGTGATGGAGTCAACTGACCATATCAGGATGCCGGGAACCACAGCCACTCAGTCTTGGAAGGGTTGAGCCTGAGCCTGTTCCTCCCCATCCAGATCCGTACAGCCTCCAGGCACTGGGACATCACTTCAAGGGCATAAATAACTGGATTTCTTTTGAAGCTTGGCTCGAGACTCATGATTTAATTAGGGCATCGGTCGGAACCCTGACAGCAGCGTATTACCCCCAACAATTTGGGTCCTCGTTTTACTCACCTCGGAAGGAAGGAAGGCTGAGCCACCCTTGAGCCTGGCAAAGACTCAAACTGCCAAACTGCAGTCAGCCGGCAGTTAGCAGAAGTAGCCTGCAGTACTGCACTTTAACCAGTGTGCCACCATGGCTCATTACCACAAAGGAGAAACACTTCTGCTATGCTTTTTAGTCCACATTGTTGCTTTTACCCGCCACAATGCAAGAAACCTCTCTTTCTTTTCTTCACTTTGCATTTTGGGCCCGCCTTTTCTTTCCATTAAAGCCCTATTATGCATTCATTTCTCCCTTTCAGTTCATTGTCTACAGGTATCCGCGTTGGTGATTTTGAATTAGCTTTCAGATTTCATTACCCTCACTGGAAAGTCATCCATCTTTTCCCTTTCATCTTTTTCCTTTAAGAACTCAAGAGGATGACAAAACAGTTTTCAAAGAGAGCTGGGTCAGTAGCATGTGACATCTCTGATATAAAAAAAAAACCTGAAAAAAATCTCTGCTGTGTAAAACAGAAACAAGAAGAAGCTTAACTAGAGCTGTGTAAAATTCCTCCTTTCCCTTTAATAAATTGTTTTCTCAGAAACCAGAGGGGTTGGGTTTTGTATTATTCTTAAGCCTGTTAAAGTGAAGAGAGAAAGACATTCATTCCCCTTTTTTCTTTTTTCTTTTTGCTAAATATAATGGTGTGTTTTTAAGCCTGTTGATGTGTCAGATCACATAATCAGAGCAAAATTCACTCCTGGGTATCTCAACATTGGGAAGAACAGAATAAATGCTGCAATTTTCCATGACATAGGAATTAAGCTAGTAGCAACTAGCTGGAATGATTTCCCAAATCTTTTCTAAGAAAAGTGGCAATTTTTCTGAATCAAATAACAGCCCATCATTAATAAATGGATGCGGGAAGAGGTCAGCAAGAAATGTTCCCATCCTTGAAGTGGAGCAATCAGGCAAAAAAAAAAAAAGGTCAAAGCAGCTTTAGTTTAGATGTTGTCCTAAATTGATTTAGGAGGCCTGTTTGAGTCAAGATGAACTTTTTATCTGACGCCTCGGTATTGTTTCCAGTAAAAAGTCAAGCTTTATATTCAGAGGTAGTATTCAGCCGGTTCAGACCGGTTCGGGAGAACTGGTAGCAGTGACTGTGGGTGGGCCTATCCCGCCCCCCCCCTAATTAGCACAAGTTGATTGTCCTTTGGATTGGCCTAACGACTCTCAGCTGCTTCAGGCTGCAGAGATTGCCATTGCCTATTGCTGCACGGGCCTCTGCTGCTTGCTGCAAGGAGGTAAATTGCTGGAGCAGATTTTTTTTTCTTGTGCTAATCAAGCTATGCTGAAAACGAAAATGAAAGTAAAGCAGGCTGTTTGCTGTTTGCTGCAATGAGGCAAAAATGCTGGGAGGCAGAGGCAGATTTCTTTTTCTTGTTTTCCTCACCAAAAAAAGGTAGGTGCGTCTTATAGTCCGGAGCATCTTATACTCCAAAAAATACAGTAGAAGCTCAGTAGAACAATCTGATCTTTATATGATGGTAGATTAGTTTCTGTATGCAGAATTTTGCTACAAGGAACAAGGAAGACTTGTGGGAAAATATTTCTAGGGCATGGATTGAATTATTAGTTCAACAACTAGCAATAGCACTTATATACAACTTCAAAGTGCTTTCCAGCCCTCTCTACAGAGTCAGCATATTGCCTCCAATAATCTGGGTCCTCATTTTACTAACCTCGGAAGTATGGAAGGCTGAGTCAACCTTGAGCCAGTCAGAATTGAACTCCTAGCAATGAGCAGAGTTAGCCTGCAATACTTCATTTTAACCACTGGGCCACCACGGCTCTTAACCATTAATTACAGACTTGTAATTGTAATAACTGACAAACCTGACGGACTTGAACCCTGAACCCTATCTAAAAAAATGAAATTCAATGTAGAGAAAAGTAAAGTCTTACACACAGGTAAGAAAAACTAAAAGCACACATATAAACTGGGGGAAACCAGGCTTAATAGCAGTGACTGTGAGAGGGATCTTGGAGTCTTAGTTGACAATTAGCTAAATATGAGACAGCAGTGTGCAGCGGCAGCTAAAAAAAGCAATGCAATCCTAAATTGCATTAACAGAGGGATACAACCAAGATCAAGTGAGGTACTAATGCCACTCTATAAAGCCCTAGTAAGACCACACCTAGAGTACTGCGTCCAGTTATGGTCACCACACTGTAAAAAAGATGTTGAGACTCTAGAAAAAGTGCAGAGGAGAGCAACCAGGATGATTAGGGGACTGGAGGCTAAAACATACAAAGAATTGTTTCAGGAACTGGGCATGGCTGGTCTAGTGAAGAGAAGGACCAGAGGAGACATGGTAGCTGTCTTCCAATATTTGAGCAGCTGCCACAGAGAGGAGTGGGGGGGGGGGGTCAAGTATTTTCCAAGGCACCTGAAAATTCGGACAAGGAATAATGGATGGAAACTGAACATGGGGAGATTCAACCTGGAAATAAGGAGAAATTTTCTGACAGTGAGAACAATCAACCCATGGAACAGAAGTTGCCTTCGGAAGTTGTGCGAGCTTCATCACTTGAGACTTTCAAGAAAAGATTGGACTGCTATTTGTCAGAAATGGTGTAGAGTCTCCTGCTTGAGTGGAGGTTGGACTAGATGACCTATAAGGTCCCTTCCAACTCTGTTAATCTGTTAAAAATATAGTTATTAGTTCAATAACTTTATTAGTTCAATAACTTTACAAGAAACCTGCACACATGGATCTCAACCCTGCATGCATAAATTTCATTTGGGTTCCTTGGAATTATTTGTATCATTAACATATCTTTTCTTACAGTATTAGATTTAGTATTTACGTTTTGTAACTTTTTATGATATCTCACATTCTTGGCTCTTTGCATACACTGTTCGGATAAGATAACATAACTCATTATGGTAAAAGATTTGCAGTAGGAGAAATGTTTTCCAATTCATAAGCTCCCTCAAGTCCAGATAAATGTTTTGTACTCATGATGATGGGGATGAAAAGAGAGGATAATAACAGATTATAGCAGACTCCGTTATCCAAAAGGCTAAAACTTGGAAATTTAGTTGTATATATTAAATAAATCTGTACAAATAGGTTTATAAGTAGAAAAATCATTAACATGCACCTTAAACCGATCAGTATCTTTCAAATGCATATTTTTATATTAACCGTGTTGTGGGGGTCAGATATAATAATCTGCTTGGTTTATTTGGCAATGTATGTCAACCAAACAGCTATTGGTTTGCAAACCGTATATAAAATACAAATTTCAGTTCCTATATTTCACAAGAATCCTCCTCCACTCCTCTGCTAGCAACAAAATACCTTATGCCACCAGACTTGAAATTTTGGGCTTAGAAAATTTAAAACTACGCCGCCTTCAGTATGACCTAAGCATAGCTCATAAAATCATCTGCTACAATGTCCTACCTGTCAATGACTACTTCAGCTTCAACCACAACAATACAAGAGCACACAATAGACACAAACTTAAAGTGAACTGCTCCAAACTCGATTGAAGAAAATACGACTTCAACAGCAGAGTGGTCAATGCCTGGAATGCACTACCTGAATCTGTGGTTTCATCCCAAAAACCCCCAAAATTTTAACCTTAGATTGTCTACTGTTGACCTCACCCCATTCCTAAGAGGTCAGTAAGAGGCGTGCATAAGCGCACCAGCGTGCCTACTGTCCCTGTCCTAATGTTTCCGTTAATTGTATTCATTTTATGTATTCAATTCATGCTTACACTTACCATATTTTTCAGAGTATAAGATGCACCTTTTCCCCCCCTAAAAGGGGGTGAAAATTTAGGTGCATCTTATACACCGAATGTAGCCCTGCCCACCCACTGGCCCCCACCCTTTGGTCTCTGCCTTGCAGCAGTTACCTTCTTGCAAGCAAATAGCAAGAAAAAACACCTTTCAGCTTCATCACAGCCTAATTAGCACAAGTTGATTGGATCGGCCTCCCGACTCTCAGCTGATTTGCTCTCAGCTGTTTTGCGCAGGGCTCTGCTGCTTGCTGCAAAGAGGTAAATTGCTGGAGCACATTTTTTTTTCCTTGTGCTAAACAAGCTATGCTGAAAATGAAAATGAAAGTAAATCAGGCTGTTTGCTGCAACGAGGCAAAATTGCTCAGAGGCAGAGGGAGATTTCTTTTTCTTCTTTTCCTCACCAAAAAAGGTAGGTGCGTCTTATACTCCGGTGCGTCTTATACTCTGAAAAATACGGTGTATATATATATATATATATATATATATATATATATATATATATATATATATATATATATATATATATATATATATATATATATAACACCAGCCTGAAGATGACGAATGAGACTTCGTCGAAACGTTGCCAAGACACCTCCAACTTTACGCGGGAGAAAACCTGAATAACCAAAGACCTACATACAAACACCCGTGAAAACCTCAGAAAACATAATCACCTCCTGAGACTATCTCACTCCCTCTTTAATGCATCAAAGTATGGGATGAACACTGGAAGTATATTAAACACACTTGACATCAATCGCACCTGGTAGGACCTGAGGTTTAGACAAAGCAATACTGTATGTTTCAGCTTCTGTTCCCAAGTCCTCTGCAAAACTTTCTGCCAAGTTTAAAATAAATGCAATTAATCCCTGCACTGAGTCCTGGTATTACGATTAGTGTAATTGGGCGATTGAGTGTTGAGTGAAATGAACTCCATAGTTAAGGCTGCCAAAAACTATGCTTTCTGCAAAACTCAAAAGGCATTTTCCAGAAAACAGAAAGATGTATTTATTTATAAAATAGATTTAAATAGCTGCCCAATTCACACGCAATGACTCATATCTTGAAATCCGAATGTGAGATTCTAAAGGTCCAGGCATCTTGTTTCTTGTTTTTTTCTTTCTTTTTTTTTCTTTTTTTGAACATAGAACATCGCCCAATCTGGTAACAATGGAGGCGGGTGGTTTGGAGAACCGGTAGCAAAAATCCCTGCCCTCCCCCCATGCCCAGCTGAGCCGTGCAATCATCAGAGGCTTTTTTAAAAAAATTTAAAAGCATTTTGTCTACAACCTCTTCGGCCAAAAAAATGCTTTTAAAAGTTTTTTTAAAAAGCCTCTGCTGATCAGGCAACTCAGCTGGGATTGTCAGAGGCTTTTAAAAGCATTTTAGGTTGTAGAAAAAATGCTTTTAAAAGCCTCTGATGATCCCAGCTAAGTTGCCTGATTGGCAGAGCCCTTTAAAAGCATTTTTTTACAACCTCTTCGGCCGAAGAGGTTGTAGAAAAAACGGTTTTAAAAGTAAAAAAAAAAAAGTTGGCCACGCCCACCCAGTCACATTACCTCCCACCACCAAGCCATGCCCACAGAACCAGTAGTAACAAATTTTACATTTCACCACTGCTTCAAAGCCTCCAATGATGGAGCAACCACAACTTCTGAAGGCAAGCGATTCCACCGATTGTTCTTACTGCCAGGAAATTTCTTTTTAGTTATAAACTAGCTGATAATCTGGCGTTGCCCGGGTATTTATGTATCCCAATCCTTACAGGCTTTTAAAAGTATACATACACTATATACATTATAGAGTAAAATCATACACAAAATCACTATAAGTCTTTGGGCCCCACCCCCCTGTCCATCCGGCTGCCCACGCTGGCCTGTAACCACCATCCAGCACCCTGCAGTGTTGGGGTTATGCATGGCTGGCCACTGCGGTAACCACCTGGGCCGACACCCCTCTGGTGGCAACAGTCCTCCCTGCCATCCAGAATGGCCCAGCTGGTGGCGCGTGGCTGCTGTGGACGGCTGCTGGGACCGATCAGCAGGCCGGTGCAGCTGCTATATTTACTCCGAAGGGTGTTAAGGGTATCTTACCCCCCACAGTATTTTTTTTCCAGATAGTAAGTCATCTATCTACCAAGTTTGGTTGAAATTGCTTGAGGCGTTCCAGAGTTATGCTGGAACATACATACACACACACAGCCATTTATATAGATAGATAGATTGGATCTCTCTTTAAAATGTTTCCAGCTATTACTTCTTATCCTTCTCTCAGGTGCTTTGAAGAATAGGTCAAAACCTTCTTCTCTGTAATAGCCCCTCAAATACTGAAAGACTGCTATGATATCTCAACTAGTACATTAACCATGATATGGTGATCTCTTTCTTTTTTCAGTTTAAAAAATAGCTCAGTGATGAACACCACTAATATTAATAGTAAACTTTTAAAATATAACGGTATAAAAAGATAACACATAAGATGTAGAAACAACCATATATAGAAAAGAGATAGAAATATTCCTTTATAATATATGCCGTATCTACTTTCTGTCAATCAATCCTCAAGATCACTTGGTATTCATTTTTTTTTAAAAAAAAATTAGCTGCTCTTAACACTCATCATCACTCATCAATAAAGGCAGAATTGAATAAACATAATAGAAATTCCAAATTAAAAAAAACATGACTTGAGGGTTGAAACCAGTGGTGGATTTCCAATATTCTTACCAACGGTTTGCTGAGCACATGCATACTTGTTTCACGCGTGTGCGCCTTCCGTGCATGTGTCTGGCCTTCTGTGCATACACTTTGCTTGCTTGCGCGCCTTCCGTTCATGCGGCCGGCCTCGAAAACTTGCCTAAATAGGATGGCATAGAGACGGGGCGGATGGGCAGGCAAGCAGGCGGGTGGGTGGGCCCACCCGGGCCCACCCACACCCACCCACACCCACCCACACCCACCCACACCCACACCCACCCACACCCACAATTTCCGCTACCAGTTTGCTCGAACCAGTATGAACTGGCTGAATACCACTTCTGGTTGAAACCTATTTCACTATGATTTGAGTTGAGAAATGATTAGAATCCAGGGCATACTGAAAAGATTGCCACAATATCACTGTGCTTCATATTCTATGGATTCTTTAGAGTAGATCTGTTAGCTCCAAGCTACACAACAAAAAACCACAGACGACAACTACCTAGGCTACACTTTAAGCCATTTTGTAAATATCTGCTCTTTCCTACCCTAGATACATCTTGCTGAGCCCATTAAGGCCACGGAAAACAGTCACTTACTACTAGGTGTGCATAGTACTTGATCTTCTGTCCAGAAGAATTCTCTTAGATCAAGCATCACCCTGATCTAATTAGATACTAATGATTATAACTTGTATTGAATTATTTGCAGTTCAGCAGATGAGGCGATACATTACAACTGAATGAAAATCAAAGCCATTCTCAGCCAAAGAGGCAGAGAATACTTTGTACAGCAAGAAAAATTGATAATGAGAAACAAAACAAAAAATACCTTCAAGTGAGAAATCAAATCTAGCCTTGGAAAGAAAGTACCTCTGAAAACAGAACAATATTAATATGGGAGGACTGATTTTTAAGAGATATGGGGATTTTCTCAAAGTAAATTTGAACATCTCTATCATCTCTCTATCTCTCTATTTCTATCTCACTCTAAATCTATATTTTATATAACTATATACAGGAGTGGGTTTCAGTTCCTTTAGCAATGGGTTCTCTGCCCCGTTGCTGGGTGGGCATGGCCATGGTGGGCATGGCCAAGTCAGCTGCCTGCACCACGGTGGTGGGGGTTTGTTTTTCATCCTCCCCAGGCTCTGGAGGCTTTTCTTTAGCCTCCGGGAGGGCAAAAACAGCTTTCCCCAGGGTCAGGAGGCCCTCTGGAGGCTGGAAACAGGCCCATTTCCGGACTTCTGGAACCTCCGGTAGGCCCATTTTTTGCCCTCCCAGACCCTCCATGTTTACCCTGCACTTACCTGGAGTGATGAATGGGCCACATGGAGACTCCTGGGAGGGGAGGGGCAGGATGGGCATGGCCAGCCAGGGGTGGCATTTAGGGGTTCACCAAACCCCAGTGCTCCTTGGCTAAGAGGATCGCCCAAACCCTGCCGAACCCCAAGGAGCCCACCCCGACTATATCTCTCTATATCTCTTTATCTACATCATATCTCTATCTATCTATTTGTATCTATCTAATATCTATCTATATCTATCTGCCATGAGACCCCTCCCTTTGTCTCCTAATTAAATTTAACAGTGTTTTATTATCTTTGCCTCTTCCAAAATTTTTCAACTGTCAACTCTGAGGGAGCTGAGTGGTTAAGAAGTATGAAAGATAAGGTGATAGATGATAGATGATAGATAGATAGATGATAAATAGATAGATAGATAGATAGATAGATAGATAGATAGATAGATAGATGATAAATAGATAGATAGATAGATAGATAGATAGATAGATAGATAGATAGATAATTGATAGATAGTAGATAGATAGATAGATAGATAGATAGATAGATAGATAGATAGATAGATAGATAGATAGATAGATTTTTAAAAAAATACCGTGTTGTACAAGACCCTTTCTGAGGGAGATGGCAGTTCAGAAATGTGAAAAATAAATAAATCAGATATTTGCATCAATTAAGCTGCTGCTATTATTTATCAAAGGAGGGAGCGATTTTGTCTGTATTTTTTTTTTAATACCGAGAGGTCTTAAGCTGATTTGTATCTGTTAATGCACCACTCACTGTGTATCAAACTAATATGCACATGAAAGCTGACACAGCGTCCTAACAATGCTACTTCACTTTCAATATGCATTCAGCATCTTTCCACAAATCCCCTCTTTTGGGATAAATCAGGGCTTTTTTACATACATTCCACATACTTTATCAATCAATTCCATCTACATTTATAAAATGTCCTCCATCCGAAGCCCTCCGGGTCCTGCGCCAAGATAATACAAAAACAGATACAATAAATATTTAAAGGTTGGAAAAGCAAGGACGGTGATTATGATTTTTAACCGCGTGCAGGCATCTGTGTTAAGGCTCGTTTTATGCAGAAGGAGCGAGGATTTTTTTGCAGATGGGTTTTGAAACAGCCTTTCCAAACCCCTTCAGAGGCAGAACGAAAAGATTTATATTTTAGACATTTTGTAAAGTATATTGTGCCACAGACTTATCACCTTTTTTTTTTCCCCGCCGGAGACAAGAAAAGATGCCCTTCTTGAAGTGAAGATTTTAAAGGTCAGTGTGGGAGAACATAAAAATGTTCAATTTGTCCATCCAATATTCATCCAATCCATCCATGCAATACTTTAAAAGGTTGAACCATCTTCATTTTTTTTTTTTCTAGCTGGTTGGCAGTCATGCATTAGAATCCCCTTTTTCCAAATTCATGCCTGGCAATTGTTTTTCTTGTTTTCTGCTTCTATTATTATTATTATTATTATTATTATTATTATTATTATTATTATTATTATTATTATTATTATTAGTTCAATTTATATATGCCGCCCTTCTCCAGAGACTCAGGGCAGCTTACAATGCATTAAGCAGTAACCTTCATACTTTTGTATATACCTGCTTAGTAGGGCTTTTTGGGCCCCCCTTGTTGTGGCTCCGTTACCTGAGCCTGTGTCATCGGCAGGAGAGGACTCCGAGAGTGAAGGAGAGGAGTTGGCAAGGCCTCCCTCTCCAGGATCCTCCTCTCTGGCAATGCCTTCGGTGTCTGCCGAAGGGCAAGAGATAGGCCCAGGGCCAAGCATGTCCACGCAGCCACAGGTGGACAGTAATGAGGGAGATGAGTCTTGGCTGGATCCTCGGCAGTGTCGCAGAGATAAGCGCGCACAACAGAAGAAGAGGCGTGCCAGAGATTAAGCTGAGTCACTGGACCACACCCCACAGGGTATAAAAGGGGGTGAGGTGGCCATTCAGACTCTGTGATGGACAAAACTAACTACTATCGAGTCACATTGAAACAACATTATCTGCCTTGGATTTAATTACGGACTGGACAATTCTTGAACTGTGTGTATCTTGTTTATGACTAAGTTCTTGGCAAGCAGCTACTGGGTTGCTGCCAAGCCTCTTATCAAAAGAATTGGTTGTCTGCCAGTTTATTTAACCCCCGGCTGTCTGTTTGTGTGCATGTGTGAGACGGGGACAGAACACCCCTAAGCGATGTTCTATTTTATACAAAGTCAGCTTATTGCCCCCACAAACCGGGTCCTCATTTTACCTACCTCAAAAGGATGGAAGGCTGAGTCAACCTTGAGCCTGGTGAGAATTGAACTCGCAGTAATTGCAGGCAGCTGGCAGCTAAGTGCTACTTTAACAGCAGCAGTTTAGTCCGCTGCGCCACCCAAGGCTCTTGGGTGGTGGGTTGGTTTTTAACCAGCACATATACAGAAATTGTTTACCTACTGAAGTTAGCCGGAGAAGACAGCTGGAAGTGAGCTCAGCTCTGTTCAAAATAAATAGTGAGAATTTCCTGAAATTTACAAGGTTCTCCATGAGGAAGGATTTTTTTAAAAAAACACACAAAACCATTGCATATTAGCAATAGCAATAGCATTTAGACAGTGATGAAATGTAAAATTTGTTACTACCGGTTCTGTGGGCATGGCTTGGTAGGGGGATAATATGACTAAGTGGGCATGGCCAACTTTTTGTTTTTTACTTTTAAAACCATTTTTTCTACAACCTGCTTTTAAAGCCTCTGACAATTCCAGCTGACTTGCCTGATCAGCAGAGGCTTTCTTTTTAAAAAAAAAAAAACAAAACATTTTTTCTATAACCTCTTCGGCTGAAGAGGTTGTAGAAAAAATGCTTTTAAAAGCCTCTGATGATCCCAGCTGAGCCGTGCGATCATCAGAGGCTTTTTTTTTAAACTTTTAAAAGCATTTTTTTTTTTGGCCAAAGAGGTTGTAGAAAAAATGCTTTTAAAAATTAAAAAAAAGCCTCTGATGATTGCGCAGCTCAGCTGGGAAATAGGGGGGGCAGGGATTTTTTGCTACCGGTTCTCCGAACCACCTGCCTCCATCACTACCAGATCAGGCAATCCAGTCCGAACCGGGAGCATTTCACCCCTGCATTTAGACTTATATACTACTTTACAATGCATTACAGCCCTCTCTAAGTGGTTTACAGAGTCATCATCTTGTCCCCAACAATCTGGTCCTTATTTACCCACCTCGGAAGGATGGAAGGCTGAGTCAACCTTGAGCCTGGTGAGATTTGAACTGCCAAATTGCAGTTAGCCGGCAGTCAGCAGAAGTAGCCTGCAGTACTGCACTCTAACCACTGTGTCACCATGGCTCATATTAGAAAGCATATGATATATTTCCCCTATAATGTTTTGTGTTTGGACTCATAGTGATGGTTCATCTGGAAAATAATTTTGACCCCTCCTCTTCTTTGTGGCAGCCCCTGAGATATTGGAAGACTGCTATCATGTCACCCCTCATCTTTCTTTTCATCAAACTAGACATACCCAGTTCCTGCAACCGTTCTTCATATGTTTTAGCCTCCAGTCCCCTACTCATCTTTGTTGCTCTTCTCTGCACTCTTTCTAGAATCTCCACATCTTTTTTTGCATTAAAACTAGATGCAGTATTCTAAGGCATTATAAAATAGTATTAACACTTTTTGTGAACTTGATTCTATCCAGTGGTGAAATACAATTTTTTTTTACTACCGGTTTACTACTGGTTCTGTGGGCGTGGCTTGGTGGGCATGGTGTGGCTTGGTGGGCATGGCTTGGTGGGTGTGGCAGGGGAAGGATACTGCAAAATCTCTATTCCCACTCCACTCCAGTGGAAGGATACTGCAAAATCCCCATTCCCTCCCCACTCCTGGGGGAAGGATACTGCAAAATCTCCATTCCCATCTCACTCTGGGGCCAGTGAGAGGTGGTATTTTCCAGTTCTTCTAATCAACTACTCAAAATTTCCACTGCCGGTTCTCAGAACTGCTCAAAATTTCCCCTACCGGTTCTCCGAACTGCTCAAAATTTCCGCTACCAGTTCTCCAGAACCTGTCAGAACCTGCTGGATTTCACCCCTGATTCTAGCCCTCTATTAATGATGATGATGATAATATTGATGGTGGTGGTGGTGGTGATGATGATGATGATGATGATGATGATGATGATGATGATGATGATAGAGACAAAGAAAGAGAGAAAGACAGAGATTTTGATTTCAATGTCACATTTGACAAAACTTTACAATAGATTGATTTACAAGATAGCTAACTAATTGGCTGGAAGGCATTTTCATTAAGTGGCTCCACAGCTAGTTCAAGAATTATCTTCGAGGTATTCATTAACTGCTCAAAATCAGACTGTAGGGGGGAAAAAGGGTGTGTGTGCTCTTCTCAAACTGTTAATTCATTACGTGAATGACGAAGTGGAGGAAATGCTTATTAAATCTCAAAATATAATGTTGGGTAAGATTGCTTATTATGTATGAGTAATCTGCAGTTAGATTCATACCCGTATTTCCCCAAAATAAGACCCTGTCTTATATTTTTTTTGAACTCTGAAATAAGCTGTTGGGCTTATTTCCATGCGCTCAAAAGCCCAATTGCCCTTATTATCAGGGGATGTCTTATTTTGGGTGAAACGGGGTAGTTTAAGACCAGTGGAAACCTAATACTTCAAGATCTAACCAAAAACCTAAAAAATAAGATATTGTCTAAGAGTCAGTTCCAAACAATATAAAGTTAGTGTATCCAGGTCTGACAAATTCAATATTTGCAGATACTGATGGAGTATTTTTAGATATTGTTCTGAGGGCTTCCAATCACAAATGGCATAACAACAGATTTCCTTTTCCAGAAGGGAAAGGACAATGCTGAGGGAATGTTCATTTTCTTGAAATGTAACAATTCCACCATTAACTCACAACCATAGAAAGGTTGGCTTACTAGGTCGATTGTAGAAATTTGTGCAAATTGCATTGCTTTTTAAGTCATTAGCATCTCCTATGAATGAACAAATTGTATTTTGTTTCAAAGCAGAGGAGGAGGGGTCGGGGAGGAAAAGGGGAGGAAGAAGAGGAAGAGGGAGAGGGAGAGGGAGAGGGAGAGGGAGAGGGAGAGGAAGAAGGATAAGAAGAAGAAGGATAAGAAGAAGAAGAAGAAGAAGAAGAAGAAGAAGAAGAAGAAGAAGAAGAAGAAGAAGAAGAAGAAGAAGAAGAAGAAGAAGAAGAAGAAGAAGAAGAAGAAGAAGAAGAAGAAGAAGAAGAAGAAGAAGAAGATCATCATCAACAACAACAACAACATCTCTGGAATAATACTTTAAAGGAATCCTGATTAAATCCAGATAACATCTATTTAACTCAGGTGAGAATTCATCCATTCTTTGTATGTTATTTTATTGCAGTTTTATAACCAAAGAAAACAATGTTTGTTGCATCCATTATTAATCTCACATTTTTCAGTTGGTTGCTCTATGCCAAAGTTCCTAAAACTTTAAATGTTGTTATTGTTGCTGGAACTTTAATTGTAGTGAATAAAGATGTATCTCTATTTTTCAACCAGACCCTTCTCTTATCGTCTTCCAATTTTCCGTTATATTTTACTCAGCTTTGTTGATAATAGTATTGAATCAAGGAGGTATCTGTTGGCAAGGATGAACGTTGATATTTAGTGACAGAAATACCACCAACATTTTTTTTAAAAAAAGAAAGAACCTTATTGCATTATTCATATCTTGAGAAGCTGATGTCTCGTTCAGTATGCTGGGTAACCCATATTCTTAATCATAAAACAAAAGTAATAATACATTCACCTCTAATTCTCATCTGAGCTTTTTCTTGAAGCATGAGACTGAATGCATTTACTGTTGTTGTTTTTTTTAAAAAAAGAAATCGAAAAACAACGAAAGGTTTCATTTTTGCTTCTGACCTTTTCTGACCAATTTATTTCGATGCTAAAACATTGGTGAAAATATGTATGCTCGAAAGAACTGAGCATAATCCGCCTCAATTAACATGCTTCTTTCTTACCGTTTGATTACTCTTAAATTGTATGTTTTAACATATACAAATCTCAACCAACAATATGCTCTGTCTTGGCGACAAAAATCATAACACCAAATACAAGCTGGATGGATACAATCTCGTAGACACCCCTCACTCTGTCAAGGACCTTGGAGTACTCATCTCAAACGATCTAAGCACCAGAGCTCACTGTAACCGCATTACATATCTGTTATCTATCTATCTTTTAATGTAATATATTATTTTAATTTAATTATAATTTAATTTAATTATATATACCGTGTTTCCCCAAAAATAAGACCCTGTCTTATCTTTTTTTGAACCCCGAAATAAGCACTTGGTCTTATTTTCAGAGAGGTCTTATTATTTTGGGGTGCATGGAGGAAGATGGGGCTC
This sequence comes from Pituophis catenifer annectens, assembly GCF_029215685.1. Classification (NCBI taxonomy): domain Eukaryota; kingdom Metazoa; phylum Chordata; class Lepidosauria; order Squamata; family Colubridae; genus Pituophis; species Pituophis catenifer. The sequence goes on from NW_027256884.1 coordinate 6,424,978, forward strand.
CTCTTGCCATCTTACCTGATTTCCAGCTCTGCGTTTAAATATTTTCAGGGAGGGCTTATTTTCTGGGGAAGACTTATTTTAGTGCATGCGCTCAAAAGCCCAATTGGGTTTATTATCAGGGGATGTCTTATTTTCGGGGAAAATAATAATGCAACTGATTGATGATCAAGCACAAAGTAAATTTGGAAATAAAGAGATGGGAAAAATAATACAAGAATACTATAGGCAACTTTATAAAAGAGAGCTGGTTGAAGAGGGGAAAGTTAAAAAATATCTGCAGAACGCAAAATTACCCTTGATCCCCAAGGACATTGAAGAAATGCTAGATGGGCATATTAACAATGATGGAACTAACAGAAGCAATTAAGAAACAAAAAAAATGGAAAGACACCAGGACCAGACGGCATGCCTGTTGAATACTATAAGACATTACAAGAATCCTTATGCCTTCCACTTTTGGATGTTATGAATGAAGTAATGATAAATAAAACAATACCCCAATCATGGACTGAGGCTTATATCACACTGATTCACAAAGAAGACACAGACCCACAGCAAATTAAAAACTATAGGCGTATATCCCTACTAAACTCGGACTATAAAATTTTTGCTTCAATACTGGCAGAAAGACTTAAGAGATACTTAATGTATAAACTTTATACATTCAGATCAAAATGGATTTCTTCCAAAAAGAAACGGTATATATATTTTAATGTATATACATGTACATTACATATCTGTTATCTCGTACATGTTTGAATAAATAAATAAATAAATAAATAAATAAATAAATAAATAAATAAATAAATAAATGCTTGCTTACTTTCTTATACTTCCCCACGATGCACTACACACCATGCACACAAACTCACACAAACAAATACACAGAATAAATACCAGCTCTGCTCCGTGACTAAGGCCCTTGAAACTATTCTTCTTCTTCTTTTTTTGAAGAAGCCCATCTGTTCCATCTTTTGTGTATGTGTGTGTGTGTGTGTAAAGAGAAATTCATGGCTTACCCCATGGGGAGATCTAACTGTTGTCGCTAACAGCTTTCGAGTTATTTCCTCATTAAGTAATAGTGTAACCTGGTCAGGAACTTCTCCTCAGTGATAACTGTTTAGCTGGAATTAATTAAGCTGTTTAGCTAATCTCGAGTAAGAAAAATTGAGTGGCTTGGGAGATAAGCAATGGAACAATGGAAAGGATGTCATGAAATGGACAGGTCGTTGCCCCAAATCACATTTTCATTTCAACTGAGCACAGCTAAATATGTGTTTAAAAGATAAAGGTTCCCCTCGCACATATGTGCTAGTCATTCCTGACTCTAGGGGGCGGTTCTCATCTCTGTTTCAAAGCCGAAGAGCCAGCTCTGTCCAAAGACATCACCGTGGTCATGTGGCCGGCATGACTAAATGCCAAAGGTGCATGGAATGCTGTTCCCTTCCCACCAAAGGTGGTTCCTATTTTTCTACTTGCATTTTTATGTGCTTTCGAACTGCTAGGTTGGCAGAAGCTGGGACAAGTAACGGGAGCTCACCCTGTTATGTGGCACCAGGGACTCAAACCACTGAACTGCCGACCTTTCGATCAACAAGCTCAGCGTCTTAGCCACTGAGCCACCGGTACCTATAAATATTTGTTAGGAAGCTGTAAGTGAGGATGTGGGGAAGTGGGGATATTGGGGCAATTTGAACACTCCTCAGAGCCTATGAACTGTTTCGTTTAGAAGAGACTTGACTAAAGAGGCACACAAGAGTTAGAATTACACCTTTCCATTTCCTTCCTGATTTGGGTTGGTATTTGGGACAACTGACTGTTTTTTCAGAGAACTTCTTTCATCCTTACACCCTAAATGTGCTGAAAATTGGTCATGTCCCGTTGTTGGGCATCATCTCCTGCAGATGGAAAATGAGCAGATAGGCGAGGATAATCTCAATTTGCAGAAATACCCTTCTCTGTTACAGTAATAGTTTATAATTGGTGTTATATGAATTATGGAAGATTTTCAGTGCTAAGATTGCACCTCCCTCCCTCTCTTCCTTCCTTCCTTCCTTCCCTCCCTCCCTCCCTCCCTCCTCCTTCTCATGTTCTTTATGATTGACATGACATTCCAAGTTATGGTCTTCCATGAATCCACAGATATCTATGTCCAGCAGCCATGATGGCTGTTGTCAGATAAGGCATTATTATTTAATAAGTTAGCAATAGCACTTAGACTTATAAACCACTTCACAGTTCTTTTACAGCCCTCTCTAAGTGGTTTACAGAGTCAGCATATTGCCCCCCAACAATCTGGGTCCTCATTTTACCAACATCGGAAGGATGGAAGGCTGAGTCAACCTTGAGCCTGGTGAGATTCGATCTACCAAACTGCTCCCAGCCGGTGATCAGCAGAAGTAGCCTGTGTCAGACTTCGATGCTATCTCAAAATAAATGAATTTCCAAACTGCCAATCTTTAAGGAAACATTTTCTTTATTCAAGCACAGCAACCGGATCATGACTCGATGCGGACAAGATTGACCTTTTGCCTCCCAATCCCTCCCTTTCCGATCCCCAATTCTCTGCTTCTCTTAAAAAAAAAATCTGCTTCTCATTGGTTATCTTTCAAGTCACTCCCCAGACTTCTTGTCTCGTCATATCACAGGAATGTCTCCCCCCTCCTCATTTCCACGACGACCGGGCTTCAAAGGGATTTAGCAGGCAAAAGTTCAGAGCTTATCTCTTCTCTCTATGCCAGCGCTGAAGCGCTGACAGCCTGCAGTACTGCACTCTAACCACTGTGCCACCACGGTTCAAGATAGTGAAGAAAGTAGACCAGCTGGTCTACTGGTCAGGTTTGCACATTGGAACTCATATGCCACAAATGTAAGCCTTCGCCCATCTAGTTTTCTGGAAATGTTCTAAGATTTGGCTATGCCAATTGGCATGTGGGTCTAAGAGTATGAAGCAACCGTGAGGATGCCTGCTGGCTTGAGGACACGCCCTCCACCTTGTTAACTTTTTAAACTTTCTGAATTTTTAAACTTTGCTTTTCACTTTTGACTTGTACATTTTAAGCTTGTTCTTAACTCCATGTTTTAATCCATGCTTTTTACACTTGTGTTTATATTGGTTTATTATGTCCATGGAGATTCTCGGTCATCCAGGTCTGGGGTGGGTCCTTTACTACCGGTTCACATCGCGCCCACACAGGCTCTTCTGCGCATGCGCAGATCACCTATGATGATGTCCGGTAGTAAAAATGTCTCGCCATTTTTACTACTGGTTCTTGCGAACTGGTCTGAACCGGAGGCAACCCACCACTGATCCAGGTCATGGTTGTCACAAAGGTGCTTTTTTCAAGAGGGAACTGGACTTTCTGGTTTTTTCCTGAAGACATTTTGCTTTCTCATCCAAGAAGCTTCTTCCGCTCTTCCGCTTTTAAGCTTAAAAGCAAGATGGGCAGTGTAGGAATTTAAATAAATAATTTAAAAACAAAACAAAACAATCAAAGCTCCATTTTATTCCAAGCACGCAGAATCCATTAGAGTCGGATAAATTATAAATCCAAATAAATAAATAAATAATTTAATGCGAATTCGAATCTATCGGCCAGATGCTGCCTTGAGATCAGATACACGCCACCTGCAGCCATGAGGTATGTGCATCCTATAGAACCAACATTCATGCCTTTTTAAAACGTTTTTGGAATAAAAGCAAAACGAAACAAAGAAAAAAAAAACCTAATTATTGCCATGAAGAAATTGTGGCCGCACGTATAAAACTCACACCCATGCCTAAGTGGAGAAAAGAATGCATAGAGTTGGGTGTGATTTTTACATCCCTCACTATGTATAACTATAAACCATGCCAGGGCCTCCAGAGTAAAGAAGGATTTACTACTCTACCTGCAGTCAAGAATTCTAAATTGAAGCCATCTATTTAAACCTGTATGCTGACATTTTATACTCAGGTGCTCAAACAACCTCTAAGAATCCAGACATTGCAGAATTATACTTGGAAAACAGCCTCGGTCTGGCATTTGAATTCAATACTATCATTAAAATCTGAGGTAACCCGCAGAGATTTCCCCCCTCCCCCACCTGCCCATCCTTTTCTGGTTTTCCATAGTGGAAAACACAATACACGTTTCTTCTTTTTAAAAAAAATCTGAAGGAAAGCAAAACATATGCTGTAATTTTCAAATATTGCGTATAATGTACTTGGTAAATGAGGCAGGGTGTATGCCGCAAATAATTCCATCAATAGGGTTCTTCCATCAAGATCAAGTGAGGTACTACTACTACCACTCTGTAAAGCCTTAGTAAGACCACACCTAGAATACTGCATCCAGTTTTGGTCACCACACTATAAAAAAAAGATGTTGAGACTCCGGAAAAAGAATCCTCACCCCCAACTCTATCCTCGCTCCCAAACTCTATTATTATGAGTTTGATATGATCCAATTTTTTATTATTTAAATGGAGACACACTGGAAACAATCTATCTGTTTTTTCACTTAAGATGACAAACATCCTTCTTTACAAATTTCTCACAGGAATTTTTGAGGAAGTAAAATATATTGCAGAAGTTCAGTTTGGCCCTCCTTTTTAAAGAAACAATCAGATAAGCCGCTAACATTTCTTTGGCTGTAATTTTGATATCGGACTACGGCGGAAGAAATGTATTCGGTTCACATTTTTAATTTGCAATTCCTGAATTTAATTGCACCTGATTTGCAATTCCTGAATTTAAACACAAATTGGAGCATACTTGGAGTTCAATGTTTCTCTAGATTTTGTGGCGCCATCTTTAGCTCCCTGTGACATAAGAGCAATATTAACAACAACAAAAACAATAAGTAGCACCTCTATGCAAAAAGGGGGAGAAACGAGGTTCAAACGAAGGTATAAAATTGCATTACAGCATAGAAAATTGCTTGCAGAAATGTTCACAATAGCAATAATATAACAAAAATTACCAAAGTAACACCTTTATTAGGTCCAAGTCATATAATAACTGTGAGGTTTGAGGTTTGAGAAATTTGCATCAGGCAGAATGTTCAAAAGATGAAATGGGATGGTATATTGATTATTTTTTCATAGCTTTGCCCAGACCAATTATATCCTTAAATGAAGTGACAAGAGGGCCCAAGGCATACCACCAGCTGGTATCGTGAGGTATAAATTTGCAATGAATGCTGGGGAAAAAAATTATGCAAACGTTGTAGTTAAAGTCTACCTGTTTTCATTGCAAGCAAGGTACAAAATATATTCAGCAGCAAGAAAAAAATTTTTTTTAATGATTTTAATGGAGAAATATTGGAAAAAAATACAGGTAGACCTCAACTTACGACAACCATTGAGCCCCAAATTTGTGTTGTTAAGTGTTGTGGCCCATACGCGGCCTGTGCAGCTAGTAGCTGATTCAGACAGTGAGGAGGATGGTGTGGTGCTGTGCCAGCAGCCTGTGCAGTTGGCACTCGAGTCAGACAATGAGGAGGTTGGAGAAGATGTGGTGCCAGAGGCGGGGATTCAGCCAGGGCCTTCAGAACCTCCAGAAGCTCCCATAAGTGAAGAGGAAGAAGAGGAGCTTCTCAATGCACGGGCGCGCAGAGCTGCCAAAAGGCAAGAGTGGCTCCTCAGGAGGAGGTCTCCTTGAGAGTAAGGCTTGGGACTAATTGGCCACTCCCTTAGCCTATTTAAGGAGGAATGCCGACTGAAGCAATTTGCAGGGAACAACTTAGTTCACATACCTTCGTGTCTTGTCTTGCTTATCTTATCAGCTTCCTGCAAATTGCTTCTGGGCATTCTGCCAACCATAGTAAGCTTTCAGTTATTATTCTTTGAATTCTTGGTGGCTGTTAATGCAATTAATTAACAGCCGTTGTTGTAAAAAACTGGTTTATTCAGTAAATTAAGGTTTGAATGAACTTTGTGTGTGCTGCGTTCTTTGGGGTCCGTAGCTGGGGCAGAACATTAAGCGAGACATTGGTTAAGTGAGTTTTGCCCCATTTTACGACCTTCCTTGCCTCAGTTGTTATATGAATCACCACACCTGATAAGTGGGTAATACCCGGTTGTTAAGTGAATCTGGCTTCCCCATTGATTTGCTTGTCAGAAAGCCGCAAAAGGGGATCACGTGACCATGGGACACAGCCACAGCCATCAATATGAAGCATCTGACCTTAAATCACATGATCATGGGGATGCTGCAAAGGTCATAACTGTGAAAACCGGTCATATGTCGCTTTTTCCAGTGCCGTTGTAACTCTAAACGGTGACCAAATAAACTGTTGTAAGTCAGACTCCCTGCATCTGTGTTTTTCACTTAACTAGTTGTTCATTTATTTAATACTTAATTTCATACTTCTAAGATCCTTTAAAAACAATAAATACGACGAGATTCAGGATGCCAAGCAACATTTGGAACAAAGTGAATTGTTCTGGACCTGCTCCCCAGACACGACAAACCTTCTGTTCTTCATCACCCAATTCCTTTATTAGGAGCACCAGCAGCCCTGGCAAAAAGTTTCTCTCTCACCGCAGGCTAACAAGTCCAGTTGTTAACAAGCCGGGAGACGAATAGTTGTCTGCCACATCTATACATCTCCACCCGGTGCCTTTTATCCTCAGAGCTAGGGTGGGCCTTCGCTAGCAGCAGTGGCTCTTCCTTCCCAAGGACCAGCCCATAGATTTCCACTGCTCTCCTCTCCTTTGCCTTCTGCGCAGCTGCATGTCAGGCATGGACCCAAATGTTCTTTCTCTTTTTCATCAGCCACCTCCAAATTTGGGGGCTGTTGACTCTCCATCTAAGGGCTGATGGACGGCCCAGGCTCCACCTGTCTCTCTCTCTCTCTGACAGCTCCATTCCTTCTTTCGCCTCAGAGCTCTCAGGTTGCCTTGATGCTGATCCTGACTCCCATGCATCCTCCTCCTTCTCTGATTCAGCTGCTGGAGATGCTGGCAGCCAATAGACCACAACATAAGTTAATGGCATGTTACTATCAAAGGTAGGCTTCACATTCTGTCACTACCAGCACCAGAAATGTGAGTGTGTGCGCCATCCACATATGTGTGCAACGTCAAACATGGGAATTCATGCGTGTGAATGCATCCACACATGCATACAGCATCAAAACCACAGCGATATAGGATGGCATTATGCCTGGGCGGGCAGGGATGGGCGGAGGTAGGATTCACTCGCAGGTCGCTATTGCTGGTTTGCCCGAACTGGCTGAATACCACCTCATGTTACTATCCTCTTCTCTGCCTTGCTGTGTTGAAAACATTTTATCCCATTTCGAGGAATATTCTATATTGCATCCTACAATCTTAAGCAAGGCCTCAAGACATCAGCTTGTTTCCTTGTAAAAATTTGTATCCTTTTTAATTTCTTCTCTTGAATAGCTTCCTTTTCGTGTCTTCTTGTAGTACAGGTAATATCCAATTCCAAGCACAACAGGTACAGCCTGATAATCTCAGCATCTCTATTTCTTATCGCCAGCCAGTTTCTCTTCTCCGTCAAAGCTAGACCTTTGGAAAGCTAAGCAAACGAACGAAAAAGAATACATCTTTAGTTGATCTTGAGACAAATAATGATGGTATCGTTATGAAAATGGAAACTTTGTCTCTTTTTTTTAAAAAAAAAAAACCATCACCCATAATTGTGCCTAGCCAGAGTTAAATGAACCAGTAAATGGATTGGTGTTAATAATTATATTGGAAATGTGATTTCAAGTATTAACTAATAAAAATGATTGATAACTTTTAGATAATTGTGCAAAAGAATACGAAAGAAGTTTTAACAAAATACGACTTGTCTTCTCTCTCTCTCTTTTTTTTTAGAGAAGTTAATTAAATGCATGATGAACATAATAATAATTTATTATATCAAGGGGGTAGGAATAAAATACAATAGAACAGAGAGCAGTTTATAATTTTTCTTTAACAGCAATTAGTATCACAGACCTGTAAACATCTGTCTTCATTCTTTATGTCTTTCTCTAGCTTATTTGGCTTTTTAACAATTTATTTTCAGCCTCCCTCCCATTAATCTACCCAAAAGAATTTTGAATTCTTTCTCATTATGGACTCTTGCTGAGATAGCTAATAGTAGCAAATGCAAAACAAAGCAAAGTAAAATTACCCAGTATTTCAAGTCTTTTGACCCTGGAGCTTTATGGAGATTGAAAAGAGGGAAAAAGAGAAACAGGGGAATGAACTAACACATTTACTATTGCAATAAAACTCCAAGCATTCCAACACCTTCAGTTCAGACTGTCAATCAGAAGAAAATGATCTGCAGAATTGATAAAATTGCTTAAAGTAAGGAGGGCTACAAAAATTCCCAGGATTTAAAAAAAAAAAAAGGCATGCTTTTGGTAATAAATATGGCTAATTAATGTGTACTAGAGCTCTAGAACTATTCTTATAATTCTGGATTGTTGTAGACCACCGTTTAAAGTATTTGAAGACATCTGGCAGCCATTTTTATTATTCCCAGATTCTGAGAACACTGAAGAAGGAACCAAGGCCCCTTTTGGTCGACCAATAGGAGAATAGAAAAAATGGCATTTGATCCTCTCCCCCACCCCTCCGTTAACATTGTTCTTTTATGTATTAGTTCCAGAAAGAGTTGAGGATTTGCTCAGAGTAGGACTGACAAAACCACCAAAGTAATGGTGGGATTCAAATTTTTTTACTACCAGTTCTGTGGGCATGGCTTGGTGGGCGTGGCATGGCATGGCTTGGTGGGCGTGGCTTGGTGGGCATGGCAGGGGAAGGATACTGTAAAATCTTCATTCCCTCCCCACTCCAGGGGAAGGTTATTGCAAAATCCCCATTTCCTTCTGATCAGCTCGGGATTCAGGAGGCAGAGAATAGATGGGGGAGGGGCCAGTCAGAGGTGGTATTTACCGATACTCCGAACTACTCAAAATTTCCACTACCGGTTCTCCAGAACTGGTCAGAACCTGCTGAATACCACCTCTGCACCAAAGGCTCTGCCTTTTAATGAGTAATGCCATTTCATTCAAATGTTATGGCAGTTGAATCTCCGTAGGAAGGCAGGAGAGACTGGAATTGGTATTGTATTCATATCAGTGGATGATTGTCCCACCCTCCAAGTCTCTAGAATTTCAACATTTCAGAATGGAAATTGTTCACACGTTGATTTGAGTTTCTCTATAGCTGAGCCTGTAATATATGAACTAGAACAGAGACGAGAGAACAGAATCGCAAATAATAGAATATAACAGAGTTGGAAGGGACCTTGGAGGTCTTCTAGTCCAACCCCCTGCTTAGGCAGGAAACCCTACACCACTTCAGACAAATGGTTGTCCAACCTCTTCTTAAAAACTTCCAGTGTTGGAGCATTCACAGCTTCTGGAGGCAAGTTGTTCCACTGATTAATTGTTCTCACTGTCAAGAAATTTCTCCTTAGTTCTAAGTTGCTTCTCTCCTTGATTAGTTTCCATCCATTGCTTCTTGTCCTGCCCTCAGGTGCTTTGGAGAATAGCTTGACTCCCTCTTCTTTGTGGCAGCCCCTGAGATATTGGAAGATGCTATCATGTCTCCCCTAGTCCTTCTTTTCATTAAACTAGACATACCCAGTTCCTGCAACCGTTCTTCATATGTTTTAGCCTCCAGCCCCCTAATCATCTTTGTTGCTCTTCTCTGCACTCTTTCTAGAGTCTCCACTTCTTTTTTTACATCGTGGCGCCCAAAACTGAATGCAGTATTCCAAGTGTGGCCTTACCAAGGTCTTATAAATATGTATTAACGCGTCACGTGATCTTGATTCTATCCCTCTGTTTATGCAACCTAGAACTGGGTCGGCTTTTTTGGCAGCTGCTAATCAGAAAGATATATATCAAAAAAGTATAAATGAGGACAAGGGATATGGTTAGAAGATCAAAATAGCAATGTATGATAAGTAGTAATTATATTTGTTGTTATATTAAAAATATGTATGGAAATGACAAAACCAGGACAGTCACACCATGTCCAATGTTTTTAACATTTATTTAATAAAAAACTTTTTATTAAAGTGATCTTGATTCTATCCCTCTCTTTATGCAGCCTAGAACTGTGTTGGCTTTTTTGGCAGTGTGCAGCAGCTGCAAAGTGGTGGCAGTGATTGCAAGGGACTGGAGCAGAGGCGGGTTTCAGCAGGTTCTCACCAATTCTGGAGAACCGGTAGCGGAAATTTTGAGTAGTTCGGAGAATCGGTAGTAAAAATTCTGACTGGCCCCTCCTCCATCTATTCTCTGCCTCCCAAGTCCCAGCTGATCGGGAGGAAATGGGGATTTTGCAGTAACCTTCCCTGCCACACCCACCAAGCCACACCCACCAAGCCATGCCACGCCCACCAAGCCACACCCACAGAACCAGTAGTAAAAATTTTTGAAACCCACTGGAGTCCCCGAAAAAAAGTCTCTTGTCGAATGGCATCTATTTCACTATTCTTTGAAATGTAGGTCTCGAAAGAAGTCAATGTAGAAAGTGGTCTCTGGGAGTAAAAACTATGTAAATAACCTGGTAAAGAGTTAGGTTTGGAATCTCTGGTGGGAATTGCTCATCTTTTGTAAACTAAACTTTTGCAAAGCTTGCCCTTCAGCAGGTATTAAACACAACTACATTTTCCTTCTGGAAATCCTTCTGTTTATCTACGCGTATATGCCCATTCCAACAAACAGTTTCTTTCCTTTTGATTTTTTTTTCTCTCTCACCTTAGAAAAAAAGAGAGAACTGCAGATATACAAACATAGCTGAGATAGGGAAACGCTTATCTCTGCTTAGTCGGCTTTCAAACTTCCATCAGAGATAGCAAACAAGCTCAGACAGCATCAAGAACAGAGAAGATCTGGGCCCTCAGCTACAGATTTTCTCAAATATTGGAAATGCTTACCCACTTAAATTGATCGGCTTTGAATTTTCGCTTTACTCTTAAGATGTCTTCCAAATGGAGATACCGACTCATTATTCCTCTAAGACAGGGGTCAGCAACCTGCGGCTCTGGAGCCACATGTGGCTCTTTCACCCCTCTGCTGCGGCTCCCTGTCACTCAAAATATGTGTCACAACCGCCAATGTGCAACACCCTCCAGCAGGTGATTTATTGAGTTTTTCAACCCCCGGTAGGCCAACCATGGATAAATCCAAGAAAAGAAAAGTTTCAGAAGAAAACAGAAGGTTTAATTCAACTACATATGCTAGTTTTGTGGCTGCTCAAGAAATAGTCAGGCACAGGGAAGGGTTTTGTGGCTCCCGGTGTTTTCTTTTCTGTGGGAAATGGGTCCAAATGGGTCTTTGAGTGTTTAAGGTTGCAGACCGCTGCTCTAAGAGTTGCTTTCCATCCATTACATGACATCATAGTGGAAGACTTAAAATCATATCATTTCTGTAATTATTTCAAGGGGAGAGAGAAAGGTAACCATAGGTGGTTGCCTACGGTCATTGTCAATCATTTTGGCTTTGCTTTAGATTGCTTTTCAAATCTATTTCGTATCCATTGTATAAATGCTTCATTAGATGCTCTGTGTCAGGGTTCCAATGGATTCCCTAATTAAATCATGAGCCTTGAGCCAAGCTTCAAAATAAAACCAGTTATTTATTAGGAGCTCCATGTTGGCATGTTCCCAAATGAAGCCAACTCTGACCCCATGTAATTTACACCCCAATCATGTCCTCTAGTCCAACCCTCTGCTTAGGCAGGAAACCCTACACCACTTCATGGTTAGGGTTAGGGTAAGATAAATGGTTATTCCATCTCTTCTTAAAAACTTCCAGTGTTGGAGCATTCACAACTTCTGGAGGCAAGTTGTCCCACTGAATAATTGTTTCCACTGTCAGGAAATTTCTCTTTAGTTCTAGGTTGCTTCTCTCCTTGGTTAGTTTTCACACATTGCTTCTTGTCCTGCCCTCAGGTGCTTTGGAGAATAACTTGACTCCCTCTTCTTTGGGGCAGCCCCTGAGATATTGGAAAACTGCTATCATGTCTCCCCTAGTCCTTCTTTTCATTAAACTAGACATACCCAGTTCCTGCAACCATTCTTCATACTGTATGTTTTAGCCTCCAGTCCTCTAATCATCTTTTTTTTTTAAATTTGATTTATATGCCGCCCTTCTACGGAGACTCAGGGTGGCTTACAATGTGTTAAGCAATAGCCTTCATACTTTTGTATATTTATACAAAGTCAGCTTATTGCCCCAACAATCCGGGTCCTCATTTTACCTACCTTAGAAAGGATGGAAGGCTGAGTCAACCTTGAGTCTGGCGAGATTTGAACTTGCAGTAATTGCAGGCAGCAGATGTAAGTGGATATTAATTAGTCTGCTGAGCCACCAGAGCTCTTTGTCTTTGTCGCTCTTCTCTGCACTCTTTCTAGAGTTGTTCTGTCCCCGTCTCACACACGCACACCAGCAATCGACCAAGAGTTAAAATAAACCAGCAGACAAGAATTTCCTTTGATAACAGAATTGGCAGCAACCCAGTGGCTGCTTGCCAAAAGTTTTTACTTACAAAGGGAGGTTTATCTCCTCCGACCGAAACATCAAAGTCCACAAAAATCAAAGAATAGTCAGGTTCAGTCCAAAAATCAATCCAAGCAGAGCATATAACAAAGTTCCAGAAATGCAGAATGACTTGCTAGCTTTCAGTTTTGCCCGTCACAAAGCCTGAATGGCCATCACACCCCCTTTTATCCCCTGTGGGGTGTGGTCCAGTGACTCAGCTTAATCTCTGGCATGCCTCCTTCTCTGCTGCGCACACTTGTCTTTCTGACGCTGTCGGGGATCCAGCCAAGACTTATCTCCGTTGCTGTCTAACTGCAGCTGCTCGGAAGTTCCTGGCTCCTGGCCTATCTCTTCTCCTTCGGAAGACACCTGAGGCATTGCCAGAGAGGAGGGTCCTGGAGAGGGAGGCCTTGCCAACTCCTCTCCTTCACTTTCGGAGTCTTCTCCCTCCAAAGATGGGCTCGGGGGTCGGAGTCACAACAAGAGTCTCCATATTTTCCTGGTATCCAATCTCCTAATTCAAAGAAAAGGCAATTGTAGAAGATCACATGGAAAGGTGAGGGGCAAACTTCAAGAATCTTATGTGGAGTCAAATGGTTTTCAAAATCTAAAAATGTCTCCCGCAGAGTATACTGTAAAATCAGCTGATAGATAAACCTAAACATCTTAAACTTCCATTGTTTTGAGAGGAGAAATTGAAACTACATTAGGCATGACTTCCTCACTTTTAATTTGTCTGGAGGCTTGAAGCAGGGGTAAAATCCAGCAGGTTCTGACAGGTTCTGGAGAACCGGTAGCAGAAATTTTCAGCAGTTCAGAGAACCGGCAAAGACCACCTCTGGCTGGCCCCAGAGTGGGATGGGAATGGAGATTTTGCAGTATCCTTCTCCCAGGAGTGGGGAGGGAATGGAGATTTTGCAGTATCCTTCCCAGGAGTGGGCAGGGAATGGAGATTTTGCAGTATCCTTATCCCAGGTGTGGGGAGAGAATGGAGATTTTGCAGTATCCTTCCCCCAGGAGTGGGGAGGGAATGGAGATTTTGCAGTATCCTTCTCCCAGGAGTGGGGAGGGAATGGGGATTTTGCAGTATCCTTCCCAGGAGTGGGCAGGGAATGGAGATTTTGCAGTATCCTTCTCCCAGGTGTGGGGAGGGAATGGAGATTTTGCAGTATCCTTCCCCCAGGAGTGGGGAGGGAATGGAGATTTTGCAGTATCCTTCTCCCAGGAGTGGGGAGGGAATGGAGATTTTGCAGTATCCTTCCCCTGCCACACCCACCAAGCCACAGCATGCCCACCAAACCATGCCCACAGAACCGGTACTAAAAAAAATTGGATTTCACTACTGGTTTGAAGTGAGGAACAGTGAAAGCATTGCAATTTTCTTCGCTGCCCTGCCCTCTTGTGTTTAGTAAAGAGCAATAAAGACCAAAAACATATCCTGAGAGTAAAAAGAAAAAGAAAAAAAAAGAGCTAGAATAATATTTATCTTGCTAAACTCAGAATCTGCATGTAGTAATCCAATTTGTTAATAAAAAGAGCCGTCTGAAAGGAAGTGAGTCTATACGGAATTTACACCAGATAACCCTAAATGAAATTACGTTAGCATGCCCATGTCCAATAAACCAAAAACAATAGACTGAATACAGATTTATTATTTCCAAGCGAGATCCTGGATGGCTTGTCCCTCAGCAGTGCATAATGAAAATGATGAGCATTGTATAAGTGCAGCAAACATCATTACAAATCAGCTTAAATGCTGATCCCTGTATGGGCCAGAAACAAAAGGCCCCACTACAGATATTACAAGCTCTGCATTGCCGGATTTGCAAAATTAATTTGCTGGGGGAAGGAAAAGCCACGTATGGTTTTAACATATACATTACTACAAAAGACGAAGTGTTGCCTAACAGGAAGCGTTAGTAAAAGGATAAATAAATTCACAGAAGCAGCATACAGGTAGTCCTCGGCTAGCGGCCATCATTGAGCCTGAAATTCCTGTTGCTAAGCGAGACTCTACTAGTCATTTTATAACAGTCTATGGCTATTTTCACTGCCGTTTACAAAACCCTCCATTCACCAACAAGGAATGTGAAGTTTACCGGCCAACCAATACCCTTGCTCTCACTCCTACCCATTATCTTCTTTTAACGACCTCTGCGGGGTGGAGTCTGGACAATTGAATGGAGCAGAATTTTTACTGGCCGGATGCCCTTCCTGTTGCCAATGCGGAGTTATATTTAGCAGATATATTCTCACTATGCCCAGAGAGAGAAATATCTGCCTTTACCTAGGATCGAACTTACAACCTCCTGATTGTGAGGCGAGAGCGTCACCTCTAGGCCACCACACCAGTGGTGGGTTCCTCCCGGTTCGGCCCGGTTCGCAGAAGCCGGTAGCGGTGACGATATGACATCACCGAACCGGTTCTCTGTCTTCGGGAGCTGGGCCCTCCCGCCCGCCCCTGAGTTATTCTGACCTTATATGTCTGCTTTTTTCGCCCAGCTGAGAGGTGCGGCAGAGCGGATTGCCGCATCTCAGCTGGGCAGATTAGCAACGAGCTTACGCGAAGCACAAGTTTGGTGTCCTGCGAGCGAACTAAGTATGCATGCGGCGATCGCACGCAAAGCACGCGACCGAAGAGGCAAGTGCGCACAAAGCGCGCACACAAAGAAAACCGGTAGTAAAGCCAGTTAAAACCCACCCCTGCACCGCACCACTCCCCTCTCACTCCTACCCATGTCTTTTGGGAATTCTTTTTGTATCGTCGAAGCAAACAATAACAACAAAAAGGCAACAATAACACTTTCCTGGATCTATGAAACTCCTTTCTATCTGTTTAGCCACCTTGATGTGAAATAACTACAGGGAGGACTCAGGATCACAACTGAGCCCAAAAATTGTTTGTTGCTAAGCGAGACATTTGTTAAGTGACTTTTGCCTCGTTTCTTGCCACACTTGTTCAGTGAATCACTGCAGCTGTTAAGTGAGTAACCCAGTTGTTAAGTGAAACTGGCTTCCCCGCTGACTTCGCTTGTCAGACGATCGCAAAACGGGGATCACTGCAACCGTCGTAAATCTGAAAACAGTTGCCAAGTGCATGAACGTTGATAATATGACTACAGTCGTAAGTGTGGAAAACGGTCATAAATCACCTTTTTCAGCGCCGTTGTAACTTCAAACGGTCACTAACTGAACTGTTTTAAGTCAATGATTACCTGTATTGAAGGCTAACCAGGTCTAGATCTGGTGAACCAGGTGTTTACCAGTACCTGCCATTTGTGAAGACGCCTCTCTTTATTTTAATATTTCATTTCTGTTATCATTCTCCTTGACTGACACTTACACTCAATTGCATCGCTACAGGGATAAATGTGACCCACTTTTTTCATTAGTGAAATTCAATATTTTTTACTACCATTTCTGTGGGCGTGGCTTGGTGGGCGTGGTGTGGCTTGGTGGGCGTGGCGTGGCGTGGTGGGCATGGCAGGGGAAGGATACTGCAAAATCCCCATTCCCACCCCACTCCAGGGAAAGGATACTGCAAAATCCCCATTCCCTCCCCACTCCAGGGGAAGGATGCTGCAAAATCCCCATTCCCCCCTCACTCCAGGTGAAGGATGCTGCAAAATCCCCATTCCCTCCCCACTCCAGGGGAAGGATGATGCAAAATCTCCATTCCCACCCCACTCCAGGGGAAGGATACTGCAAAATCCCCATTCCCTCCCCACTCCAGGGAAAGGATACTGCAAAATCTCCATTCCCATCCCACTCCAGGGGAAGGATACTGCAAAATCTCCATTCCCACCGCACTCCAGGGGAAGGATACTGTAAAATCCCCATTCCCTCCCCACTCCAGGGGAAGGATACTGCAAAATCTCCATTCCCACCGCACTCCAGGGAAAGGATACTGTAAAATCTCTATTCCCATCCCACTCCAGGGGAAGGATACTGCAAAATCTCCATTCCCACCCCACTCCAGGGGAAGGATACTGCAAAATCTCCATTCCCATCCCACTCCAGGGGAAGGAAACTGCAAAAAACCATTCCCATCCCACTCTGGGGCAAGCCAGAGGTAGTATTTGCCGGTTCTCTGAACTATTCAAAATTTCCCCTTCCGGTTCTCCAGAACCTGTCAGAACCTGCTGGATTTCACCCCTGATCTTTTTATGTGGTCCCCGATATTGGTCAGACCATAAACATAAAGAGAAGGAACGCCAACCAGGAAGGAAATGGGACTGTATCTGAATAAGAAACAATATCTGACCATTAAATTGGTACCGCGATGCTGTATTGTTGCATTAAATCATATCCACACTTTTTTTCTTTTTTTTAATTTGATTTATATGCCGCCCTTCTCCGGAGACTCAGGGCGGCTTACAAGGCGTTAAGCAATAGCCTTCATACTTTTGTATATTTATACAAAGTCAGCTTATTGCCCCCACAAACTGGGTCCTCAATTTACCTACCTTTGAAAGGATGGAAGGCTGAGTCAACCTTGAGCCTGGTGAGATTCGAACTTACAGTAATTGCAGACAGCTGGTGTTAATCACAATGCTATCAGTCTGCTGAGCCACCACTTCCCCCTTTTTATTTCCCAACGGATCGTAAATGCGAGAGAGTCAAATAAGTTTTAACTGTTTTGCTCTTGGTTGCATTCATTCAGGAACCCTCTTCAGAAGCCGTTAGACTGGATCAGAACATTGTGAGGGATGAAGAGAGGAGGATGCTGTCATAAAGCCACCAGCGTCCCAAATATGCATTACGGGCATTGGCGCGTGCATGGCTGTTATTTTATTGTCTCCCTGAATTACCAGGCATGAATTAAGAATGATGCCATTTTTGCTGAATGCTGAATGAGCATATTTAATTATACAGAATGAAGACGAGGAGAATGGCCGCCAAGGCAACAGCCAAGACAGCAGAATGTAGAACTCTTAAACGAGGGTAGTATAGAGAACGTACTAAATCTTTAATTTGATTGTCCTCCTATCTCTGGATAGGAAGACTTGAAAGGCCGATCTAAAGTCCAGTGTTTGCTTTTTAATAATAATCTTGCTATTAAAATAATGTTCTCTCTCTCTCCCTCTCTCCCTCTCACCCTGCATCCCTCCCTCTCCCTCTCCCTCTCTCCCTCCCTCCCTCTTTCCCTTTCTCTCTCTTTCCCTCTCCTTCTCTCCCTCCCTCCCCCCTCTCTATCTCTTTCCCTCTCTCCCTCCCCCCTCTCTTTCTCTCTCCCTTTCTCCCTCTCCCTCCCTCTCTCTCTCTTTCTCTCAGCCAGGAGTGGGATTTGGGGGTTCTCCGAACTGCACAGAATCTTAGCTAGAGGTTCTCCCAAACAGCAGCTCACCCCTGATTTAAACATATTCCCTTTTTAAGGACTTTCCTGACAGGGTTTTGACGTGGCTCCCAAACATGACAATCCTTCTGTATTCAACTAAATGTTCCCTTTATTAGGAGCACCAGTAGCCCTGGCAAAATGCCTCTTCGTCTCTCTCACAGCAAGCTAGCAAATCTCTAAGTCCTATGGAAAGTGACGCTTGCTCCCTTTCCCCTTGAAATGGCCCAACACACCAGGAGTCTCACTCGCTCACTCACTCACCACAATTGCAAAGGAAATCCTGGACACACACACACACACACATGCTTGGAAGGCACTGCAGATTCCAAGAAGAATTCTGATAATTTCCAGACAGGATTCAGAGATGCACGCTATCAGTGGCTGACCGGCAGGGAGATGAATAATTGTCTGCCACATCGATTCATCTCTACCCCCTGCCTTTTATCCCCAGAGATAAGGTGGGGCTTCACTAGCAGCAGTGGCTCTTCTGGCCCAAGGACTGACTCATAGATTTCCACTGCTCTCCTCTCCTCTGCCTTCTGCGCATCCACGCGTCAGGCACGGGACCCAGCTGTTCCTCATCAGCCACCCCCAGACCTGGGAGCTGTTGCCTCTCCATCTGAGGGCTGCCCAGGCTGTGCCTCTCCCTCCCTCTCTTTCTCTCTCCCTCCCTCCCTCTCTCTCTCTCTCCCTCCCTCCCTCCCTCTCTCTCTCTCTCTCTCTCTCTCTCTGCCAGCTCCATTCCCTCTTTCCCCTCGGAGCCCTCAGGCTGCCTCGATGCTGGCCCTGACTCCCACACCACCTCTTCATCTGATTCAGCGACTGGAGGGGCTGGCGGCCAATGGGCCACAACTGACAGTGAGAACAATTAATCAGTGGAATGTCCAGGTTTTTGTTTTGTTTTGTTTTTTTAATTTGATTTATATGCCGCCCTTCTCCGAAGACTCAGGGCGGCTTACAATGTGCTCAGCAATAGCCTTCATCCTTTTGTATATTTATACAAAGTCAGCTTATTGCCCCCACAAGCTGGGTCCTCATTTCACCTACCTTAGAAAGGATGGAAGGCTGAGTCAACCTTGAGCCTTGGCAAGATTCGAACCCTGCAGTAATTGCAGGCAGCTGGTCTTAATAACCAGCTTAATAACAGGGTGCCTTAAACCCCTGTACTACCAAGGCTCATGCAAATGGAGCACACACTCACCCACTGCTTGTACGAGTAGGGATACACATGCTCATGTGCAGGCTCGCTCATCATTTCTGTGGCCCGGTTCTGAAAGGCTCAAGGTCCGGTAGTGGGCTACGGCCTAGGGGTTGAGTTCCCCTGATTCTTCTGCTTGAGCAGAACTCCAAGATCCCTTCCAACTCTGTTACTCTTTTATTCTGTTAAAACAACATGCCCTGCTCAGTAAATCAATCCTCTGTTCTCTGATGGATTGTGCTTGCCCATCACTAGTTATGAATCTAGATTCATCAGGCACTCCTAATGACCTCTATAGTTTGAGTGGGAAGATGTTGTCTTGCCTTTTGCCCATCAGTGTTTCTCCAACTTGGAAAAGGCTCTTGATTTTATTACTACTTTTCTACAATCCTTGTGACACTTTTTCTCAAAACTTGAATAAACACTGTTAAGAGTGTCTTCAGGACCCGGGGATATAATAAAAACCTTCTGGCATCTGGAATGAATCCCAACATCTTCTGTCTTCAGAATCTAGGAAAGCAAAAGGAAGGAGGATTTTTTTTTTCTTTTCCTGTCATTTCTTCGGCACAAGTCTGAAATCTACTGCCTACACAATTGTTTTCTAATTGTTTGGTTCCTCGTCTCTTTTCTTCTCCAGTGATTTGGTCTTGGCTGAAAAGAGAGAAATGGAAAGATCTGGAGGGCGAAGCTTCTCAAAATGTTGTTTTGGCTCAGCAGTTGGCAGAGAAAATGACATCTATTTGGCACGTTCACCGCTGAAAGTTACTTTTCCACAACTTTTCTTCGGCATCTTAACTGTCTGCAGAATAGTGCAAATGACAAATGTTGTAAGGAAAATCACCTGTGCATATCCATGACATCACCAAAAGTCCACCTTTCCTTCCCAGTTTGCATTGTTGTTTTTCCAATCCCACGGGGTCATTTTGCACACAGCTGTTATAGTTTAAGCATCTCCAGACTAGATCCTACTAAGGTTAATAAGTGACCAAAATTCCTCACTGAATTGAAATGTTCCCTTTTCTTTTCCTACATCTATTTCCCTCAGAGTAATAGAAACCTGTCCATTTCAGCAGTTGTAGCATATAAATAACTCCCAATGTATTACGCCCGGACTCTTTTCATTTTCTTTATGCATTTAAAGTTCATGATTATTGGTTTAAATGATATTTTTTAAAAATGCTTCTAAAAGAAATGTAATTCAGCATGTTACCCTCAAATGTATATATTTGGTCCTACTGATTTCAATACAGCTCGCTTCAAAGCCAGTATTGTAATTTAGCATATATATATATATATATATATATATATATATTTAAAGGAAAAATAATCTTGATTGTCTGTATTTAATTTCTTGCAAGGTATTTTTAACAGGATTTCAGAAGGCATCTTTCAAAAGAAAGCTAATCCATATAATTTGCCATTCACCTTCAAAGCCTATTAGATCACCCTGTTCTTTTTTGTTACAGAACATAAAAGTGTGAGGACAAAAAAAATAACTCCATGGTGTTTCAGTCAAGATTGCCTCAGGAAACCAAGGAAAGTCCATCATTGTTATGAGAAGTATAGTTATCAAGCCCAGAGGGAATTCAAGAAAAAGATTTCTGAAGTGTACATTTTCCCCAAAGGAGACAATCCAGTAGGGCAGTAAAAGAACAAGGCGTTCTTTTATCAGATGTAGGGATTTTGTGAGGAAATAATTGCCTTGAGTTTCCTGTGGTATGGCTGTCTGAGATCAAGTGAACACGATTGGAGAAAATGCCAGTGTACACAGAGCTCGCAGGAAACAAGAAACTGATCCAACTAATCTGACAGGTTTCTGGAATAGATCCACAATATTGTATGTCTATAAGAGTGAGCTGCTGTCTTCTGACTCATTTCAAACCGTGAGGAAGAGCAGAATTGATAGGTGGCCAAACCAATCGTTTAATGCTATTGTGTGCCCCTCTTCTAAGTTCTTAATGCAACAGAAGGGAAATGACATTATTGTGAACGTAAACGTGGGAGTGGCAAGTCCCAAAAGGTGCTTTTTCAAGACTCAACTGGACTTTCTGGTTTTTCTTTGAAGATGTTTTGCTTCTCATCAAGAAACTTAGTCAGAGCTGAAGAAGCTTCTTGGATGAGAAACAAAATGGAGAAACAAAATTTCACCTTTATCTATGTCGTCAGGGTCACCTGAGTGCTGCAAATGGGTATGGAGCCTTCTGGGAACTGTTGAAAGGACTCATGTTGTAGACCGGAGATAGATGATGTCGTATCCCTCCCTCTCTGTTGAGAGAAGGCTGAACAACCAGAAAAAGCCAGAAAGTCCATTTGCACCTTGAAAAAGCACCTTTGGGACAACCATGACCTGGATGACTGAGAATCTCCATAGACATGGGTCTGCCATGTTCTTATCTCTGTTCTCTATGTTCAAAAGCATCAAGAAATAAAATTCCCTATACCACCAGGCTTGATATTTTAGGTCTGGATAGCCTCGAAGTACGCCGTCTACGTTCCGACCTATGCTTAGTTCATAAGATTATTTACCAAAACATCTTACCTGTAAATGAGTACTTTAATTTCAACCACAATAACACAAGGGCTATCAATAGATTCAAACTCAATGTAAATCTCTCTAATCTTGATTGTAGGAAATATGACTTCTGCAATAGAGTAGTAAATGTCTGGAACACTCTACCTGATGCTGTTGTTAGTCTCTCTAACCCCCATACCTTTTACCTTAAACTGTCTACCGTGGACCTTCCGTGTTTCTTAAGAGGTCCGTAAAGGGGGCGTGCATAAGCCGCACCAGCGTGTCTACCATCCCTATCTACTATCCTCATTGATATATAATCATTCTATGTGTTTATGGCTATGTTTTGCCTATTTATATCCTTTTATTTGTGCCAAAAATGTTTCATGTGTCCATGTCTACAGTATGCCTATACTGTTACTTGTTTCCTTGTACTTGTTGACAAATAAATAAATAATAAGAAGAAGAAGAATATGAGCATAGAAGTGGGAATATTGTTTCAATACACCAACAAGATTGATAGTAGTTGATCTACTTGTATCTTGCTTTCATAAGATATGTCCTACAAGAAAGCACTAATACCCATATAAAAGCAACTCAGATTATAAAGATCTCATTATACCATAACAAAAGATGGCAGCCAACTAGGATTTAAAAGATTGCATCAGTTAAGACAGAAACAGAAACATAGATCTGGGGGGGGGAGGGAGGTTTCCCTCCTAAAAGATTTTATCTATAGTTTTCCAAAGTCGGAGAGTTATTCGGGTAAATAACTTGTAAAGAATATGTTGTCCAAACATTCACTGAACTACAATGTATAACCTTTCATGAAATAGAATAATTAGAAGAGAAGAGAAGAGAAGAGAAGAGAAGAGAAGAGAAGAGAAGAGAAGAGAAGAGAAGAGAAGAGAATTAAGAAAGAGTAGAGTAGAGTAGAGTAGAGTAGAGTAGAGTAGAGTAGAGTAGGGTAGGGTAGGGTAGGGTAGGGTAGGGTAGGGTAGGGTAGGGTAGGGTAGGGTAGGGTAGAGTAGAATAGAATAGAATAGAATAGAATAGAATAGAATAGAATAGAATAGAATAGAATAGAATAGAATAGAATAGAATAATAGAGTTGGAAGGGACCTTGGAGGTCTTCTAGTCCAACCCCCTGCTTAGGCAGGAAACCCTACACCACTTCAGACAGTTATCCAAGGTCTTCTTAAAAACTTCCAGTGTTGGAGCATTCACAACTTCCGGAGGCAAGTCGTTCTACTTCTATTGATTAATTGTTCTAACAGTCAGGAAATTTCTCCTTAGTTCTAAGTTGCTTCTCTCCTTGATTAGTTTCCACCCATTGCTTCTTGTTCTGCCCTCAGGTGCTTTGCAGAATAGCTTGACTCTCTCTTCTTTGTGGCAACCCCTGAGATAGTGGAACACTGCTATCATGTCTAACCTATCCAAGTGTTAGTTTCAGGATAAAAGAATGAAAACATTACAACATTGGGGAGAGATGATGGATCTCTGGGAGTGGGGTTGGATCCAAACGAAAGCAATCACAATGCTCTGATATAAAATAGGATTATTAACGCTAGAAAATGATACAGTCCATGTTCTTCTAAATTATAAGGGTTTTGTTTTGTTTTGTTTTTTGCCTCCAAACCTTTAGAAAACCGCCCTAACATACATTCAAGATTATCTGTTTTCAGTGTTTCAGATCAGGACATAATAGAACAAGTTTGGTTACATATTTACATGAGCATCCAGCTACCAGAGATCTGCCAGCCAATCAGTGTTGTTCTTTCTGGCAGGCGACACAGAATTGTCGACCAATTTCTGCTTATTTTCCAAGCAGTAACAGATGTCCCTGTTAACACAATAGTGCTGAGTGAGGCAAAGAGAAACTATTGAAAACCTACAGAAAGGTGAAGAGGAGGAAAGACGTTGCAGAGATTTAATGTTTATTTTATTTTTATTTTTTTTATTGATTGATGGATTTAATTTAATTTAATTTAATTTAATTTAATTTAATTTCGAATTTATATACCGCCCTTCTCCCTGAGGACTCAGGGCGGTGTACAGCCAAGATAAAAAACATAGAATACAAATATTAAAACATTTAAAAATATATATAAAATTTGGCCCAAAAAATTAAAAATCGCAGACTAATTAAAAGAATTTAAAAATTTTAAAAATTTCTTCTTAAGCCAACCCGGCTTGCTGAAAAAGATAGGTTTTCAGGGAACGACGGAAGGCATTGAGGTCCTGGATTCTTCTTATCTCCGGGGGCAACTGATTCCAGAGGGTGGGAGCCCCCACAGAGAAAGCCCTCCCCCTGGGGGCCACCAGCCTACATTGTTTGGCTGATGGCACCCTGAGGAGGCCCTCTCTGTGGGAGCGCACGGGTTGATGGGAGGTCATCGGTAGCAGCAGGCGGTCTCGGAGATAGCTAGGCCCTATGCCATGGAGCGCTTTAAAGGTGATAACCAACACCCTGAAGCGCACCCGGAAGACCACCGGGAGCCAGTGCAGCTCGCGCAGGAGTGGTGTTACATGGGAGCGCCATGTTGCTCCCATCACTACCCGCGCTGCTGCATTCTGGACCAGCTGGAGCCTCCGGGTGCTCTTCAAGGGGAGCCCCATGTAGAGAGCGTTACAGTAGTCAAGGCGAGAGGTGACGAGGGCGTGAGTGACTGTGCACAGGGAATCCCGATCAAGAAAGGGCTGCAACTGGCGAATCAGGCGAACCTGATAAAAGGTCCCCCTGGTAACAGCCGTCAGATGTTCCTCCAAAGACAGCTGCCTATCCAGGAGGACTCCCAGATTGCGAGCCCTTTCAGTGGGGGCCAAAGACTCGCCCCCAATAGTCAGTGATGGAGTCAACTGACTATATCGGGATGCCGGGAGCCACAGCCACTCAGTCTTGGAAGGGTTGAGCCTGAGCCTGTTCCTCCCCATCCAGATCCGCACAGCCTCCAGGCACTGGGACATCACTTCAAGGGCATCGTTGGGGTGGCCTGGGGTGGAGATGTACAGCTGGGTGTCATCAGCGTACTGGTGGTATCTCACCCCAAAGCCACGGATGATCTCGCCCAGTGGCTTCACATAAATGTTGAACAGAAGGGGCGAGAGGACCGATCCCTGCGGCACTCCACAAATGAGAGGCCTCGAGGTCGACCTCTGCCCCCCTGCCAACACAAACTGCGACCGGTCGGAGAGAAAGGAGGAGAACCACCGTAACACGGTGCCTCCCACCCCCAACTCTTCCAGCCGGTGCAGCATGATACCATGGTCGATGGTATCAAAAGCCGCTGAGAGATCTAATAGGACCAGAACAGAGGAATAACCCCTGTCCCGAGCCCTCCAGAGATCATCAACCAACACGACCAATGCCGTTTCCGTGCTGTGCCCAGACCTGAAACCCGACTGGAACGGATCCAGATAGGATGTTTCCTCCAGGAATTGTGGAAACTGTTGCGCGACCACACTCTCAACAACCTTCGCAATGAAGCGAAGGTTGGAGACAGGACGATAGTTAGCCAATATTGCTGGATCCAGGGACGGCTTCTTGAGGAGAGGCCTCACCACCGCCTCTTTCAGGATTGATTTTGTCAAGCACGTATTAGATAACAGATATAGAAGGGGTGAAATCCAGCAGGTTCTGACGAACCGGTAGTGGAAATTTTGAGCAGTTCAGAGAACCGGTAGCAGACATTTTTGAATAGTTCGGAGAACCGGCAAATACCACCTCTGGCTGGCCCCAGAGTGTGGTGGGAATGAAGATTTTGCAGTATCCTTCCCCCAGGAGTGGGGTGGGAATGGGGATTTTGCAGTATGCTTTCCCTGCCACACCCACGAAGCCATGCCCACAGAACCAGTAGTAAAAAAAAAATTGGATTTCACCACTGAGATATAGGTATAAACATGTTATTATATTGATGGTTACATGAAATGGATATGAATAAATGGGGACATTAGGACAGGGATGGTAGGCATACTGTTGCACTTATGCATGCCCCATACAGACCTCTTAGTAATGGAGTAAGGTCAACAGTAGACAGTCTAAGATGAAAGTTTTGGGGGTTTGGAGACAGAGTCAGGTAGTGCATTCCAGGCACTGATCACTCTGTTGCTGAAGTCATTTTCCCTGCAATCAAGTTTGGAGCGGTTTACCTTGAGTTTGTATCTATTGTGTGCTCGTGTATTGTTGAAGCTGAAGTAGTCATTGGCAGGTAGGACATTATACCAGATAATTTTGTGTACTACGCTTAGGTCAGACTGAAGGCGGCATAGTTCTAAGTTGTCTAAGCCCAAAATTTCAAGTCTGGTGGCATAAGGTATTTTGTTGCGAGCAGAGGAGTGGAGGACTTTTCTCAAGAAATATCTCTGGACTGTCTCAATTGTATTAATGTCCGATATGCAGTGTGGGTTCCAGATAGATGAGCTGTATTCGAGAATTGGTCTTGCAAATGTTTTGTATGCTCTAGTTAGCAGTACATTATTACCAGAGAAGAAGCTACACAAGGTTAGGTTAACAACTCTTCATGTCTTTTTGGCAATGTTATTACAGTGGGTTCTGGCACTTAGATCATTAGAGATGAGTACTCCAAGGTCCTTGACAGTGAAGAAATTCAATTGCGATTAAAATCAAATGGACTTTTGAATGAAAGGACTTTAAATGAAATCTATCACTTCCCAATTAATCCAATGACTTGACGCCCTTTGGATTATCATGAGGAAAGGTCATTGCGTCTCTGAATTGAATCAACATTTAAATGAAATCACTTTGGAAATAGATCACTTGGATGACGGAAAGCAAAATAGAAAAACTCAAGACTGGATTAGATCCAACCTGCACATTCTTGAAAAAGAAAAGGATAGAGAGAACTTTTGAAGGTTGAAGGCAAACGAGGTCCAAGCAGAAGAAGAACATTATGGATTCACAATCTAAGGGACTGATTTGGACAAAATTCAGTAGCACTTTTTCATGTGGCTATTGATAAAAATAGGATTGCCAACATGATAGTCAATGTGCGATGACAGATATGGCACAAGAAGAAGAGAGGAGAGAATTTTTGAATTTAGCATAAAATAATATTTTTTAAAAAAACTGTAAATGGCTATACAATTTTTTGGTGACCTTTTAATTTTGACTTCTCAGCAAAACTTTCCAGAATCTCCAAAACTATATCAAGACCTAAAAGAGAATCTCTTTGTGTTCCGGATTCTTTACAATTCCTGAAATCTTTCATCTTTCATTTCAATGCCTTCTAAAATTTCAAATCTATTTAAGGGGCCAAAAAATACCTGATTTAAAAAAATACCGGGCTCCACTGATTCCACAGGTAACACTTGGGGGTTTAATCCCTTGGGGGACTGGAGGCTAAAACATATGAAGAACGGTTGCAGGAACTGGGTATGTCTAGTTTGATGAAAAGAAGGACTAGGGGAGACGTGATAGCAGTGTTCCAATATCTCAGGGGCTGCCACAAAGAAGAGGGAGTCAAGCTATTCTCCAAAGCACCTGAGGGCAGGACAAGAAGCAATGGGTGGAAACTAATCAAGGAGAGAAGCAACCTAGAACTAAGGAGAAATTTCCTGACAGTGAGAACAATTAATCAGTGGAACCACTTGCCTGCAGAAGTTGTGAATGCCCCAACACTGGAAGTTTTTAAGAAGATGTTGGATAACCATTTGTCTGAAGTGGTGTGGGGCAGGGGTGGATTCTACTTACCTTTACTACTGGTTTGCAACAGGACTGCGCTTGCTCGCTTCGCTCGAGTGCTTCTGCCCCTGCGTAGAAACTTCCTGATGATGTCCGGGTCGGTTGGCGGAGTCTCCCTCCGGTTTTACTACCGGTTCTTGTGAACCTGTCCAAACTGGGGGCAACCCACCACTGATGAAAGGTTTCCTGCCTAAGCGGGAGGTTGGACTAGAAGACCTCCAAGGTCCCTTCCAACTCTGTTATTCTATTTTCTATTTATTTCCACCAACTCATCACAACATTCAATTACCCAGTTAGCTTGCAGCCATCTGTAGGATTAAAAGAAATGTGTTCTGTTAAATCTTGTGGACCTCATAATCCCGTTTGTGATTGTTTCTCAATTGTATGAAATACAATCAAGTTCTGTGGTCCGAAGTCCTTTGTGCATTGTGGCATTATGCGTTAAAAAAAAAAATCTATTAATCCCACAATCATTTCTTCCAATGCCTGATATAGTTATTTTTTTTCCCCAATAAATTAAAAAAAGCAGTGATTTAGGAATGGAAAGCCAGACTTCTCTACTTTATTTTAAAGTAAATATTTATAAAGTAAATATATAATATTTATTTTATTTTATTTTAGTTGTACATAAAATTATCTGCCACAATGTATTTCCTGTCAATGACTACTTCAGCTTCAACCACAACAATACACGAGCAAATAATAGATACAAACTCAAGGTAAACCATTCCAAACTCGATTGCAGAAAATACGACTTCAGCAACGGAGTGGTCAATGCCTGGAAGGCACTACCTGACTCTGTAGTTTCTTCCCCAAACCCCTAAAACTTTATAACCTTAAACTGTCTACTGTTGACCTCACCCCATTCCTAAGAGGTCTGTAAGGGGCGTGCATAAGTGCACCAGCGTGCCTACTGTCCCTGTCCTAATATTCCTTTTTACTTACTCTTTTCATGTATTCAAATTATGTTGATACTTTTACCTGTAATCTTATATATGCTTGACAAAATAAACTTAGGACTTATTTCCCTGGACATTGCTGATGATGTCTTTGGGAAATGTTTACTTCTTTTATTCTCCTTGTTCTCTTTAGTCTTTGGCCTTGTTTGTGCTTGAAGAAGTTCAGTCTATTTACCGTGATGACATACGTTTTCATCAAGGGCATCATCAAACTGCATCGGATGTGATGATGTAACAGACATTCATAGAGGAAAAAATCATGAAGGTTTGCCATATCATTTGGTTGTTGTCGAGTGCCAGAGAATGAGGCCAAGGACGGAAAAGATATAAAAATAGCAAGAGAACTGACAAAATGAAAGGATGCCACAAGTAGCAAAACACAAGGGATCTTTTGGCTGTAGAATCAAATAACCAGCACCACTTTTTCTATGTCTTTGTTAAACTCAGAGAGAAATGCCTGTGTTCTAAACTGCAGTTTTAGGGGAGCTTAATGCCTTTGTGCGTTGCGCTTATTTTTATGGATGTCATTTTATTGCTCTTATTTTTATGCTATGCCGCGTTTTCATGATTCGCAGTCAGAAAACTAAAGGTATTGCTCAGAACCAACACAAGAGAGAACGTTTGCTGTAGCGCTAATTGCAATAGCGTCACATTTTACTGAGCAAAGGAAAGGAAAATCCCAAAATACATCTGAGAATTGGAAACTGAAAATAAAATGATATAAGTAGAATAACTTGCTTCATCTAGAGAAACAAAAGAATCCCAACATTTGTATCTTCAGGTGTCTTCATGTTTCATCTGGTGCAAATCAGGGGTTTGGGCGAACCAGTAGCTCCGACAATCAGCTGAGAGCAAATCGGTTTACTCCGACGATCAGCTGGTCCCAACCCTGTGCTATACTGACAAATTTCCTTTGTTTGAAGCCCAAACAAAGTATCTGAAGTACTCAGCAAACTGGTTGTTACACACGTTGAATCCCACCACTGCTCCAAACCACATCACAGTATAAGAAGTCAGCTTCATGTTTCATATTTTCTGCAATGATGGGTGTTGAGCAAGCTTCGGAAATGTTAATTTTGTTTTCTCATAGAATCATAGAGCTGGAAGGGACCTTGGAGGTCTTCTAGTCTAATCCTCTGCCCTTATTTGTCCTTATTCCACCCTGGACAAATGGTTGACTTATCTTTTCTTGAAAACCTCCAGTGATGGAGCACCCACAACTTCTGAAGGAAAGTTTTTCTACTGATTAATTGTTCTCACTGTCAGGAAATTTCTCATTTCTAGGTCAGTTTTCTCCTTGATTCGTTTCCATCCATTGCTTCTTGCTCTGCCTTTGGGTTCTTTGGAGAATAGGTTGACCCCCCCTCTTTGTTGTGTAGAGTTTTACCACTGTCTTTTTTTCTGTAACTCTGATATTCTATTCTGGTGTCCCATGTAAATACCAACTTTAGTGGGGGGTCAATGGGTTACTAATGGATTAAACAGCATCTCTTAACTATAAACCCTCCTTACCTATGCTTCCATTGATCAGGAAGGTTTATTTTAGATAACTTCTCATTAGGAATTTTCCATCTACTCTATTTTTGAGTAGAATCTGGAGACTAACCAACTAGTCAATTCAATTCAAACCTTTATTGTCAGAGTACAACATGTGTACAATAAGATTGGCTGAGCCTCCCTTCGTGCACCCCCCCCCCCCCGCCAACCCAATACAACTCACAGGAAAAGACAGGGGGAAAAAATCCCTAGCGCTGTTCTGCCCCAGCTATGGACCCCAAAGAACGCAGCACACACACAGTCTGTACAAACCTTAGTTTACTAAATTAAATCAGTCTTTTTCAAACAAAGGCTGTTAATTAACTTTCTTAACAGCCTACAAGAATCCAAAGAATAAATAATCGTAATCTTACTATGGTTGGCAGAAAGCCCTGAAGCAATTTGCAGGAAACTGATAAGAGAACTAAGATCCAGACATGAAGGAGGGTGAACAAAGTTGTTCCCAGTCGTCATCCTTCCTTAAATAAGCTAAGGGAGTGGCCAATTAGCCCCAAGCCTTACTCTCGAGGAGACCTCCTCCTGAAGAGCCTTTTGACAGCTCTGCACGCCCGTGCATCGAGAAGAGGCTCCTCCTCTTCATCCTCTTCACTTATGGGAGCTTCTGGAGGTTCCAAAGGCGCTGGCTGAATCCCCGCCTCTGGCACCACATTTTCTCCAGCCTCCTCATTGTCTGACTCGAGTGCCAGCTGCACAGGCTGCTGGCGCAGCACCACACCAGCCTCCTTGCTGTCAGAATCAGCTACTAGCTGCACAGGCTGCTGACGGGCCATAACAAGTCCAGTGAATCCTACTAACAAACACACAATCCTACTGCACCATGTGAATTTATTCCACATCGCGCTGGCCCCGCAAGTCAATTGTACTATGTTGAACAACTTTACAATAATTGTAAAGTTATTTTCCATTCAGAAGCCTGACAGCCCACGGATAAAAACTGTTCTTCACCCTGTTTGTGTGTCTGCCTAGGCTTCTCTATCTCCTTCCTGACAGCAGGAGAGTAAAGAAGTGCTGACCAGGGTGTGAGTTATCCCCGCAGATTTTCCTACAGACAGGTGATAAACCGGCAGAACCAAATTACTCAAGGTGTGGTGTCAATTTTCACGGGCCCACATCAGTGGTGGGTTGCTCCCGGTTCTGTCTGGTTCTTGCAAACTGGTAGTAAAAGTGGCGGGAGACTCCTCCCATCCACCCGGACTTCATAATTGGCGATCCGCGCATGCGCAGAAGCGCGCAGGCTCCCATTGCAAACCAGTAGTAAAAGTAAGTAGAACCCACCCCTGGCCCACATTCTTGTTCTTCCTACCTAACTGCTTATAACCCAGTTTCTGAGTTATTGCAGATAAAGGATTATAACTGATAGCCGGATAGTTGAACTTCACAAAGACGAGGCCAAAATCACCTCAATGAGGTGTTTGTTCAACGAGGTGTTTGTTCAACGAGATTTGTTTGTTTTAATTTGATTTATATGCCACCCTTCTCTGGAGACTCAGGGCGGCTTACAATGCGTTAAGCAATAGCCTTCATACTTTTGTATATTTATACAAAGTCAGCTTTGTATTTATACTTTATACTGAAACAAAACAAAATGATTGATACCTAGCCAATCAGAACATAGAAGATTTGGGGGCAGGTCATCTTATAATTTTATATGCAATTTTTCAATCATTAAAATGAAGTGTGGCATATATAAATAATGAAAAACATGTTTTATTGTTTTTCTTATATCTGCTTTTTTTTTTCTATTCCCTTTTTAATATCTTTTGATGAGATGTATATGTATACTCTTTAAGACTCTTATATTATTCTGGATCATAATATAATATAGACATATAAAGAAGGAACAGTATTTTTAATGTCGTCTTAATCCTATTTATCCAGAGAGTTGTAAAAATGTTGGCAGCGTTAATAATCACAGGCTGGTGATATTCTTAACAGTAAGGGGAAATGGAGTCATACAATTTGCCTCCCGCAGTTTTTCAACTTGCTATGTACGTAACATGAATAGTGATGTCTCTAGTGCAATTCTTGTCCGTTTACAAAACTCAGGTAAAGCTTAATAGTGGTTTAAAAAGAAGGCATAATATTAAGATGCAGATTCATTTATTCTGTAGATTCAGATCACATGCTAGCCAGATCTGAATCATATGATATAGTATTCCAGTCTGAAGAGCTCTTCCATTGGCCAAAAAAAAAAAAAAACAACCCACTACATTTGATATGTATCATCAAAAGAACCAATCCTTCCATCTCCTCCCACCATCCAGTCAGAGCTGATGAAACTTCTTGGACGAGAAGTCAAACATCTTGTTCCTCAAGGAAACATTTCTTCCTTCCTAAAAAACATAGACCAGTTGCCTTTTGAGGGGGAAAAAAAGGGGGAGGACGTACCTTAGAGACAACCATGACTTGGGTCACTGAGAATCTCCATGGACATCTCCAAAAGTTCAAAAACTACCCTCTTGAGAGCAGGTAGACAATCACTTGTGTGCTCTTACTCTTGAGAAACATGGAGTGGAACTTTCTGGCACTGTGGCAGCTGGTTGTATGGATCACATCTCGGTCTAAAGTCCTCACAAGAGATTGCGAGAGAACAGATTTAAGAAATTAACAGAGTTGGAAGGGACCTTGTAGGTCATCTAGACCAACCCCCCGCCAAGCAGGAGACCCTACACCATTTCTGACAGATGGCAGTCCAGTCTCTTCTTGAAAGCTTCCAGGGATGAAGCTCCCACAACTTCCGAAGGCAACTTCTGTTCTATGGGTTGATTGCTCTCACTGTCAGAAAATTTCTCCTTATTTCCCGGTTGAATTTCTCCTTGTTTAGTTTCCATCCATTATTCCTTGTCTGGTCTTTGGGTGCCTTGGAAAATAGCTCTTCCTCTCTGTGGCAGCCCCTCAAATATTGGAAGACTGCTATCATGTCTCCCCTGGTCCTTCTCTTCACTAGACTAGCCATGCCCATAACCTGAAGAAGAAGTAGAAGATATTTGAATTTCATGGAGGAAAGGCAGGCCAGTTGTAGATTTGATACAATGATTGTGCTTCATGTAATAGAAGAATATCTGGGGATGGGATCAATACAAAGGTTGATTTTACAGAGTTTTGTAGGTACATATAGATACCGAGTTAACCACAGCTAAGTGACTGCATCACACACTTGGTATGCAGATGTGAAGTTAGCAAACCCTACAATGCTCATTTTACTTACTTGTGAGAAAAATGTGTGAAGAACCATTCATACGGATTGCAAAAGGATTTAATTTTTGCAACGTTTCAAGTGGTTTGCTACCCAAAGGGGCCCCAAACTCAAAAAGATTTTGCTGACCTAGAATTTGATTCTTTTCTCCCAATATTTCCTTTAATATTATAACTTGGATTTCAATTCCAAGGAAACGTTGCTGTTCACCATTGCTCTCTCTGTCTCTCTCTATCTCTCTGTGTCTCTCTGTTTCTGTCTCTCTGTGTCTCTCTGTGTCTCTCTTTGTCTCTGTCTCTCTCTGTCTCTCTCTCTCTGTGTCTCTCTCTGTGTCTCTCTCTCTCTGTCTCTGTCTCTCTGTGTGTGTCTCTGTCTCTCTCTGTCTCTCTGTTCTCTCTGTTTCTGTCTCTCTGTGTCTCTCTGTGTCTCTCTTTGTCTCTCTCTCTGTGTGTCTCTCTCTGTGTGTCTCTCTCTCTGTCTCTGTCTCTGTCTCTCTCTCTGTGTGTCTCTCTCTGTGTGTGTCTCTCTCTGTCTCTGTCTCTGTCTCTCTCTCTCTCTCTCTGTCTCTCTGTGTCTCTCTGTGTCTCTCTGTGTCTCTCTTTGTCTCTGTCTCTCTCTCTGTGTGTGTCTCTCTCTCTGTGTCTCTGTCTCTGTCTCTGTCTCTGTCTCTGTCTCTCTGTCTCTGTCTCTCTCTGTCTCTCTGTGTCTCTCTGTGTCTCTCTTTGTCTCTCTCTCTCTCTCTGTCTCTCTCTATCACAGTGTGTCTCTCTCTGTGTGTGTCTCTCTCTCTGTCTCTGTCTCTCTCTGTCTCTCTGTGTCTCTCTGTTTCTGTCTCTCTGTGTCTCTCTGTGTCTCTCTTTGTCTCTGTCTCTCTGTGTGTGTGTGTGTCTCTCTGTGTGTGTGTCTCTCTCTCTGTGTCTCTCTCTGTCTCTCTGTGTCTCTCTGTTTCTGTCTCTCTGTGTCTCTCTGTGTCTCTCTTTGTCTCTGTCTCTCTCTGTGTGTGTCTCTCTCTGTGTGTGTGTCTCTCTCTCTGTGTCTCTCTCTGTCTCTCTGTGTCTCTCTGTTTCTGTCTCTCTGTGTCTCTCTGTGTCTCTCTTTGTCTCTGTCTCTCTCTGTCTCTGTATTGTTGAGTGTGCTCTGCTTTGTTTTTTTGTTTTTGTTTTTTGTTTTAAAAAAACTGAGCTAGAAGATCAAGGGAAGATGTTCTAAATGCAGGGAGTTAATTTGATTAAAATGAGGAGCCCGTCTTTCAGTTCCCATAATTGTTCCTGTTGAATGGGAAAGGCCATTACGGAAAAGATAATTATTCTGGACAGTTTTGAAGGCCTGCTTTGATTTTTTTTTTTTCTTTGTGATCATCTTATAGAAAGTCAAAGCTAATCATAAAAGCTTTAATTTTTATAAAAGGTTGGCGTAAAGAATCCTCCAAGTTCCAGGGCTTCCCGTGTTTAACAATGCTCTTATTGAAAAAAGTATCGGAGATAGAACATGTGGGCAAGATAAGGCCAATGAGCACATTTGCTCCAAATAAGTCATGTGTAGGTGTTTTCAAATGGTCTCAGCTAGGAATTAAAACTATTTTAGCACTACCTGCATTCACCCAAATGCCATCAGTTATGTACGATTGTTACTTTTCCTCTCTTTCTCTCTCTTTCTGATGGTGTGTTCTATTTTTTTTTTTTTTAAATTTGATTTTATTATAACATATAGTGATACAATCGGTACATTTTCGGTTCATTGGTGCAGTTATATACATATATACATCTACATACATTATTGCTTGTCTTTTGTTGATATTGTTTCTTGAAGCTAGATTTAATTTCAAACACTTAAAAATAATAGTGCTCAACTCCCTAAGACTAAATCTAATACTATTCATATAGATTTTGTTAATTAGTTAAAATTTAATCTCTATTACCTTCTTTATTTCTTTCCCCCATCCATTCGTACCACATGTCCCACACGCTATAAAATTCTGAATCTTCTCTGTCATTAATTTCTGAAGTCAATTTGTTCATTTCGGCGCACTCCAATATTTTTCCAATAACATGTTCTTGAGGTGGTATTTGTTTTTCTTTCCAATACTGGGCAAAGGAAATTCTAGCGGCTGTCAGAATATGTATAATTAAATACTTTTTCTTTTTTGCATATTCAGTTTTCAAAATTCCCAGGAGAAAAGCTTTTGGGTCAAAATCAAAATTTTCTTTTATTATTTCTCTAATCCACACCCATATCATCCTCCAGAATTTTTGTGCCTGATTACATGTCCACCAGCAATGATAAAAAGTACCCTGCTGATGGTCACATTTCCAACATTTAGGGCTCGAATTGGGGTAGATCTTCGCTATCCTGGCTGGGGCCATATGCCATCTATAAAACAGCTTGTATTGGTTTTCCTTATAAGCCGTCGCCTTTGTCATTTTAAGGTTATTATTCCATATTGAATCCCATTCGTTCAAATTTATATTCTGTCCTATATTTTTGGCCCATGCTAACATCGGTTCTTTAACTACTTCCTCTGCCATATCGTACTCCAATAAGTAATTATATAATTTAGCTAAAATTTTGTCGTCCGTACCCATCCATATCTTATCAAATCCATTTATGCTCATTTCAATGCCAAATTCCTCCTTATCTTTTTTATATCTGGATTTAATTTGGTTATATGGCCACCAGTCTATAGAAATACCTTGTTCCATCAATTCTTCCCTTGTTTTAAGGTTCCCTCCCCCATCTAATAATTCATTGTATCTGAACGTTTTACCCATTTCTAATACATTTGGATATATTATAGCCTCCATGGTGGAAAGCCATCTCGGAATTTTCCTATAGTGCTTCTGTCTCATCTCTCCCCATATTTGTATCAAGATCTCCCTTATTTTATGTCTATGGAAGTAAGTTTTTATCTTCTTCCCAGTATCCCAGAGATATGCATGCCAACCCTTCTGGAGATCATACCCTTCTAGAGTTAACATGATGGTGTGTTCTAATAATAGCTGCTATACATTCCAGATTTGCTTGCTGAATTACACAATGAATTTCCCCAGGTTTTAGAGAGATATCTATTTCTCTATCTTCTGTCCCTCTACCTCTCCATCTTGCCGTCTCTCCATCTCTCTACCTCTCCCTGTCATCACTATCTCTATCTCTATCCCTCTGTCATCACTATCTCTATCTCTATCCCTCTTATCTCTGAATCTCTCTATCGCTCTAGTAGTAATAGTCACAGTGTAATAATACCGATAATAATAGCAATAATAACTAGGGCTCAATTACTATTATCCTTCTCATCTTTCCTATTACTTTCTCCTGGTATCTTATGATTATCGCTTTGTTGTTTGTATGTACATTGAGAGCTTATGCACTGGAGACAAATTCCTTGTGTGTCCAAGCACCCTTGGCCAATAAAGAACTATCCTATCCTATCCTATCCTATCCTATCCTATCCTATCCTATCCTATCCTATCCTATCCTATCCCATCCCATCCCATCCCATCCCATCCCATCCCATCCCATCCCACTCCACTCCACTCCACTCCACTCCACTCCACTCCACTCCATGTCTGTCTTTCTGTCTTTCTGTCTGTCTGTCTGTCTGTCTGCTTATCTATCTATCTATCTATCTATCTATCTATCTATCTAATTATCCATCTGTCCATCCATCCATCCATCTACCTATCTACCTACCTACCTACCTACCTACCTACAGTATCTTTCTCTCTATGTCTAATAGAGGTAGAAATGATAAAGATAGAGACTATAGAGATAATCATCTCTATCTCTATCATCTCTAATCTCCAGAAATTACTGAAATTACTAGGTAGGGTTACAAATTAAGGTACATGTAAGCTATTTTAAAGATGTAAATGGAACCATTTTTTAAAAAATCAATAACTTAAAAAAAAAAATCTTGAACTGATTCCAAAATTATACCCAGGCAATTTTCTTAGCAACAATACAGAAGTGGCTTTCTATTGTCTTGAAAAAGGGGAGAAAAGAGAAGCTCGTAAGTGAAAATTCCTCCCCCATATAGCATTAATACCCAGAAAGGAACCAAAATTTAAGTCATTGTTTCTGCCCCTGTCTGATCTTATCTCCTACATAAAATTATTTGGTGTTGTATCCAAAAATGAACGATGCATAAAAATGGAGCTTGGATGCCTCTATATTTCCAAAAAATAATGGGGGATCATCCACAAAGGGATAGTCACAAGCTACATTTTTCTTCTGCTGTTTTGTTTAACCCTAGTTAAACATGTACTGTTAAAAAGATTAAAAGGGTAGTCTTTTCAGAATAAGAATAACAGAATAACAGAGATGGAAGGGACCTACTCTACTCCCCTGCTCAGACAGGAGACCTATAGCATTCTGGAAAAATGATTGTCCAATCACTTCTTGAATACCTCCAATGATGGAGCATCCCCAACTTCTGGAGGCAAGTCATTCTACTGGTTTATTGTTCTCACTGTCAGGAAATTTCTCCTTAGTTCTAGGTTGGTTCTCTCTTTGATTAGTTGATCCATCCATTGCTTCTCATCCTGCCCTTCAGGTGCTTTGGAGAACAGATTGACTCCCTCAATTTTTCAATTATTGATAAAAAGGTAAAGGTTCCCTTCGCACATTTGTGCTAGTCGTCCCCGTCTCTAGGGGGCGGTGCTCATCTCCGTTTCAAAGCCGAAGAGCCAGCTTTGTCTGAAGATGTCTCCGTGGTCATGTGGCCGGCATGATTAAATGCCAAAGACACACGGAACGCTGTTACCTCCCCACCAAAGGTGGTCCCTATTTTTCTACTTGCATTTTTTACGTGCTTTCGAACTGCTAGGTTGGCAGAAGCTGAGACAAGTAACGGGAGCTCACACCGTTATGCGGCACTAAGGATTCGAACCGCTGAACTGCCGACCTTTCGATCAACAAGGTCAGCATCTTAGCCACTGAGTCACCATGTCCCCTCAATTGATACAACCATGCATTCATTCTTCAAGTTAGGTTAGATAAATAACCCCCAATTAATTAAACCCAATGTTGGAATGAAGGAAATAGAATTTTACATTTTTACGCAGCTTCAGAAATAAATGAACATGGGATTCACACTTAAGCACGCACACAGCAAAGAGAAGACAGAAAGGAAATTGTTAACCGGATGAACAAAATCCATTTCTATAATACATCCAGAGCTACCCTCGGATTTAAAATCAGCTAGTGATATTGTGGCACGCGAGTGATTATTGGGTCTATGAAAGGATTTTTTTCCCCCCATTTCTTTCTCTTTTCTCTTTTCTTTTTTTTAAAGGAATGGACCGGTGATTGCAATAGCGAATAACGAAGCAAGAAGGATGAGAGGATCCTTGATTGGGGGGTGGGGGGGAGAGAAAATGTTACCTTCTCACATTCTTCCCCCTGGAGAAGAAAAGCCATCGATGAAGTGTTAGAGCTCTGAAGTCACTTCCTTGGAAAGGAAAATGAATCATGGAAGTTTCTAGCAAAAGCCGTCGAGATATAACAGGATGGTGTAATAAGGATGGAACTAGGAATATGACAGGCAAAAAGAAGGGATGGGACTCTGGGAAGAAAGAGTGTGTTTTAATCATCGGAGATGAAGCACACACTTTTCCCTAATCACATCTTTTGTTTTGCATTAAGAGAAGAGCATCTTATCTGGAGGAAATTAAGCGCTATTCCTGAATGGTGAAGCCTTAAGAATTTTAATCAGGAGAATAGATGAATTATTTGGTTACACCATCATGTGCATATCTAAACGGCTCATAAGGGGAAGCAAATAGCTAGGAATCTGAGCAGGAGAAAAAGAATACATTTGTCTTATCTTCGGGAGAAATAGTGGTCCTTCACACACACCGTCCTTAAAAATTAATGTGTTTATTTTTCTATTTGCTGCAGATTCGTGGTTTAAGCAGGATCTTCTTTTTTTTTTCCCCTGTCTAGATCACGTTAGCTGTTTTAAAACTGTTGCTGCCTTTTAGGCTTTTATTCATTATTTATATTGTGTTATATTTCGCAATATTCACTTTTTTTATAGGTAAGCTGAGAGTTAGCATAGTGCAAAAGGAGATCTGCCTTGAGAAGGTTTCACATTCCAAGGTTACTATAATATTGTGAAAAGGTAGACATTATTCAATGAGTTAGTGATGTAACTGTTTCTAAATGTCCTCATCCATTTCTATACCCTATCTCCCTCCCTTCTTTCCTCCCTCCCTCTCGGTCTAATGCATTGTTGTTGTTGCTGGTTGCAAAGTCATGTCTGACTCATCGCGACTCCATGGACAAAGTTCCTCCAGGCCTTCCTCTCCTCTACCATCCCCTGGAGGTTGTTCAGAGACTCCATCCAGCCACCTTGTTCTCTGCCGTCCCCTTCTTCTTTTGCCCTAAATTGTTCCCAGCATTAGGCTCTTCTCCAGGTAGTCCTTCCTTCTCATTAGGTGGCCAAAGTATTTGAGTTTCATCTTCAGGATCTGGCCTTCTAAAGAGCAGTCAGGGTTGATTTCCTCTAGGACTAACCGGTTTTATTGCCTTGCAGTCCAAGACAGGGGTGAAATCCAGCAGAGTCTGACAGGTTCTGGAGAACCGGTAGTGGAATGTTTGAGCAGTTCGAAGATGGTCTCCAGCATGAGTCTGAAAGCTTGGAAGACTAAATCTCTAGTCCCGGTGACCAACCCAGATTGGATCTTCAACCTATTCTCTTTTCTGAAGTTATAGAATGCAAGATGGGTTCACCCAATGTACCAGGCTAAGCAACAAAGCAATGCAACCAAGGTCAAGTGCTCCAACCTCTTCCAGTAAGTGGCTGAGGGTTGTGTGAACATAGTCAATGTCTATAGTGGTCATCGAAGAATTATACGTGGCTGTATTTTCTGCTTTTAAACTCATGCTATAGAACTGTGATGGTGAACCTATGGCACGTGTGCCACAGGTGGCACACGTAGCCATATCAGTGGGCATGCCAGCTCAGCTCAGGTATGCATGTGCGTGCCAGCCAGTTAAATTTCAGGCCTTTTGGGCCCACCAGAAGTAGGGAAACAGGCTGTTTCCTGCCTCCGGATGGCCTGGGGTGGGTGGGGAAGGCCCATTTTTCTTTCTCACCTGGCTCCAGATCCTCTCTATGCAGACTCCTAGAGAGGCTCTGGACGCTGGGGACAGCAAAAAATGTCACTTCCTGTCCAACCAGGAGTTGGAAAATGGGCTGTTTCAGGCCTCCGGAGGGCCTCCAAGGGGGTGGGGAAGGCTGTTTTCACCCTCCCCAGATGCATAGAGAGGATTTGGAGCCAGGTGAGAAAGAAAAATGGGTCTACTAGGCCATCGCATGCCAGGAGCGGGGGGGAGTGGTGGTTGCATGCGCATGTGCATGGCAGGATGCATAGAATTATGGGTGTGGGCACGAGTGCGCGCAAACCTCCCTCACCCCCCCCCCTTCCTGGCATGCAATGGCAAAAAGTTTAGCCATCGCTGCTATAGAGCTTAACTCTGGACATAGCGGGAAATCCTCTCTGTAGGAACACAAACAGACTCTCATGAGCTCAGGAGATATGGAGGATCCCAGATCTGTGCACCTTCCACCGCGCTCTAAAGACCTTTTTATTTCACCAGGCGGGCCTGGCCTAACTTTCTCCCTCTTTTTAAACAATTTTAATATTTAAATATTTTTAATATCTTTTAATCTTCAAAGTTTAAATCTGTTTTAAATTGATTGGGGTTTTAATCTGTCTGGGCCAAACTATTTAATTCGATTTTATTTCTGTTTTTTAAATTTTGTATGTATGTATTTTATTGTTGGCTGTTCACCGCCCTGAGTCCTTTGGGAGTAGGGCGATATACAAATCAAATAAAAGTAAAGTAAAAAGTAAAGCTGAATAGCATCAGGTTCTTTGACAAGACTTAGATTGATGAGCTAAGTTGCAGAAGCAAAAGTGGCTCTTATCATATTAAGGATGAGCTACTGAAGAATCTAGGAATCTAGACATAATTATGTGTCAAGCTAAACCCCAAGAAGCAGGTTCTCTCCATATTTCAGAAGTTTAAAGCCACCACTCTTATCAACCAACCATATAGATTAAAAGAGAGAGAGAGAGAGAGAGAGAGAGAGAGAGAGAGAGAGAGAGAGAGGGAGGGAGGGAGGGAGGGAGGGAGAGGGAGAGGGAGAGGGAGAGAGAGAGACCTGCATAAAGGCTACAAGGTAATAAAGCATGTTGTTGCAAAACAATTAAAGGAACTGCTTCAGTTTGAATGTTAACATCAGCATTCTTATATTAATGTAAGGGCATTCTTGTATTAAGAAAATGAAACTAGTTCATCACGTTGACAGAAGAGGCCTTTAAGGAGAGCCAGAGTTATGTAAAAGAAAAATGGTGGTGAAGATTATTTTGTAAGTTCACCATGGATTTTATTGTCTGTGGCCCGTACACTCGGCGCCATAAGGAAACTGTACGTCCCAAAAGAACAAAGGAAGGACAAGATAAGAGATGCCAGTTGACCAATGTCTATGATTAGTAATAAGGGTGGAAGATAGGTTATCCAATACGTGGAATGAGTAATCCGTTTCTGACTTCTGAATCAACGGATTTCTGGGATTCCAGCTGTCCCTGACCACTTTGTTGTTGTTGTTAGTTGCGAAGCATGTCCGACCCATTGTGACCCCATGGACAATGTTCCTCCAGGCCTTCCTGTCCTCTACCATCTCCCGGAGACCATTAAAGCTCCCGCCATCTGGTTCAGTAACTCCATCCAGCCACTTCATTCTCTGTCGTCCCCTTCTCCTTTTGCCCTCAATTGTTTCCAGCATTAGGCTCTTCTCCAGTGAGTCCTTCCTTTTCATTAGGTGGCCAAAGTATTTGAGTTTCATCTTCAGGATCTGGCCTTCTAAAGAGCAGTCCAGGTTGATCTCCTCTAGGACTGACCAGTTTGATTGCCTTGCAGTCCAAAGGACTCGCAGGAGTCTTCTCCAGCACCATAGTTCAAAGGCCTCCATTCTTTGGCGCTCAGTCTTCCTTATGGTCCAACTTTCACAGCCATACATTGCAACTGGGAAAACCATCGCCTTGACTATAGGCACTTTTGTTGGCAGGGTGATATCTCTGCTTTTTAGTATGTTCTCTAGCTTTGCCATAGCTTTCCTCCCCAGGAGCAAGCGTCTTTTAATTTCTTGGCTGCAGTCCCCATCAGCGGTGATCTTGGAGCCCAGGAAAATAAAATCTGTCACCTGACCGCTTACAGATGTTTTACTCCTGTTTTGCTCAGGACAGGACAAGGACAAGATCACAACTGGATTTTGCACACCATTTCCAGTCTTCAGATCACTACGATAGGGAGAGAAGAAGATGTAAGCCAGATTTACTGGCAATGCAGTAGCCTTCACAAATATTCTTTCTGTGTTCACACTGAATAACCGTAGTAGCTGCTCTTCCCTTAGTGATGCCTACATCTTTATTAGCAACTCTTAATGGTTAGTATGCAGAATTGCAGGCTAACTCTACCCACAACCAGGACCTCGTTCCTGACTGACTCAAGATTAATTCAACCTTCCATCCTTCGGAGGTTGGTAAAATGAGGACCCCGATTGTTGGAGCCAATATGCTGACTCTGTAAATGGCTCAGAGAATGCCGTAAAATGCTAAGTGCTATTGCTATTAATGGGATGCTTCTAAGCTATCATTTTTCCAAACAATGTGGGTGGAAACCATCTATGATGGAAATCGTTCACACTAATGGATTGTTTTCAGCAATATAAGGTCCTTTTTTAAATAAAATTATTCAGTTATCTCCCTGACTTTCTCAAATAATTATGAAACTTTTGTTTCTCTTCAGTTGTTTGCTTCACCATACTTTGTTGTGGTGCCAAATGGTACCCCACTGCATGTTAGCTAAACACGGAGTCTAAAATGAAAATAAATAAATAAATACATGGAAAAAATATTCCAAGTTGGCCGCCTATGGCCAAAATTAATAATTTAGAGCATTATCCCTCAAAACTTGCTCTAGGCATATTGTAGCTTGATTGTATGCAAATGATGGAGGATTTCTATCACAGCAAGAAATTGGACTGCAAAGAGCTTTTAGTGTCTTGGCCACTTATTGTTCTGTGGAAGCCCTTGAAGTAACATGAAGCCCTTGAAAATTCAAACTCAAACTAAGTTTTAAAGTTTTCTG
This sequence comes from Pituophis catenifer annectens, assembly GCF_029215685.1. Classification (NCBI taxonomy): domain Eukaryota; kingdom Metazoa; phylum Chordata; class Lepidosauria; order Squamata; family Colubridae; genus Pituophis; species Pituophis catenifer. The sequence goes on from NW_027256884.1 coordinate 6,468,094, forward strand.
AAGAAACCCGGAGTGCATGCCCGTTGGCTAAATGACCAGACAATCAAACCAAACTTTTTTTTTTTTTTAGGTATATATATTGGGGCATATTTTTTATAACTCTACCAAACGCAGCACTCCCCCAACTGTGTAATTTGAAAATCAGTGGCAAGCAATAAAAATCTTTTTAACTTTGCCAGAAGGCCACTGCATGTCCCAGCGGAGTTAAATCTTTATCTGCCTAAGGCATGCATGAAATTATGGTTTTGGTGCTAAGTTGGGACCGTATAACTGCTTTGCTCCTCTGGAAAAGGTTCAGACTATATTCATAAGGCCTACGGTTGAACTGGAAAGGAAAGCAAAGGAAAAAGGTAGGTCTGATTAAAAGGTGAAATAGGCATGAGGATATATAGTATTGCTCCACTGATGAAATTTAGTGGGGGGGAGGTTTCCCCCCAAAAGCTGTAGAGTCTTTTCACATTGTGGATAATGATGAATCAACGTGGAAAGTTAATCAAGGAAAGAAGCAACCTGGAATTGAGGAGAAACTTCCTAACAGTGAGGACAATTAACCAGTGGAACAGCTTGCCACAAGAGGGTGTGGGTGCTTTTTTTTTTTTTTTTTTTTTTTAATTTGATTTATATGCCGCCCTTCTCCCAAGACTCAGGGCGGCTTACAATGTGCTCAGCAATAGCCTTCATCCTTTTTGTATATATTTATACAAAGTCAGCTTATTGCCCCCACAAACTGGGTCCTCATTTTACCTACCTTAGAAAGGATGGAAGGCTGAGTCAACCTTGAGCCTTGGAGAGATTCAAACCAGCAGAAATTGCAGGCAGCTGGTCTTAATAAGCTTAATAACAGGGTGCCTTAAACCCCTGTACTACCAAGGCTCATTTGTGCTTCATCACTGGAGGATTTTAAGAATAGACTGGACTGCCACTTGTCTGAAATGGTATAGGGCAGTGATGGCTAACCATTTTGCCATTGAGTGCCAAAAGTGGGGGGAACACGGGGGGCTCACGTACACGCGTGCCCACACCCATAATTCTATGTGCCCCGCCCCCCCGTGCATGTGTGTGCAACCCCCCCATGCTCCGCCCGCTTTTGGCACGCAATGGCACGGTGGGCCATTGGATTTCCAGTGGAACCGGAAGTCGGGAAACGGACTATTTCTGGCCTACGGAGGGCCTCCAGGGAGCTGGGGAAGGCTGTTTTCACCCTCCCCAGGCTCCTAGAAAGTCTCTGGAGCCTGCGGAGAGTGAAAAACAGGCCTTCCTCACCCCCACAGAGACCTTCCGGAGGCCAGAAACAGCATGTTTCCTGGTGGGCCCAGAAGGCCTGAAAATCAGCTGGCTGGCACACGCATGCGCACCGGAGCTCAGCTCACTTGCCCACCAATATGGCTCTGCATGCCACTTGTAGCACGCGTGCCATAGGTTCACCATCACGGGTATAGGGCCTCCTGCTTGATCCAGGGATTGGAGTAGAAGACCTCCAAGGTCCCTTCCAGCTGTACCTGACTGTAAAGCTTTGGCTTCTCAAAAGAGGCCGTTCATGTTATGGACTATGATTTAGAACAGGGGTGTCAGCCGTCCCATTTGGCACATTCAACAAAAGAAATTCCTGGTTCTTTAAGTTGACCAAGAGTATAGCTTTATTGAAAGAGCCCATCTAGACACAGCAGAAGCAGAGTTAGTTCTGGGATTTTCCTGCGACATAGGTTAAAATCCCCCTTTTTTCCCCTCTCCAGGCCACCCACAGTTCATAGTTCACCAATTGGGTTCAATTCTTTTGCTTTGGGGAAAACTGCGCTGCTCAAACTCTTCTCCATAATTTGACCTTGGTGATAATGTCTTGCTAGAAACAGAAGGCTCTCGTGCATTCCTCCCTCCCAGGAATTCACCACCCTTGCTCCCGTCTCTTTTTGGCAAACCGCGAGCGAACGCAGCTGCAGGCGGCTATGGAGTCGAATCAAGTTTGACAAGAGGTCGCCAAACTTGGCTACTTTAAGACTTGTGGACTTCAATTCCTAGAATTCCTGAGGAATTCTGGGAGTTAAAGTCCACAAATCTTTAAATGGCCACGTTTGGAGAGTCCTGTGTTAGAACTTTGTCTCTTGCTTCCAACATCAGGCAATATATTATGGATCTCTTATGACTTAGATGAGGGAATAGTAGGGGAACTCATCAAGTTTGCAAATGACACTAAACTGGCAGGGAAAGCCAGCACCCCAAAAGATCAGCTCATGACTCAAGAAGACAGGAGGAACATGATAGCGGTATTCCAGTACTTGAGGTGCTGCCACAAAGAGGAGGGGATCGATTTATTTTCCAAAGCACTGGAGGGCAGGACAAAAAACAATGGTTGGAAACTAATCAAGGAGAGAAGCAATTTGGGATTAAGGAGAAACTTCCTAACAGTGAGGATAATTAACCAGTGGAACAGCTTGCCACCAGAAGTTGTGGGTGCGCCATCACTGGAGGTTTTTAAGAAGAGACTGGCCAGCCACCTGTCTGTCCCTTCCAGCTCTATTCTGATTCTGATTCTTGATCAATTAACAGATTAACAAAGTTGGAAGGGACCTTATAGGTCATCTAGTCCAACCCTCCTCTCAAGCAGGAGACCCTACACCAGTGATGGCTAACCTTTTTGCCATTGTGTGCCAAAAGCAGGGGGAGAATGGGGGGGGGGTCATGGGTGCGGGTGCCCACATACATAATTCAATGCGCCCCACCCTCCCGCGCATGCGCATGTGACCCCCCCCACACACTTCCCCCTGCTTTTGGCACGTGATGGCCTGGTGGGCCCGATAGGCCAGTTTTTTCCCCTCCCCAGGCTCCAGAGGCGTTCTAGGAGCCTGGGGAGGGCAAAAACTGCCTTCCCCATCCCCCTGGAGGCCTTCCGGAAACAGCCAGTTTCCCAACTTCCGGTGGGACTGGAAGGCCTGAAAATCAGTTGGCCAGGGCGCGCATGCGCACTGGAGCTAAGCTAGGGCAACATTCGCGTGCCCACCAATATGGCTCCGTGTGCCACCTGTGGCACTCATGCCATAGGTTCGCCATCACTGCCCTACGCCATTTCTGACAAATGGCAGTCCAATCTCTTCTCGAAAGTCTCAAGTGATGAAGCTCCCACAACTTCCGAAGGCAACTTCTGTTCCATGGATTGATTGTTCTCACTGTCAGAAAGCTCCTCCGCATTTCTAGGTTGAATCTCTCCTTGATCAGTTTCCATCCATTGTTCCTTGTCTGGCCTTCAGGTGCTTTGGAAAATAAATTGATCCCCTCCTCTTTGTGGCAGCCTATGATTACTTTGATCAGATTGGCATTTTTTTTTTCCTTCCTTGAATGTGACTAAGTTTTACTGTTTGGTCAACTTGATTTGTATTGGCTTTTATTTTTTTAACTTGGTTGCTGATTATGGATGTGTTTTCTTTTCTTTTTTATTGTTAGGTACTTTATGGAGATTTTAACTGTGTTTAGCCTCCAAGAATCATGAATTTGAGATGGACGGCCACACAAATTGAGATAAATGACTGAATAAGTAAATAAATAAATAGGATTAGATTCACCAGGGGAATCTGCAGAGAAAAAAAAATCCAGAAAATAAATATGTAATGTACCTCAGAGAGGGGTGGGAGGGAGAGAGGGAGAGGGAGGGGGAGGGAGAGGGAGGGAGGGAAGGAGGGAGAGAAGAGAGAGGGGTGGGAGGGAGAGAGGGAGAGGGAGGGGGAGGGAGAGGGAGGGAGGGAGGGAGAGAAGAGAGAGGGGGGAGAGGGAAAGAGGGAGAGGGAGAGAGAGAGAATGTTTGTGTGTGTGTGTTGGGGAGCAGTTTTTATTTTATTTTATTTATTTATTTATTTATTTATTTATTTATTTATTTATTTATTTATTTATTTATTTAAATTTCTATACTGCCCTTCTCCCGAAGGACTCAGGGCGGTGCACAGCCACAAGATAAAACACATAAATACAAAAATTTAAAATATAATAAAAACGAATTAAATAATTTGGCTTAACAAATTTAAAATACCCCATAATTTAAAAACAAATTAAAATTTACATTTAAAAAGGGGGGAAGATTTAGGCCAGGCCAGCTTGATGAAATAAAAAAGTCTTAAGCGCGCGACGGAAAGTGCGCAGATCCAGGATCCTCCATATCTCCGGGTGGAGCTCGTTCCAGATCGTAGGTGCCCCCACAGAGAAGGCTCTCCCCCTAGGGGCCGCCAGTCGACATATTTATTGTATTTATTAAAATTTTATTCCACCCATCTCCCCATAAGGTGACTCTAAGGAGTTAAAATCTTCTCCTTCCACCCTTCCAGGAATTTCTCTCACTTACTTCATAGCGTACTCAGATCCACAACGAGACACAAGAGAAAAATGGAAATGTACAGAGAGAGAGAGAGAGAGAAGCCATAGGCTATTTACTTACACAGAAGAAAGCAGTAAGTTTCCTAAGGCCTCAGCTGGTAAAAAGGATAGGAAAGAATTCCAAAACTATGTTTTCCAAGCTTTCCAAGCTTGTTTATGCAAGCAATGATCAAAACACAATGCAACTGTGTTTTATAAGTAAGACTGGGGGAAACGAAACTTGCAAAAATCTATAAAAATGAAGTGGGGAAAAGCATACAACCTTGTGGTTGCTTAAATTTTAGTTTTGAATCTTTGTGTCTTTGGCCACATTGGTGGTACTGACAAAGAATTGTCACACCATTTTTTTTTCTTCTTTTCTGATAGGATCTTGTCTGAAGCTGCATCCCACTGCTTTGCTGTTGAATTTGCCAGCAATGATGGTGGGGGAATAAAACTGACCTCTCTACTCTTGGAAAATCAATCAAAGGAAGTGAATTTCATGCTGAATAATCTCCTGGGAATGTACCATTTCTCTGGAGAGCAGGACCTGGGAAAGAGAAGTCCAAGTCTTCCTTTAATACTGCACCAACTATTCCATGGAAGCTACTAGAGCAAAATACAGCTGTTTTGGCAAGGTTTCTGCAGCAAACAGAAGTTCCACATTTACATTTGCAAAGTGAAACAATTAATTTACAAATGCATTCATATGTGTCAGGGTAATGATTTAAGAGCTGACTAGCTGCTACGATGATGTAATGCTGGGAATGAGTCAGCAAGGTTTTTGGGCTGATATCACTTTAAGAGCCTGTAATGAGAAGAGGCCCTGTTGGGGCATCTCTGTGTTTGTGTGTGTGTGTTTCCTTGCTGTAATTGCTGATTGCTGTTTATTTGAGGTCTCACTAAAGTACGTGTATGTATATATCCTTTGTAGAAATAACCATTGTTTAAATACAAAGCTCTGCTTATGTATTTGCTCCTGGGTTGTCTCACATAGTCACACTGTGCGCACTCTGACAATATGATGTCATTGTGCATTGGATGGCAGAATCCTAAACACACACACGCATATGCACACATGCCAAATTTAACTCCCTTGTAATCATCTTTATCATTCCTCCATTCGTTCCTCCATACATTCACCATACTTGTATTCCATCCATTTCTGGAGGCTTTTTGTGGCTCACCAAAATTGGCTTGTGAAACCCCTTTCTGTATGAATACTCTATGCATGCCACAGAACCCACCAGCCTGTTACAAAGCACTGTCTTTTTGGGCCAACCAGAAGAGAAAAATTAGTTGTGAAATAAATTCACATTTTTATATGTAGCTCGACATCTCATCTGACTCATCTACTCAGCATGGGTGTTGTGGCCTGTTGGCTGCCAGCCGCTCCAACAGCCGAATCAGAGGAGGGGGAGAAGGAGGAGGCGTAGGAGTCAGGGTCAGCATCAAGGCAACCTGAGAACTCTGAGAAGGAAGAGGAAGTGGAGCTGGCAGAGAGAGATAGAGACAGAGGCAGAGCCTGGGCCATCCCTCAGCCCTCAGATGGAGAGTCAACAGCCACCAGGTCTGGAGGTGGCTGATGAGGAAGAGGAGGAACAGCTGGGTCCAGTGCCTGATGCACGGATGCACAGAAGGCAGAGGAGAGGAGAGCAGTGGAAATCTATGGGCTGATCTTTGGGATGGAAGAGCCACCGCTGCTAGTGAAAATCCACCCTAGCTCTGGGGATAAAAGGCATGGGGTGGACATGAATAGATGTGGCAGACAACTATTCATCTTCCGGCCAGACAGACTTGTTAACCTGTGGTGAGAGAGAAACTTTTTGCTGGGACTGCTGGTGCTCCTAATAAAGGAATCTTTGAGTTCACTTTAGAGGGTTTGTCATGATTGAGGAGCTGGGTCAGAACAATGGGTTAGCATCATCCAAAGCTATGATTAAACATCATCTAGCAGACAAAAAGCACCAATGACACCTAGTCAGGTCCCCAACCTTTATTGACAGTGAATCCACCTTTGACATACTTAACCAATCTTGAAGTCTTTAACCACTGGAGGGCTGTTATGCTGGCACAATATCATGCCTTTCTCTCAGCTGTCCTTGAAGACCAATTCAGGAACATTCACTATCCAGAGAGACAATGTCCCTGGGACTCTGTGACCTATAGAAACAACATGAATTGCAGAGACATTTGTACTAGTCTTCTCTAACCATTACTACAGTATATACTGTATGAGCCATGTTGGCGCAGTGGTTAGAATGCAGTGTTGCAGTCTAATTCTGCCCACAGTCAGGAGTTTGATTCTGACTGACTCAAGGTTAACTCGGCCTTCCATCTTTCCAAGGTCGGTAAAATGAGGACCCAGATTGTTGGGGGCAATATGCTGACATTTGTAAACCATTCAGTTGCCAAGCACTATGGAGTGGTATATAAGTGTCAGCATTCTGAGTAATGCACCCATTGAAAGCAAAACTCCAAGGCAAGTAGATTCCTCTAAGAACATGTTTATTGGATACATCATATCAGCAGTGAAAACCAACTCTGAAAGTTCCCGCTGTTTTTACCTTAATTAAAAGTTTAATACTTCTCCTCTCCCCAGTATCATCAGTCACATTGTCCAATGAATAAGGCTGGCAGGCTCCTCTCCTCCTTCACCAGCCACCTGTTATGATGACCTTGGTTCCCACTAGAAAACGTTTTATTTTGACTATAAACTGGGCTATCTACTTCCCCCCCCCACCCCTTCTTTCTCAGGCTTTGTGGCAACTGTGAGGCAGGACAAGATGGCTTCAGCTAGGTTCACTTCAGTGTAGACAGTAAGTCTTAAGTGCTAGTGCTAGTGCTAGTGCTATAAATATCCAGGGTTCATAGGATAATCCTACACTTCCCTGCTGCTCACAGAGACTAATCCTGCTACAACATACAATGCAACCAGGGTCTGTGCAGCAGAGGTGGGTTTCAGCAGGTTCTGACCAGTTCTGGAGAACCGGTAGCAGAAATTTTGAGTAGTTCGGAGAACCGGTAGTAAAAATTCTGACTGGCCCTGCCCCCAAGTCCCAGCTGATTGGGAGGAAATGGGGATTTTGCAGTAACCTTCCCCTGCCATGCCCACCAAGCCACGCCCACCAAGCCATGCCATGCCCACTAAGCCACACCCACAGAACCGGTAGTACAAAATTTTGAAACCCACCACTGCTGTGGAGCAATACTTAAAATCTATCAGATGTTGAATTCAACCAGTCTTAATGAGCTTCTTCTGTGTGCCTTGCATTGTGATAGATTTAGCCAGCCAAATACCAATGTTTTTATGTTCCCCTGCATCCATTTAATGTTTTTAATTCCTCCCTTTAGATTTTTTTTTTTAAGGCTCTTGAGTCTTAATATCCTCTTTCAACCTAGTGACTCAGCGAGGCCTTGCCCTTCCTAATATTATCTCATTCCACAAGATTTAAGAATGTTTCTAGACTATGATTCTTGCCTATTTCTGGTCAAGTCGCATGCCTTACCCTCTGCAGAGTCATATGTACGCTTGATTTCGCTTATGCTATAAAATTTCTTCCTGTCTGAAACAAATCAAGTTTGTTTAAGGCATTCTGGGTAGATGAAAAGCTTTTGTTTCCTCCGTTGTTTATGAATTGCTATTTCTGTAGTAACCCAGCATGCGACTTTCACTTGCACCACATAAAACATCCAAAATATCAGCTACCACAAAATTGCTCAGCTGGGAACATAGCGTGATTTATTTAAAAATTCCTTTGAAAAACCTTCGGGTTTGAAATATCTGTACCAAGCAAGACCTTCAGAATGAAAACTAGTTGTGGCTGAAGCCATTCTCCGAAGAGAAGCAGAGAAGAAAAAGGGACCGATGGTGCGATAATAAAAATTGTTTTTTTTTAAAAAAAAAAAGAAGAAAAGAAATAATACATGTCAGCTAAAAGAGAGTTTCTAACTCTTCGGCAAAGAATTTCAGACAGAATTGACAAGCCACGCTACGTCACTGTGACTCGATCCAGAGCTCTGTTATTGGCTGCTGAGGCCTTTCTGGAAGGCCTCTGATGGTGAAACAGAGGCCGGAGGTGATGCACGCGTCAATCCAGACTTCATCTCTCGGCTGCCTGAAGGCCTCTGTCAGTGAAAGGGAGGCCCAGGGGCGATGCGTGCAAGCGGTGGCGAGCAGCCGCAAAAGAAGTGGGCTGGCAGTGGGCTCCTGCTGGGCGGGGCTATTGGTGCCACCCAGGGGTGGGTTCTACTTATCTTTACCAGCGGTTCGCAATGGGATTGTGCACGCGAGCGAGTGAAGCGAGCACATGTGTCTTGCTTCTGTGCATGTGCAGATCGCTGATGACATCTGGGGTGGTGGGCGGGGCATCCCACTGGTTTTACTACCGATTCTTGCAAACCGGTCCAAACCAGAGGCAATCCATCACAGGTGCCACCACTGTAAGGTGAGTCAGTGGGAGACACATACACAAACACACATGAAAATAAGACCTGATGCCCTTTTTGGTGAAAAAAAATATATAAAACCGGGTCTTATTTTTGGGGAAACATGGTATTTCTGAAAAGAAATTTCTGAAAAGAAATTTCCCTAATGATGAATAAACGATCTCAGTGCAGTCAGTGGTCTGCTGATTAAGGAGTCTCATCCCTCAGTCTATCATACCAGAGCTGCAAAACTCTACATTGCCACTAGATGGCTGCAAAGAGACACAACTCTCTTCCCCAATTCTTTGTTGCTACCTAGTGGTCGTGGAGATTTTTGCAGTTTATAGCTTGGCCTGTATATTTTTTGTGCAGAATTCAAAGAGGCCCAGAGCTTGTGCCTGCCACGAGCTCATGTAGCTCGTGTCATTTCACTACATCTGTCATTCTCTGTTTATGTCAAGCTCTGCACCTGGGCTCAGCAGTAAATCACCAATTGCTTTACCCTTATATCAACTTCTCTGCTTGACTTGGCAGAAAACTCACAGACACATCTTGGCTAGATTTGAATATTACCAAAAACATCTCATCTGTGGATGAGAGACTCATCCACAAGAGTCGGCTTGTCAACATACAAAAAAAACCTAGTTGTTTTTTTTAAAACAGATTCTCAACAGCGATGGCGGTGGGTGGTTCAGAGAACCGGTAGCAAAAATCTCTGTGCCCCCCTCCCCACCATGCCCAGCTGAGCCGCACAATCATCAGAGGCTTTTTTTTTTTTTTACTTTTAAAAGCATTTTTTCTACAACCTCTTCCGATGAAAAAATGCTTTTAAAAGTTTTTTTTAAAAGCCTCTGATGATCGCGCGGCTCAGCTGAGATCATCAGAGGCTTTTCAAAGCATTTTTTTCTGCAACCTCTTGGCCGAAGAGATGGTAAAAAAAAGTGCTTTGAAAAGTCTCTGACGATCCCAGCTGAGTTCCCTGATCGGCAGAGAGGCATTTTTTAAAGAGCCTCTCTGACGATCCCAGCTGAGTTCCTGATCGGCAGAGAGGCTTTTCAAAGCATTAGAAAAAATGCTTTGAAAAGTTTTTTTTTTTTTAAAAAGTTGGCCATGCCCACCCAGTCACAATACCTCTCACCCACCAAGCCATGCCCACAGAACCGGTAGTAACAAATTTTACATTTCACCCCTGGGGTAGATGTCATTTGGTTATGAGTTAACCAGGCTGAGCCCGAGGGAAGGGTCAAATGCATCATCGGTCTTGAATCTCTTCAGATTCTTATAGTGAGCATAAGCTTGCAATAAACCTTTATATTCATTTGAACCGCCCAGATTTTTGATTTTCCCATGCTTCACAGGCTGCTAACCTGGACCTCTGCTGTAGAGGGCTTTAAAGGTGACGATCAACATTCTAAATTGTACCCTGAAAGAAACTGGAAGACTGCACAGCTCACACAATAAAGGGTAAACCTGAGGGCATGGGACAATTTGCCACAGCCAATTTGCTGTGACCAACTCACCATGGCCAACTCGCTGCGGGATAGTGTAACAATTCTATTTTATTATATAAAATAAATTTTAAAAAAATACTTACATTGTCATAGACCCAAACCTGAGGGGGCCATTTCTGTGCATGCTGATGCATTCTGGACAAGTCAGCTGCCACCTTCTACCAAGTTTCTGGATGGTTGTTCTGTCCCCGTCCCCACACACACACAAACAGCCAGCCGGGGGTTAAAGAATTACTTGGCACACACAATGTTTGTTATCAGGAACTTGGCAGCAATACGATAACCGTCTGCCAAGTGCTTTACTACAAGAAGAGGGAGTGTCCCTCCACCAGATAACCCCAACGAATACACACAGTTTTCAAAACAGTCCTAGCTCAAACATGGAACCTTCAGCAGATTAGGCGTTGTACAAAGTGACTAGCCAGAAGTTAGCTTTGTCCGTCACAGAGTCTAAATGGCCACCACCCTCTCTTATATAGCCTGTGGGGTGTGGTCCAGTGACTCAGCTTAATCCCTGGCATGCCTCCTCATCTGCTGCAAACGTTTATCTCACCTTCGTTGGCATGGATCCAGGAACGACTTATCACCGTCATCGCTGTCATCGGAGACACTTGGCTCCTGGCCAATCTCCTCTCCCTCGGCAGACACCTGAGGCATTGCCAGAGAGGAGGGGCCTGGAGAGGGAGGCCTGGCCTTCTCCTCTCCTTCATGTTCGGAGCCTTCTTCCTCTGATAAGATGGCCTCGGGGGTCGGAGCCACAACAATGGTCTTGAGGGGCAACCTCATGTAGAGCCTATTGCAGAAGTCTTACCAGGAAGTGACAAAGATCTGAGTTACCATGAGCAAGGCCACCCAGTCCAGGAAAGGGCACAATTGGCAGACTAGACAAATCTGTGCAAAGCCCCTCCTCCCCAGCCATGGCTGCCACCTATTCCTTGGGCAGAAGCTGGAAGTTCAAGTGGAGCCCTAAATTGTAAGAGGTCCCACCCCATCCAGAGAAAGATGAGACATTATCTTGCCTAGGGGACCAAAAACCCATAGCTGTGCCATCTTGCCAGGGTTGAATTGAAGTTGGTTCCTTCCCATCCAGACATTTACAGGCTCCAGTACAACCACAGCATTACCTGTCTGCAGTGGTGGGATTCAAATAATTTAACAACCGGTTCTCTGCCCTAATGACCAGCTGGGTAGGCATGGCTTGATGGTCATGTGACCGTGTGGGCATGACCAATTCAATGTCACTGACGTCGATGGGCGCTTCGCCTTAGCTGTTACAATGTAATAAGGGTTAACCAGAGAGGCAGTTTCTGTATGAAGGGTAATAAAGATTAGGCTAGAAACACCACCAGAATGTTTCCTTCCTGCCTTCCTTACAGGATTAGCCCTGTAAAGTGGGAAAAAACAAAATAAGATTTCTTCCAACAAACGGTTCTCTGAACTGCTTAGAAAGTTAACCACCCGTTCTCCCAAATAGGTGCGAACTGGCTGAATCCCACCACTGTCTGTCTAGCTATGGGTGGAGATATACAGTATAATTGGGTATCATCAACATCATGATGATGATACTAGACCTTCATAAGAGTTTCTCGTTGAAATTACAGACAAGAAGCACATTCAATCCGAGACAGTCTACCAGTTTCTTTTTCTCTTCTGTGTCATCTTTCCAAAGACTTCTTTAGCTAGAACAATGGAATGCTTCTTTGTTTTATGATAATGTTCAATTTTTTTTAAAAAAAAATTCTTTTAAAGAATAGCTTTTCTTTAATATGTGTCAGCCCTGCTTCCAGACTGCTCTCTCTTCTTGCTGCTTTGATATCTTTTTTTCACCCCCTACTAAAATTGGAACTCCTAGAGACATATTTCCCCAGCATTTTCTCTCCACTGACAAGACCATCTTTTAACTTCAATATTACATTAGGGAATTAAACTCTTAATGTCAGTGGTGCTCCAGATTTAGATTTTAAAAAAGAAAAGAAAATAGAAATATTATGATGCAGAAGACTGGAGGGGAAGTCTGTAAAACAAAACAGAATGTTGGCCAAGTGTTTTGCAAAAATGTCTTCAGGGTGAAGGAGAGTTTTCCTTCAGTTTGGACAGCTCCTTAACTGTCCTTCCAAAATCTTGCTCTAGATGGATAATTTGATTTTTGGATTAGCAAAGCAAAGTGTTAGGCAAAACGTCACTCATGGACACCGCAATCTTCTCCACCACTAGTATTTGGTGTATTTAATTGGGAAATGTTGTCATGCAAATCTAGTGATATCCATCACAAAAGCCAACAGGGCTTGCCCATCAAACCACAATGCCTCAGATTCAAAAATTTCAAAGCTCTAAGGTGCAGAAGTGTGGGCATCTAGGGTTCAATGATGTCAACATCATCTTCCAATATTTTAATTTAATTTTTTGAAAGCAGGACGCTAGCAAGTTTGCAGAATGGTTTCACATGTACAATACCTTGCAAACACATAGAATAACAGAGTTGGAAGAGACCTGGGAGATCATCCAATCCAACTCCCTGCTCAAGCAGAAGACCCTATACCATTTTCAGACAAATGGCTGTCCAGTCTCTTCATGAAAACCTTCAGTGATGGAGCACCCACAACTTCTAGAGGCAACTTCTGTTCCCCTGGTTAATTGTCCTCACTGTTAGGAAGTTTCTCCTTAGTTCTATGTTGCTTCTCTCCTTGGTTAATTTCTGTTAAGGATATTGTTGTTGTGTTACCAACCAGCAGAGTGTAGAGCACAGAGAAACGTTGCTGAGAGCAATGAATAAGGGATGTGCAAACTGGTTTATCAAAAGTTTACTTTATAGTGAAAAAACAATCTCGTAGTCTTTAAATCAATCCAAGTCTTTGCCAGTTAAATCAGTCCAGTGATACAAAAATATTCTTACCACACAAACAATAGTTGGTTAGAATAACAAACTCACTCTGGTTCACAAACCACGATGGTAGCAGATCCATCCAATGATGATAGCACAATGGTAGCAACTCCACACACTATGGTAGCTTATCATCAACTGAATACGTTACAGTACCTTTCTTAAATACGTTTACAACTAGTGATTATCTAATTACAGCATGACTCAGCATTACAATGAATCAGCAGTAAAACTTTAAAGTCACACAATACATATTCATATTAAAGTCACAGAACGCATATGTTGCCTGGACAACTTGTTAGGCTCAAACCATATCCTAACAATTTCCATCCATTGTTTCTTGTCTTCTGGTGCTTTGGAAAATAGGTTGACCCCAGTGGTGGGTTTCAAAATTTTTTACTACCGGTTCTGTGGGCATTGCTTGGTGGTCGTGGCAGGGGAAGGATACTGTAAAATCTCCATTCCCTCCCCAATTCAGGGGAAGGTTACTGCAAAATCCCCATTTCCTCCTGATCAGCTGGGACTTGGGAGACAGAGAATAGATGGGGGCGGGGCCAGTCAGAATTTTTACTACCAGTTCTCCAAACTACTCAAAATTTCTGCTACCGGTTCTCCAGAACTGGTCAGAACCTGCTGTAACCCACCTCTGGTTGACCCCCTCTTCTTTGTGGCAGTCTCTCAAATATTGGAACACTGCTATCATGTCACACACGCTCCGCCCAGTCCTTCTTTTCACTAAACTAGACATACCCAATTCCTTCAACCATTCTTTATATGTTTTAGCCTTCAGTTCCCTAATCATCTTTGCTGCTGTTCTATGTGGTATTTCTAGAATTTAAACATCTTTTTTATATTGTAGTGACTTTAATGTATACATGAAGAAAATCCCCAAATGTGAGCGAGAAAGGATGGTGCTTTCCTACAGAATAATATAGCAATAGCACTTAGACTTATATACTGCTTTACAGTGCTTTACAGCCTTCTCTGAGCAGTTTACAGAGTCAGCATTTGGGTCCTCATTCTCAGAAGGATGGAAGGCTGACTCAACCTTGAGCCTGGTGAGATTTGAACTGACAAATTGTAGGCAACCAGCAGGCAGCAGAAGTAGCCTGCAGTACTGCACTCTAACCACTGTGCCACCACAGCTCATATATAAGCACAAGAAGATTATAATATGGAATTTATTCACATATACAATATTTATTTAGTCAATCTTTTTTTACTAAACCACAATCGGTTTCATATAGCACTAAGTCACAATCCATTGGTCACAGAACACAATAGCTAAATTCACATCAGACAGTAAAGCAAAGCAAAATAAACAATTAAGATTTACATGGCAAACGTGTACTCAACAATTAAATACTATTGAATACATACATTGCAAGTCTTTAATCTATAACTGCCCCTAGTTCATACTATTCACTACCCTGTTTCCCCCAAAATAAGACATCCCCTGATAATAAGCCCTATCGGGCTTTTGAGCGCATGGCTATAAGGCCAAGCGCTTATTTCAGGGTTCAAAAAAATATAAGATAGGGTCTTATTTTGGGGGAAACACAGTAGCGTTTGTCTGTTGCCCCAATATTTTATGTGGGAATTTGTAATAAACTTAGATCTGGGAATTGCGCAACATACCAGAACATATTAAAACAAAAATATCACAAAAGAATTAATTTGATCCAAATTTTGAGACAGATGACAGTCTACGTGCCTGCTACAAAAGATACTGTGTTAGAAATTATAAACTGCATCGTTCCCCCCTCATTGATGATTATTTTAATATATATAAATGCCATATATATAAATAGCTGTGACATTTGCCTTCAAAACCATGGCTGAAGTTCATTGATGTGTTCTGCACAACACCTGAAAATTCTCATCCAGAACGCAGCTTTTATACTGTTACCAGTTACCAGTTTTTATACTGGTAACTAAATCCTGCTAACTTTACCCACAGTCAATATCATCCATTGTAGTAAAACCACAGATAATTGAGATGGTTGGAGATAGGGATACATTCAGTGGTGGGATTCAGCCGGTTCGGGTCAGTTCAGGCAAACTGGTTGTTCAGGCAAATTGCTGGCTGGCCCTCCCCTTCCAGGAGTCCCCACACGCCCCGTTTTTGCTCCCAGGAGGCTGCAGGGAGGCCTACTAGGCCCAAAAAAGGGCATGGGAGGTGATGCCCCCCTGTGGCCTATTTTTGCTCCCGGGGGGTTTAGGAGGCCAAGTCCTGCCTGTCACACCTCCTGGCTACGCCCACCATGGCCACACTCACCCAACCAGTCATGAGGGCAGAGAACCGGTTGTTAAATTATTTGAATCCTAACACTGGATACATTCATTTATCTGTTACTACCTCCATGCTAAAACGATAATTTACAGTGCCAATCTTGTCACTCGATCGGCTTATCTCTCTTTTCTTATACTACCTTGAACAGGGTGAAAGAGAGGATTGTATTATTAATATCTTGTCTTCCATTTACTAAAAAGGCTAACTGACCAAGTAGAATTTCATTTAATACTGTACAGTATTTTCTCAAAAGGGACTGTTTTTTTCCCCTGAGGAAAAAGCAGAAGAAGAGGGTTCGCTTCTCATCCAAGAAGCGTCATCAGTTGTGGCAGAACTGCCAGAACTGATGAAGCTTTTTGGATGAGAAGCGAAACCTCTTCTTCAGGGAAAAAAACCCAGTCCAGTTGCCTCTTGAAAAAGCACCTTTGAAACAACTATGACCTGGATGACTGAAAATCTCCACAGACATTCCATATTGTATTGAGAGAAAGATTTAAGAAGCAAATGCTAATATTCAAAGAACGTTGAAAGAAGTGTCAATCTAATCAAGTCACAAAGGTGCTTTTTCAAGAGGCAACTGGACTTGCTGGTTTTTCTTTTGAAAACGTTTCGCTTGTTACCCAAGAAGCTTCTTGGGTGAGAAGTGAAATGTCTTCAAAAGAAAAACCAAAAAGTCCAGTTGCCTCTTGAAAAAGCACCTTTGGGACAACCATGACCTGGATGCCTGAGAATCTCCATAGACATGTGTTAGGAGAATAGCAGTAACATGTAATTACTTAATGTATAAGAGGCAGATGGGGTATCTGGTCAAATAGAATTTGTCAATAATAAATAATAATAATAATAATAATAATAATAATAATAATAATAATAATATAATAATAATATAATAATATAATAATAATAATAATAATAATAATAATAATAATAATAATAATAATAATAATAATAATAATAATAATAATAATAATAATAATAATAATAATAATAATTTTATTTCTATACCGCCCTTCTCCCGAAGGACTCAGGGCGGTGTACAGCCAATTTAAAAACACAAGACAAAACAATGATTAAAAATTAAAATAATTAAATAGATTTGGCCCGGTTTAAAACCCCGAAAATTTAAAATACCCCAATTTAAAATTATTATGTTGATAGCCCGGCCTGGTGGAACAACAGGGTCTTAAGGGCACAGCGAAACACCCGGAGGTTGGAGATCTTACACATTTCCAGGGGCAGTTCATTCCAAAGGGCAGGGGCTCCCACAGAGAAGGCCCTCCCCCTTGGTGTCGCCAGCCGACATAACTTGGCCGATGGCACCCTGAGGAGACCCTCTCTGTGGGAGCGGACTGGTCGGTGGGAGGCTATTGGTGGCAGAAGTCAGTCTCGAAGGTACCCGGGTCCTATGCCATGGAGCGCTTTAAAGGTGGTAACCAACACCTTGAATTGCACCCGGAAGACCACTGGGAGCCAGTGCAGCTCGCGCAGGAGGGGTGTCACACGGGCACAACGAGTTGCGCCCATAACCACCCATGCGGCCACATTCTGGACCAGTTGGAGCCTCCAAATGCTCTTCAAGGGGAGACCCATGTAGAGAGCATTACAATAGTCCAGCCGGGAGGTGACAAGGGCGTGAGTGACCATGCGCAAGGCGTCCCGGTCCAGAAAGGGCTGCAACTGGCGAATCAGGTGAACCTGATAAAAGGCCCCTCGTCAACCCTGAAGAAAACCTGACTGGAGTCATCTTTGAGACTTCAGGGCTGCCACTAGATGACAGAGGGAGGGAAATAGTTAGCTGGGGTATTGTAATCAAAATAAAAAGTTTTCCTGTGGGAACCAAGGTCATTCTGACAGATGGCTGGGAGAGGAGGAGCAAAATAACCAAGCAACTGGCCAGCACCTCGACTGGACCATGTGACTGTTGACTTGGGGAAAGGAGGAAACTTTCTCTTTTAATTAGCTGAAAACCACGGGAACTTTCAGAGTGGGTTTTCACCAGTTGTGCCAATATGGTGTATCCGATAAAATTGTCCTTTGAGGAATCTACCTGCCTCGGAGTTTCTATGGGTGCATTACTTGGAATGCTGACAGAATCATTGCAAAACCATGATGGGAGAGTACGCAGTGGTGAGTTTCAATTTTTTTTACTACCGGTTCTGTGGGGGTGGCTTGGTGGGGGTGGCCTGGCTTGGTGGGCGTGGCAGGGGAAGGATACTGTAAAATCTCCATTCCCTCTCCAATCCAGGAGAAGGTTGCTTTTGCTGATTTTTAATTTATATGCCGCCCTTCTCCGGAGACTCAGGGCAGCTTACAATGCGTTAAGCAATAGCCTTCATACTTTTGTATATTTATACAAAGTCAGCTTATTGCCCCCACAAACTGGGTCCTCATTTCACCTACCTTTGAAAGGATGGAAGGCTGAGTCAACCTTGAGCCTGGTGAGATTCGAACTTGCAGTAATTGCAAGCAGCAGATGTTAATAACAGTGCTTCAGTCCACTGTACTACAGGCTCTGCAAAATCCCCATTTCCTCCCAATCAGCTGGGACTCGGGAGGCAGAGAATAGATGGGGGCGGGGCCAGTCAGAAGTGGTATTTACCGGTTCTCCGAACTACTCAAAATTTCCACTACCGGTTCTCCAGAACTGGTCAGAACCTGTTGAAACCCACCTCTCAAGAGTGGATGGACAATTGAAAGAAACACTGAGAAAGAATTGGCCACAGCTACCATCCCCTGAAACAGAGAGCTGTGAGAAATTGACAGGACAAAAGGCCATCGGTGAAGTGCTATATAAACCTGATGAAAGCAAGAATGGTTTGCAAGCATTAAAAAAAAGTGTGAAGAAATACAATATACAGTGCATAGCTATTAGTTATTTCTTTGCTTTTTTCCAATGTCACGTCTTTCTATTTATTTATTTTTTTCGCTCATGATTTCTTACTCCTTTTGTACTTGGCATAATATTGCTACTTCAAAAGGGAACTGAGTAGTAGAAATGTACGGAGGCCCACTTCTCTTTCAAAAGGTAACCTAAACAGAGATCACCTTCTACGTTTCGCTTCTGAATGTGTTCAGCATTTTCTGAGAGATTAACAGAGCCTCTTTATGGATTTCTGTATACTGCTTTTCTATTTTTCCCATACTTACTGACAATTAACACACACACAGAGCGAGAGAGAGAACTATGACATATTTGCTTTCCATCACACTCAGTTACTTTTTGTTTGCATTCCTATAGAACAACAATCTTCCATTTCATTCACAGAAATGACTTCCTTTCATTTTATTGAGAAGCTGGCCATGCTTCATAAACTCTCTCAGAAAGCTCTTGAAAAATCATTCTCTTCCACAAATATAGGAAGAGGTCTGTCTTTTTCTTTCTTTCTTTCTTTCTTTCTTTCTTTCTTTCTTTCTTTCTTTCTTTCTTTCTTTCTTTCTTTCTTTTCACAAGTGGCACTGCACCTTATTATCAGACTCAGGTTAATTCTATTCCCAAAGTTCAACCATTGTTATCCCGAACTTGGGCATGATGCTCGTTCAGGCAAAGGTCAGCAGAAGTCTTCTTCCAAGTTTGTTCCACCCAGTGGAAGGTCTGAAAGGAGAGTCAATTTGCATCCTTCCCAAGGAGGCAAAATGTTCTGTTCCATGAAATTCCAACAGCCAACTCCACTTGTGACCCAAGGTTCTTCACAAGCTAGGTACTGTGTTTCTCTGAAAATACAACCTACTCAGAAAGTAAGTCCTAGCTTGATTTTTACACATGCACCCAATATAAGCCCTATCCCAAAAATAAGCCCTAATTAAGACCCCACGGAGTGCACAGGTAAAAATTAAGATAGGGTGGGAATGGGGGAATGGAGCTGCCCTACTACCTACCTTTGGATAGTTGCAGCCAGGCCTCGCACACCTCGGCCCATTTTTTTTTCTGCAGCTGGCAAAGCTTTCTTGAAGACCTCTGTAGCCGATAATAGAGCTACGGATCGATCTGGAGCTCTGTTATCAGCGGAAGAGCCCTTATCCTAAAGGCCTTTCCTCTAGCTGGCCTTGCCAGACAAAGAAGTTCCTGAAGGCCTCTGATAGGCCAGGGGCAATGTGCGCAAGTGAAGTGAGTCAGTGGCTGATATCCCCCCTGAAAATAAGACCTGGTGCCTTTTTCTGTGGCAAAAAAGATATAAAACAGGGTCTTATTTTCGGGGAAACATGGTAGTTAGGACACACTGTCGTATTTGTTCCATCCTGCAATTTTTAGACATCAAGGTTTTTAAGGTATCCAACCTAAAGTTTCTGGCTTGTTATTTTCAGTTCTACTCAGTTCACAAAACATAATTTCATCCACCAGTGAAGTATAATCATTTCAATCCTGAAATAAGAAATTGCTTATCAGTGCGCACACAAAAAAAACTTTTACAGAGGTTAGGGTGCATGTGAAGTCAATATTACCACAAAACTATTTTAATCTGCTTACCATCTGTTCATAAACTGCAAACCAAGAGGAAGAAATTAAGGCTACAGAAAGCCACATCACGTGACAGATCTACAAACATTTTAAAAATGGATATTTTTTTTCCAAATGGGGGAGGCTCAGGGACAAAGTTCTATATAGCGCGGGACTGCCATTTGCAAATATACCCAACACACATCTCCATTTTTGTGCGTATAGGTACTTTGATATGTTAGGGTTCCAACAGATGCCCTAATTAAATCATGATCCTTGAGCCAAGCTTTAAAAAAAAGCCAGTTATTTATTAGGAGCTTCATGTCGGCCCATTCCCAAGTGAAGCCAGCTCTGACCCCATATAATTTACATCCTAATCATGACCCTGTTTCCCCCCTCCCCCCAGGGTGTGTCATCAATCACATTCACCAATGGAGCAATTTTATGGATTGTAGAGATCATTCCCCTCCGGCTACTGTGGGTAACCCTGGGAGACATCCTTGAGAAAGATAAGTCTGGAATGTGCATCTGTCTTTGGCTGTTTTGTCGGTTTCCCATCCTCCTTGCCTATGGCAACTCGAGAGCAGGCCAGGGATGCTTTGTGAGTTGACATGATAACAGTTCAGACACGGGATACTTTCATGCAGGTGATCACAGAAATATTTTTGCTCTTCTGGCCACGTTCAGATCTTCGTTCCTTCCAACTTACCAAAGGAGAAATGCAAGTCCTGGCAACTTTATTACATTTGTTTTCTGACCAGGGGAAAAGAAGGAAAAAAAAAGATTGTGAAGTGATATGTTTACTTCAGCCAAAGAGTTGGGACAAGATTTTTGTAACTTGCAATATTAATGTTGAGACAGCTAACTTTGCATTGTTTCCTCCACTGATGCATAAAACACAAGGTTAGTCTGTTCAGTGGAAAATTTGCTTTAAAAAAAATGCAGGGCAGCATTTGAACTGTAACAAATTCTGCGCAAGGAAGAATTTTAAAGTTCTGCGTTCTACAAAAGGAAGATGAGAAAATGCCTGATACCGATATCCAAGAACTAGATTCAGGGTCTCAAAATCAAGTATTTTATGGATGTGTCTCACTTAAGGAAGTTCCTTTTGTATTTGTGTACAAACTACCATTTTCAGCCTCAACATTTACAGATGTTGAGTGAATTTCAGTTTCTAGGATTCTTAGGCAGCATATTCATTGAATTATAAATTGAGGTTATAAGTTGGTAAAATGTATAAACATTTTACCAAACCCTGTTGTAAATTGTGTGATACGTTTTAGTAACCTCTCTCATTCTCTTGTTATGGTATGTCCAGTTTAATGAAAAGAAGGACTAGGGGAGACATGATAGCAGTGTTCCAATATCTCAGGGGTTGCCACAAAGAAGAGGAAGTCAAGCTATTCTCCAAAGCATCTGAAGGCAGGACAAGAAGCAACGCATGGAAACTAATCAGGGAGAGAAGCAACTTAGAACTAAGGGGAAATTTACTGACAGTTAGAACAATTAATCGGTGGAACAACTTGCCTCCAGAAGTTGTAAATGCTCCATCACTGGAGGCTTTTAAGAAGAGATTCGGCAACCATATGTCTGAAATTGTATATAGTTTTCTGCCTGAGCAGAGGGTTGGACTAAAAGACCTCCAAGGTCCCTCTCTTCTCTTCTCTTCTCTTCTCTTCTCTTCTCTTCTCTTCTCTTCTCTTCTCTTCTCTTCTCTTCTCTTCTCTTCTCTTCTCTTCATTTTCTGCTTGAGGAGCTGATTGTTATTCTGTTATGGAGTCAACAAGGGTTCCAGTGAAGGTGTATCAACCGAAGACATAATTCTGGAACAATTTTTCACATAGTTTTAGAAATCTAGTGTTACAATGAACAATATATTCCAGATAAAACCACGATTGTCTGGAACAACAAGCAAGGTGCATTATTAACGAAGTATCTGTATTTGACATTTACCACAGGATTCTCTATCCTTGTATTTTGGGCTGCTCTCTTGATCGAGGTAGATTGATCAAATTCAGTTTAAACAACTTCTGAATTTTAAAATAATTAGATATGAACGTTGCTCATCATTAAGAAGCCCAGTTTGGAATCTTCTATTGTTATGGGTTGAATTTAGATGGCATCTTCAGATATTTCTCTCCCCTGATCATCTGGAAACAATAGAGGAAAAAAAGATGAAAGTGATTCTTTTAATGTTAGTGAGGGTATTAAAGATGTATGAATTCTCTGACACTCTCTTCCAATTGGTTTGAGAGTTTCTAAAACTTCTGTGGGGATGTGAAAAAAAAAAGAAGAAGAATCCTGAAACAAAGTCAAAGACCTGAAAAATTGGAGAAAATTAAACTCCCATTGTCCCTTTGTCACATAACAAGAGACCAGAAAAAAGAGAGAAGAGACATGTCTTTTTCACGCTGATTATTTTTGCTCCGAGTCTTATTTCATTACCAATTCAAGAGTAGAGAAAGGATATAATTAAGGGTATATTAAGGGACCAGGGAAAGTGGAGACAGGTTTTAGGAATTGGGCAGATAGTGTTCATGAACAGGGGAAGAAAGAAATTATTCCTCTGCTTTGGTTTCTAAACAGAGAAGAATCCAGAGTTCTGTCAACGTTGAGCTTCTTCGTCTGGAATCGTTTTACCTTCTGATCAGGGGTGAAATCCAGCAGGTTCTAACAGGTTCTGGAGAATCGTTAGCGGAAATTTTGAGTAGTTCGGAGCAGTGGTGGGTTTCAAAATTTTTTACTACCGGTTCTGTGGGTGTGGTTTGGTGGGCATGGCATGGCTTGGTGGGCATGGCAGGGGAAGGATACTGTAAAATTTCCATTCCCATCTCACTCCAGGGGAAGGATACTGTAAAATCTTCATTCCCGCCCCAATCCAGGGGAAGGTTACTGCAAAATCCCCATTTCCTCCCGATCAGCTGGGATTTGGGAGGCAGAGAATTGATGGGGGCGGGGCCAGTCAGAATTTTTACTACCAGTTCTCTGAACTGATTAGAACCTGCTGAAACCCACCTCTGATTCGGAGAACCGGCAAATACCACCTCTGGCTGGCCCCAGAGTGGGATGGGAATGGAGATTTTGCAGTATCCTTCCCCTGGAGTGGGATGGGAATGGAGATTTTGCAATATCCTTCCCCTGCCACTCCCACCAAGCCACACCCACAGAACCAGTAGGGAAAAATTTTGGATTTCACCCCTGCTTCTGATCCTAACTATGCCAAGTTCATCATTATCTTCAATGGTGGGTTTCCACATTTTGTTACTACCAGTTTGCCGCAGGAGCGCGCCCAGTTCACATGCACACTTGCCTTCCGCGCAGGCGCCCGACCTTCTGTGCATGCACTTTGCTCACAAGTGTGCCTTCTGTGCACACAACCGGCCTCAAAAACATGCCTAAAAAGGACAGCACAGAGCCGGGGCTGGTGGGCAGGCCCACTCGCGATTTCCACTACCAGTTCATCCGAACAAGCCCGAACCGGCTGAATACCACTTCTGATTATCTTCCCTCCATATGTCAGTTTTGGAAGACTTCGTTGGGGGTGTTCCTTGGAAACCTGACACCATAGTTCAGAGAGACATCTTTCCTTCTTCTTGTGCCATATCCATCATCGGACATTGGCGATCATGTTGGCGAGCCTATTTTTATCAACAGCCGCACAAGAAAGTGCTGTTGAGTTTTGTCCAAACCAGTCCTTTAGGTTTTGAAGCCATGATGTTCTTCTTCTGCCTGGACCTCATTTGCCTTCAATCTTTCCTTGGAGGATTAAGTGAAGTATGCCGTATTTTTCCGGGTGTCGCATCACATGTCTGAACTATTCTAACTTTCACTCTTGTATGGTTTTGGTGATTTCCCTTGGCTTTCCCAGATGGCTTATCACCTCCTCATTTCTGATTGGAAACATATTTCCTAAACCAGGGATCTGCAACCTTAAACACTCAAAGAGTCATTTGGTCCCGTTTCCCATAGAAAAGAAAACACCAGGAGCCACAAAACCCTTCCCATGCCTGACTATTTATTGAGCGGCCACAAAACTAACATATGTAGTTGAATTAAACGTTCTGTTTTCTTCTGAAACTTTTCTTTTCTTGGATTTATCCATGGTTGGCCTACCGGAGGTTGAAAAGCTCAATAAATTGCACGTTGGCGGGTGTCACAGTTGTGACGCATATTTTGAGTGACAGGGAGCCGCAGCAGAGGGGTGAAAGAGCCACATGCGGCTCCAGAGCCGCAGGTTGCTGACCCCTGCCCTTAACCAATGTTAACTGCCATGGATTTACATCTGGGAGAACCCAAGTGGTAGTTATACAGTACAGCTAGTCCTTGACTTACGATACTTCATTTAGTGACCATTTGAAGCTACAATGACTTATGACTATTTTTCACATTTCATATTTATGATCGTTGCAGCATCCCTATGGTCACATGATCAAAATTCAGACCCTTGGCAACTGACTCATATTTATGACAATCGCTATGTCCTGGAGTCATGTAATCACCTTCCTGACAAGCAAATTTAATAGGGAAGCCAGATTCGCTTAGTAGCCGTGTTACTTAACAACCACAGTGATTTACGATAGCAAGAAAGGTAGCAAAATGAGGCCAAACTCCTTTAACAAATGTCTCACTTAGCAACAGAATTTTTGGGCTCAATTGTGGCCATAAGTTAAGGACTACATGTAGTTAAATCTTACCAATTCATAAGAGGCTCATATGTAAAAATTTGTAGAATAAAAATATATATATCATCCTGGTTTCCCATTAGTACAAAAGACAAATCAAATGGCAGTAAAACTTTCACTTGTATGTTTTTATTCTTTTTCCACCAGTCTTATAACTTACTCAAGTCGAGATGGACATTTTTTTTAGGATAAGAAGGAAAAAAAAAATCAATATCCATATAGCATTCTCTTCCGGATACAATTTTTCCCTTCAGGATTTATGTTAACCACCCTGGAACTCGCCACCTTTTACCAACATTTTCTAAATATTACTGATTTTAGTGCCTCCATTTTATTAGCTTACTAAATTGTGAATGACATATTAGGAACCTGACTTGTAGTTCCCATCCATTCCGTTCCTCTGCGTGCAGCGAGCACAGTCTATTTCAGTCATTAGTTATAAATTGTTT
This sequence comes from Pituophis catenifer annectens, assembly GCF_029215685.1. NCBI lineage: Eukaryota > Metazoa > Chordata > Lepidosauria > Squamata > Colubridae > Pituophis > Pituophis catenifer. Next base: position 6,493,108 of record NW_027256884.1, read on the forward strand.
CACATCATCTGAGCTGTACGATCCAAAGACATTCAGATTTCAGTCCTTCCGTGGAGAACGAAATGCTTTTCATCTTCTGTCATTTTTTTTTTTCAAAAAAAAAAAAAAGATAATTAGCTTGGATCTCTGCTTCGAGGTTCATCCATCAATTCCTGTATTGCTCTTCTCTTTTCACCAGAATTCAGAGAGCTGGCTAGGAACAGCCCGACAAAGTCATATTTAAAGTAAGACTATCAAAACAGATCAGATAAAATGCCAGAGCTTGGGATAAAGCATAATTGTAAAGGATAATATACTACAGCAATGGAATAGAAATTGTTCCATTAGCTTGAAAACTGGTCTCGTTGCCTTGAAATTTCCCCACCCCACACCCTTTCTGTGAGCCTTCTGCCAGCGTTCCAGGGGAAAAAAACCCAACTCCCAGTAAAAACTCTGAAGCAAGCATTTTGCAAAGTTCTATTTACTAGAATAGGTAAACTGACACATCTGGGAAAACCCGAATCTGAGACGTCCGGGTTTTCCCTCAGTAAATCAAAATCCCCAAAACCATCTCCTCAGTCCTCAGACGATCACATGCTCCAATCACCATCCGTCCCATCTCGAGACCTCACTCTGACCACTCCTTTTCCAGATGCAGGATCGGCCTGACCTTGACTGACAGGAAGAATGCTATTATGTCTACAGACAACCCCTCTACTAAAGATAAATAAATAGATAAATATAAGATAAATCTATCTCAGCATCTACTTCTGTCCTACTATCGCAGCACCATTGAGAGTGTCCTGACATACGGCATTCTTGCATGGTATGGGAGCAGCTCTGTAGCGGACAAGAGAATCATTAAAACTGCCCAGAATATAATTGGACTCCAGCTACCAACCCTGGATGACATCTTCGAATCTCGCTGTTTGAGAAAGTTACATAACATTCTCAGAGGCTATTCCCATCCTGCTTACAATCTTTTTGGACTGTTGCCTTCTGGCAGAAGATACAGAACAATTAAAACTCGGACCACACGTCTTCTGAATAGTTTTTATCCCAGAGCTATAATTGCACTCAACAATGAACTAAAGGGCCACCATCAATGAGCTGTTGGACAGCATTACTTGGTCTGTTGTGTGGATGTTTGGGTGGTTTAGGGGTGGGGAATTGTGGTGGGTGGGAGTGTGTTTGGGGATTGTTATGTGTGTTGGACCTGGTCTTTGGGTGTTAAGTGAATTTCATTGTATGGGTATACTGTGTATACACGTACAATGACAAAGTTATTTATTTATTTATGTACTAAATTCCCCCCTCCTACTTTCCCACACATGAGAAGGTGGCAGCATGGAAGCTTCCGACCTAATATAGCTTCCAAAGCTGATACCTTCTTTCAAAAAAAAAAACATTCAGAAGCTACAACTAGACCAGAATGCAGCACTTCGACTTCTGAACAGAACTGTATCATCAATATTCCAGATAAATTTGCTTTAGCTGAAAACCAAAATTAAACATGAACCTCAAAAGTCTCAGGTAATATGGGTACTTTCTGATCTCCCTCATATAATGGCGGACAACATCACCTTCAGATGAAACATGCAAAGACAGAAAGATAGGCTTTGAATGTTAAGTCCAAATCCGCAACAGAATTCAACATATTCAGGGAACGTGAGCCTTTGATTTCCCTGGATAATTTGTTCCGCTGACCCAAGCAATCGTTGGTGTAATAGTAGTAGCAAGGATAATTGTACCTTGTTCTGGTTGAGATACATGGTAGAACTGTTCAGTTATTTCATGCTAGACCAACTGGAAATTGTCAGGGTATGTAGAGAGCAGTACTCAATAATGTATTCAAAGACAGAGAGAATAGAATAGAATAGAATAGAATAGAATAGAATAGAATAGAATAGAATAGAATAGAATAGAGTAGAGTAGAGTAGAGTAGAGTAGAGTAGAGTAGAGTAGAGTAGAGTAGAGTAGAGCAGAGTAGAGTAGAGTATAGAATAGGGACACGGTGGCTCACTGGCTAAGATGCTGAGCTTGTCGATCGAAAAGTCGGCAGTTCAGCGGTTCAAATCCCTAGTGAAATCCGATGAGCTCCCATTACTTGTCCTAGCTTCTGCCAACCTAGCAGTTCGAAAGCACGTAAAAAATGCAAGTAGAAAAATAGGAACCACCTTTGGTGGGAAGGTAACAGCGTTCTGTGCGCCTTTGGCATTTAGTCATGCCCGCCACATGACCACGGAGATGTCTTCGGACAGCGCTGGCTCTTCGGCTTTGAAACAGAGATGAGCACTGTCCCCTAGAGTCGGGAACGACTAGCACATATGTGCGAGGGGAACCTTTACCTTTATCTTTAGAGTAGAGTAGCAAGAGCAAGAGCAATAGACTTATATACCGTTTCACAGTGCTTTATAGCCTTCCCTAAGCAGTTTACAGAGTCAGCATGTTGCCGCCAACAATCTGGGTCCTCATTTTACCAATCTCGGAAGGATGGAAGGCTGAGTCAATCTTGAGCCAGTCAGGATCGAACTCCTGGCTGTGGGCAGAATTAACCTGCAATACTGCATTCTACACACTGCTCCACCAGGGCTCAAAATGGGGAGTTTTGATGCTATCTCTTGGAGAATTATAAAAGTAATTTTCTTTTTAATAATATAACTAAACAATGTAAGGTTTTAAATTAAAATATGCATACGTATTTTCTACCTTTGCCCTCTTTCTCACAGGTTATTCAAAAAGCAGGTGATTCTTCACCTAGCTTCCAATTGAATGGTTCTTATCACACCCACATTTTATTTTTAAATATTTCTTAAACTATGTCCCAGAAGCTACCCTTTAGATGAGCCGTGCTAATTGATTTTGACACCTTCTTGCTTTCCAATTTAGCAGATGCTCATTAGATTTCTCTTTGTGATACAGGAAAATACATTCTCGCGGTTAAGAACCAGGCTCACCGAACTCAATGAAATTCAGGGAGATAATGCCTTGAAATTGCTGGACTGCGTGATGTGCTCGAAACACTCCCCTAAAAAACAGGTTTTTCTTGTGGTTTTAAAAACTGAAAATACATGCACCTTCAATTAAAAGCTGTTAATTATTTGTGCTTCAAAAATACATTTCGTAGGGGGGAAAAGTCATTCATATCAGTGGTGGAATTCAATTTTTTTTAACTACCGGTTCTGTGGGTGTGGCTCGGTGGGCGTGGCTTGGTGGACATGGCAGGGGAAGGATACTGCAAAATCTCCATTCCCGCCCCACTCTGCGGCCAGCCAGAGGTGGTATTTGCCGATTCTCCGAACTACTCAAACTTGCCGCTACCGGTTCTCCAGAACCTGTCAGAACCTGCTGAATAGCACCCCTGATTCATGTTGAATCAAATCTCTGAAAAATCCAGAGATTAAATTTAGTCTTTTCGGAATATCCCTCTCTGAATATCCCAACCCAGACTGAGTCGTGTTCCCATCATATCCCCTGAACTCATGATCGGTCCAGCATTTCACAACTCCTCCCTTTGCACAAACACCCAAACATGCATCCAAGTGCCATCTACCTTTATTGTGAGTGGCCATCTCTCTCCCCATCAGCCAGGTTCAAGATCTAGCAGTTGTCAGTGTGTGGATCGTATCTCTTCCTCTTCCCTTTGCCCTAATTCTCTCAATTGTTCCATGTAGGAAAAAGAAGAGGGGATGAGAACAGCAAGGCTGCTATCCAAAATTTATTTAGAAAATCAAACGGAAAAAAAAACCCCACAACCCAGGTCTATATAAGGAATACTTATGTATTCATCCCATTTTCATTATCTTTCCCATTTTAGTGACAGGGAAAAGCAGAAGTGTGAAATCAAGGACATTTGCTGCTTGACACCAAAAAGTATCTCCATTCTGAGCCAAGTTGGTTATCCATTTAATCTGACTTTAACTTTGGTGATGGGGATATGCAGGGGTGGGATTCTACCAGTTCTACCTGCCCCTGCACTTTACTTACCTTTATTTTCTCAGCTGATTGGGTAATACTAACAGAGTTGGAAGGGACTTTGGAGGTCATCTAGTCCAACCTCTTGCTTATGCAGGAGACCTGTTCTAGGGATTTGAACTGCCAAACGGCTGACCTTTCTTATCGACAAGCTTACTGTCTTAGCCACTGAGCCATCTAATCAGGCCTAGATTGGCCATGCCTCAGCTGTGTTACTCCCAAGTGGTAACACAGAAGGTTAGTATTTGTAAAACTGTACACGCACGTGTAGCGATTGCAACAAAGGACTCAATTACCAAACCAGTTGTTAAACTGACAGCATCCCACCCCTGGGGATATGTACTTGGGGGCTGTAGGCTGATTCCAGAAAAGTAGAAGCAGATGCATTTTCCAGTAGCTTGCCATCTCCACACATCTCCAAGACTTGCTATTTATTAATCATTTCTAAAGATCTAAGTGCCCGAGCCCACTGTAACAATATTGCCAAAAGGGCATTAAGAGTTGTCAACCTAATCTTGCGTAGCTTCTTCTCTTATAATGTTGTACTACTAACTAGAGCATACAAAACATTTGCTAGACCAATTCTTGAATACAGCTCATCTGTCTGGAACCCATAGTGCATATCAGACATAAATACAATCGAGAGAGTCCAAGGATATTTTACGAGAAGAGTCCCTCCAATCCTCTAACCGCAATAAAATACCTTATGCCACCAGACTCCAAATTTTGGGCTTAGACAACTTAGAACTACGCTGACTTCAGTCTGACCTAAGCATAGTACATAAAATTATCTGCCACAATCAGTTTCCTTCCTGTCAATGACTACTTCAGCTTCAACCACAACAAATAATAGACACAAACTCAAGGTAAACCATTCCAAACTCAATTGCAGAAAATATGACTTCAGCAACAGAGTGGTCAATGCCTGGAAGGCACTACCTGACTCTATGGTTTCTTCCCCAAACCCCCAAAATTTTAACCTTAAACTGTCTACTGTTGACCTCACCCCATTCCTAAGAGGTCTGTAAGGGGCGTGCATAAGAGCACCAGCGTGCCTTCCGTCCCTGTCCTAATATTCCTTTTTACTTACTCATTTCATGTATTCAAATTATGTTTATACTTTTTACCTGTAATCTTATATATGCTTGACAAATAAATAAACTAAACTAAACTAGTGCAGTTGCATCGTTTTGGTAGGGCAGATGTCTATGGAGATTTTTAATCATCCAGGTCATGGTTGATTGAGGTCAAATGTGTTTTTCTGAAAGGCAAATGGATTTTCTTGGGGAGTTTTTTTCCTTGAAAAAGTTTTGCTTCTTATCCAAGAACTGAAGAAGCTTCTTAGGTGAGGATTGAAATGTTTTTAGGGGGGGAATAAAACCCAAAAAAGTCCAGTTGCCTTTTGGAGAAGCACCTTTGGGACAGTACAGCAGATCCTAGAAAAATAATGAATGAAGAAGAGCACCTTCTTCATATCTGTCCCGTCCTCTTGTTCATCCTTTTTATACCGAGTGAGAATTAATGGGTGTATTTGTAGGAGAAAAAGCAATCTCAGCTTGATTCATTGGGAGGCTGTCTCAGCGCTGCAGTGGCCAACAATCATTTGGGGCAAATTTCAAAATGATGAATTTGTCCTTCAAAGCTTGCACTCCAAACACCTTATATACCAAATCCTTTCAACGTGCCTCTTGAATTATATCGCCTACTGGATGTGATGTGACTAAAAAGGAAGAAATTGGGGGAAAGCGTTCTTGGGTACGCTTCAAAAACGAGGAGCTATTCAGTGCACAGAATGACTCGTCCTCTGGTGACCCAGCCAATCGAAAGCAGTTCAGTTGCGGGGATCGAAACGCATCAAATGAGATTATCACACAGTTACACAAAGTTTCACATGTTCGCCTTGATTGGATTACTTCTCGGGTAGTTCATAATGCCTTGGTAAGAGCACACTTGGAATGCTGCATTCAATTTCGGTCACCACAATATGCAAACGATGGTGAGACTTTGGAAGGAGTGCAGAGAAGAACAGCAAAGATTATTATCGGGCCGGAGGCTAAAACACATAAAGAATGGTTGCATGCAGTGGTGGGCTGCTGCCGGTTCAGACCGGTTTGAGCAAACTGGTAGTTCCGATGATCAGCTGGCCCCACTCCCACCCTATCCTGTCCTATATTGCCTTCTTTTTGGCTGAGCTGATTCACATGGCACAGCTGATTTCTGTTCTACTTACCAGGGCTGCCTTAGAAGGTAAGCAAATGAGCTTAAAGTTGCTGTATTTTTAACACTGCATAGAAGCGTGTTAGGTGTGTGTGACTTTTGGACAAAAAAACAATAAACTGCACTAAATTCCATGCAAAAAGGGTGCATGAGAATATTTTCTTTTTTAAAAAAAAGAAAAATCTTTTAGCTTCTTTAATATACGTTGCCAGCCGCTTTATTGAACCAGAAGAAGTCAATCTTCTTTTTTTAAAAAAAAAAGTATTTATAATCGCATCAATATTTCTTCTGTTCTCTTAATGGCTGCAATCCTAACGCAGTCTAATCAAAAGCCTTTCTGACATTGACTTCAACACAATGCAGGTTATTCTCAGTAAAAGAAGGCATCAGGTGGAGGAGAAAATAGAATATTATTCCAGAGATTTTAATTCATGTCAATGTTTACCATGTTATATTCACAAAGCTTAACAAGAATGGCTCCAAAAGAGTCTGTGACAGCCATTATTATAGCTTAACTTGCATTCACTATATAATTACAAGTGGGCTGGGAAATTGCAAAGGTCCAGCGAAACAGCAGAGCTAACAAAGACTTATTAGATGAAAGCTTGCACTACAAAGTCAAAGCAATTCACCAATTCTCTTATTAGGGCAATCCATATAACCCAAAATTGCGGTATTGGCTCATCCATCCTTTATTATCAAACACAAGAAAACTGAAATATATATATATATATATATATATATATATATATATATATATATATATATATTCGTAGTGCTCGCTTCTCCTTTCCAGGAAACAATTCCTAACTGAATTTTTCCACAGCATATTTTAACTATGAATTATTACACCCCATCGTCAGGCTGAAGATCTCCGAAATAAGCAGGGTGAAAATAACAGAAACTTATGGCAACTACGCCGAGAAGATACCGAGGTGAATGAGCAAACATTGAATTTATGATCCACCAAGCATATTCCTCATAAAGTAATTAATGGAAGGTTTTTAAATTAAATCAATCAGCCATGCACAGCCATTCTGTTGCAATGCCTTCAGGAAAAACAACGTAGAAAAAGAAAGTATATGTAATATAGGAGGCTCTCAAACAATGATAGTCTGGTTTATCAACCTTCAGAGAGATCTTCTAAGATTGTAAGTCTCTCTTTTGGGAGCAGAGGTGGTATTCAGCCAGTTCAGACCGGTTTGCCCGAACCGGTAGCAAATAATCACGGATGGAAATCACCCATCTGCCCCAGCTCTATGCCATCCTATTTAGGCACGTTTTTGTGACCGGGTGCATGCGCAGAAGGCACGTGTGAGAGCAAAGCACATGTGCAGAAGGCAGGCATGTGCACGAACCGGACATGCGCGGCACAAAGCAAGCGTGTGCGCATGCGGTGAACCGGTAGTAAGATAATTTGAAACCCACTGCTGCTTGGGAGTAACACAATAACAGAAGAAGGGTCAAGATAGAATCAAGTTTACATGAAGTATTAGTACCGCTGTACAAAACCTTAATAAGACCACACTTGGAATACTGCATCCAGGTTTGATCAACACAATATAAAAATGATGTTGCAACTCTGGAAAGAGTTCAGAAAAAGAGCAACAAGAATGCTCAGGGGACTGGAAATTAAAACATATTAAGAACGGTTGCAGGAATTGGATATGTCTAGTCTAGTGAAAAGGAGTAATAGGGGAGACATGATAGCAGTGTTCCAATATTTGAGGGGCTGCCACAAAGAAGAGGGGATCAACCTAGTTTCTTGGAATGAGCTCAAGTCACACTTGCCCAATCATTACCTTGGTGGTAACTATTCCTCCTGTCCTTCAAGATCATTTCCTATACCTCCATCCAGTCTCGTAAGAGGGACTAATAATCATATCTTTGTTGCACATAACATCGTGAGATTCATTCTGGATGTAACCGCCATTGGAGAAAGACTGAGTGCTAAGATGGGCAATGATACCCTGTTTCCCTGAAAATAAGACATCCCCTGATAATAAGCCCAATCAGGCTTTTGAGCGCATGTGCTGAAATAAGCCCTCCCAGAAAATATTTAACTGCATGCACAGCCGGTCCCCGCCATTTCCTCTGGTTAGGGTTAGGGAAACAAAGCTGGAAATCAAGTAAGACGGCAAAAGGAGCCCTGTCTTGCTCCAGGAGCCCCAAAATAATAAGACCTCCCCGAAAATAAGACCAAGCGCTTATTTCGGGGTTCAAAAAAATATAAGACAGGGTCTTATTTTCGGGAAAACACGGTAGATTTACTGTATTTTTTGCTCCATTAGAATGTAGGTGTTAGAATGATAGATAAGTTGACATTTTAGAACATGATGGCCAGAAATAACTGTACAACACTAGCACTGTTTAAAATAGTATATACAATATGTTATTTTGTTTTTACATTTGTTTCATGGCAAGTGGAATGCCAGGACAATTACACTGAATTCAATATATTTATACTGTATGTAAACAATAAAAATATATACATATTTTTAAAAAACCTAGTTTTCAAAGCACCAGAAGCAGGGGTAAAATGCTACTGGTTCAGACCGGTTCGGCCGAATAGGTAGCGATGGTGATGGGTGGTTCGGAGAACTGGTAGCGACGGTAGCGCGAGGCTCTGCCCACCCACCCGATCATCATTATTTCCTGGTTTTAACCAGGAAGTAACCTGTTTTTTACCCTCTGTGCATGTACAGAGGGCCCATGTGTGTATGTGATGAGCGCCTGACCAGAAGGCAAGCCAAAGAACAATGGATGGACACTAATCAAGGATTAAAGCAACCTAGAACTAAGGGAGAAATTTCCCAAAAGTGAACCAATGGAATACAGTAGCTTGCTTTCAAAAGTTGTGTCCCATCGCTAGAGGCTTTTAAGAAGGGACCGGCTAGCTCTTTACCTGAGATTGTATAAGGTCTCCAGTTTGAGCATGGGGTTGGACTAGAGGACCTCCAAGGTCCCTTCCAACTCTGCTATTTATGTTCTAAAAGGGTCTTTCCCAAAAAGCAGAGAAACCAGAGTCCAGTGCTCCACATTGGTCAGGATAATCATAGAAAAGCAGATAATTTTGATCTTTCTACGTCCTTTCTTCTACGTCCTGTTTGATTCCTCTTTCTTTTTTTCCTTCTCCGCATCCTCCTCTTCCTCCTTCAAGTCATAGTGATAAAAGGGCCAACACAATTTATTACCTCTGCTGCAAATAAATGAAAATGGATGTTCTTATGGATCACAAACTCTAGAAGTTACAAACCTTCAGAGGAAGCATAAAACTGTGTCTCTGGAGTTTTCAGGTATAAGTAGTCTGCTCTAGGATTGGAGTTCCAAGGACAAATTGGACAGGCTATAAATAAAAGAACAAAAGGTTTATTTCTTTACCCCCCACCCCAAAAAAAGTCAAAAAAAGGTTATAGTCAATTGTTGATCCCACACTCCATGCATCACTGCACCCCAAGACATTTTTCCTTCATTTGTTTTTTTTAATTATCCCCAAAGAGGGCTACAATTTGTCATGTCGATATTGATCTTTAGAGTTCTAATTGGCTTGGAGCTGACTAACTAATAGACTGCCTGTGCATTTTTAGTTAAACATCTGTGATAACATCTGGGGGACAATCAGTTTTGCCTCTACAGTAGTGGCCAGAATTGTGGAAACCTTTTGGGAAAAGTGTATTTTCTAAAACTAGCTAATAACACCACTTTTTTGTTCTGGAGTAGTACCATAAATTTATATATCAATGGAAAGATAATTTAATCAAGAATGTAATGCAATAACTTTTATGAAGGATTTGCTATTAGAATAGCAGTTACAGTATAAAGAAGAAAAGTGAAACATGTAGAAAAAACGAGATATACAAAAATTATCACCATGTCAGTTAATACTTAGTTGGGTACGTTATATGTAATATATATATATATATATATATATATATATATATATATATATATATATATATATATATATATATATATATATATATATATGTATATGTATGTATATATGTATATGTATGTATATGTAAAATGTTAGGTGGGTTTGTAGGTGGTGGGTTTTTTGTTTGTTTTTGTATTGTATTGTATTATATTGTCTTTATATCTGTGTTTATATTTTAATAATAAAAAAAAAATAAAAAAAATAATAATACTTAGTTGGGTAACCTTTAGCCTGAATGACGGCCTTACAACATCTTCCCATGGAGTGAACCAAGTCCTTTCGTACTGCAGCTGTTCTAATGTGACACCAAGATTGAATGATGGCTTCTATTAACTGGGTTTTATTGCTGGGTCGCTTCTGACTAACAAGTTTCTTTAGTGGGCTCCATAGATTTTCAATTGGGTTTTAAGGTCTGGGCTATTCCCAGGCCATTCCAGCAGTGGAATAGGATTATTTTGAAACTCTAAAAAAAAAAGTGGTGTTATTAGCCATCAAACCTCAAAAATACACTTTTCTCAAAAAGGTTTCCACAATTTTGGCCACTACTGTACTATCAGAGGACTATCTATTTAGTATAAATGAACCTTACTTTCTTCTGCATCTCCTAAATTGTGTTTCGGCCTCTATTCTCTCAGCCTTCAGAATAAATTGTAAACCACACCCCTTTTGTTAATCTCTTCATGGTTGAACGTGGTTAAATAATATTAGGATAAATTTTGTTTTTCGATTTCCACATTTTGCTTCTGCTGTTGTTTAAATCACATTAATCTTAGTGTTATGTAGTTGCCCAAAGAGAATACCAGAGTTCAAAGGAAATAAATAATACACAAATAAGTGCGAGTTGGTTTCTCCTTAGCTTCCCCCATGCTAGCTGCTCCTATATTTCCAGAAATATATTTTTTTTAAATTCTACATCCACTCGCTCTGTGAGTGAGATGGGCACTCTCTAAATGTGATGTATAAATATTTTTTTGTCTTTTAATGACCCTAACCCTAACCCTAACCCTTACATCAGGGTGGAGTTGGGGCAACTGAATGGAGCTGAATGTTTACTGGCTGGATGCCCTTCCTGTCACCAATGCAGAGTTCGCAGCAGATAATTACTCATTGTGCCCAGAGAGAAAAATATCTGCCGCTACCTAGGATCGAACTCACAGCCTCCTGATTGTGAGGTGAGAGCTCCACCTCTAGGCCACTGCACCACTCTAGTGATGTATAAATAAATGTGATGTATAAATAAATAGGCAGATGCAAGACAGACTGGATGCTGGCCTGTTATACTGCAATTATCAAAACACTGTTTAGTTTCTTAATCAAGCTAATAGTTCAAGAGAACACAAACTCATTACAGTCCATCAGGTCAGCAAAATATCCTTTCATTAAAATGCCATTTCTATCTTAAGAAATTCTGAAGCATCTTCTATTCCCTTGATAATATATTTTGACATTAAATATGTGGCACAGAGACTCACCTGTGTGGGTTGCCATATGTAACCAATGCCCTTGCCAAATACTCTTCCCTTAACCAAAAAAATATATGATGATTTTATGGGCAATAACTACTTTGCTTTATTTAAATTTATCTAAAGTCTTTAAAACACCCAAACTGAATAGAAAGAATTTCTTTTCCCTGTCTAGTTACAGACACACAGTTGTTAAAGTGTGCTACACACGCACAAACACACACACTAAGAAAAAAAAACAGTAATTGTAAAAAAATTACAATTACAAATTACAAAAAAAAAAAAATTGTAATCCAGCCAAGCTCCTGATAATAGCATCAGGTAGACAACTTTTAATAAAAGGGTGATACATAATCTAAATCTACAAGTGTCGTATATTACTTTCTTTTTGACGCAGATATTCACAATAAAATTTACAGAGGATGTAGTCGTGCCATTCAGAAGGGCTCCAGTGTTACAAGATTTATATCTGATCTCATTTTAAAATGACATTTGAAGAGAAACGCAAAGGCATCAACATGATAATTAAACACAGGAAACCTGGTGAAATGTCTTTTATAGGAGGAAACATTAAGAAGTGGAATGAAAAGAACAGTTTTTAGCTGAGAAAATGCTGCATTTATTTAATCTATTTTATAGAATTTTATCTGGGAAAGATTGAGGGCAAAATAAGAAGGGGACAACAGAGACTGAGGTGGCTGGTTACTGATGCAGTCGGCGTGAGCTTAAATGGACTCCAGAGGATGGTAGGGGACAGGAAGGCCTGGAGGAACGTCGTCCATGGGGTTGTGATGGGTCAGACACGACTTCGCAACTAACAACAACAACAATAATAGAATTTTATAGAAGGGAAATGGATTTTCTACGTGCCCATTGGTTTGCAAAGACAACTAGGGGAAAGACAGAATACTGACTATTTTGAAGGCCTCAGCATTCAACTAATGGTCACTCCACCTTTGAAGTTACTCCCCACCTTAACCATTACTTCACCCTGACTTAATATGTTCAACCAGTGGTCCTTTCACCTTTGAAGCTATCTCTCCATATCAGAACATTACAACTGGCTAACTACTTTCAAATAGGTGTCGTTTGCCTTTGAAGTCACATCCTCACCATAACCATTCAATCACTGACATTGACAGAACATGAATATACAGTATATCATCTAAATATACCAATATTGTTCCAATTGTGTAACAGCAATATACCAATCATAGGTGTATTAAAAGTATTATTCACAAAAAAAATTATGAATCCTGTGCCTGAGAGATACATACTTGTCATCTTTATGATCAGTAGAAAAACAGTCTTTTCAAAAATGCATTAAATTACACATTTCTTTGCTATATAGGGCATCGCATGCCAAAACTAGACACAAGGACATTTTTTCCCCATGCCATCACTCTGCTAAACAATTAATTCCCACAACACTGTCAAGCTAACTAGTAGGGCTGTATTACTATTATCCTTCTCATCTTTTCTATTACTTATTCCTTATCTTCTTATGACTCTAACTTTGTTGTTTGTACCTTACGATTTACTTTAATTGTTTTATTTAATATCCTAGTATGATTTATGTTGATTGCTTATTTATCTTATCTACTCTACTCTACTCTACTCTACTCCATTCTGTTCCATTCCATTCCATTCCATTCCATTCCATTCCGTTCCGTTCCATTCCACTCCACTCCACTCTTATTCTATTCTATTCTATTCTATTCTATTCTATTCTATTCTACGCTACGCTACGCTACTCTACTTCTATTCTATTCTGCTCTGCTCTGCTCTGCTCTACTCTACTCTACTCTACTCTACTCTACACTACACTTCTATTCTACTCTACTCTACTCTACTCTACTCTACTCTACTCTACTCTACTCTACTCCATCCAATTCCACTCCATTCCATTCTGTTTGATTCCATTCGATTCCATTCCATTCTATTCGTTGAGAATTTTTTCCAATTTCTCAGCACATTTCTCTTGGCTATTTCACATCCCCAAGGTAACCAATCACCCCTAAAAACAGTCAGATTCTACAATTATGGAATGTCATTCAAAATGCTCATTATGCTTACTTTTGTGTTCATGTATAAGTAAATAAATATTGATGCTCATTGTTCCACAGATAAATGGTACGAACAGCAAGACCCAGGAACCCAAGAATTGAAAACAGGAGTCCTCCACAACATACAGTGTAAGGACGATAACAGCCACTTAATGGTGAAATGGATTCTCTTTTCAGAGACATGGGGGAATACTAGGGGTTTAGCTCCGTGATATAGTCCTCTACTAAATTTTACTCTGTATGCAAATTGATCCTGGAAGTACACTTATCTTCTTCTTGTTGTTGTGGCATATCCATCATCGGACGCTGGCGATCATGTTGGTGATCCTATTTTTGTCAACAGCCGTATGAAAAAGTGCTACTGAGTTTTGTCCAAACCAGTCTCTTAGATTTTGAAGCCATGATGTTCTTCTTCTGCCTGGACCTCATTTGCCTTCAATCTTTCCTTGGAGAATTAAGTGAAGTATGCCATATTTTTCTAGATGTCGCATCACATGTCCAAAATATTCTAACTTTCGCTTTTTAATGGCTTTGATTATTTCCCTTGGCTTTCCCAGGTGGCTTGTCACCTCCTCATTTGTGATTTTGTTAACCCAGATTATACATAACAGCCATCTGTAAATCACATTTCAAATGCTTCTGGTTCCTTCAAGTGGTTTTCTGTCAGAGACCAACTGTCTACTCCATATTTATAAGTACACCTATAATATAATTAATATAACATAACATAACATAACATAACATAACATAACATAACATAACATAACATAACATAACACAACACAACACAACACAACACAACACAACACAACACAACACTAAATCTACAATGTTTTTCCTTCCTGTTCTTGCCAATAGCTACTGACTGTTCCAGGATGTTCATGTTTTAGTATGTGGGATTCTCCTCTCACACATCAGAATGTAAAATAAATTTAAAAAAAATAGAAAATAAATTTGGGGTGAGGAAAAAAACCCATGAAAATCTGTACGTGTGGATTATTGAGTTATGAATCCATATGTAATCTGGAAAAATGCAAACATTTAAAATATTTAGCATTACTATCCAAAATAAAATTTTATAGATGAAGGTCAAGTCTCAACGCTATTAAAAAAAATAGTGTTCGCATTCTAAATGGTGATTAGATTTGAATAAACTTATGTCTCCTTAAAGATTTTTGTCATTGTGTTAATTTTAAGACAGCAGTTTCCCATGTTTTTAAATACTACCGATCTACTGAAAAAAACCCTTTCAGTTTTCCAGTATTTTTTTCAGTAACAAACTCAACGGGAATTGAAATACTTAAGGCAATTTATATGTCTTTGGAAGAGTGAGACAATAAACTAACAGCAGGAATTTTGTTCTGAAAGGTGGTTGGGTGATTTTCAAAACCTTTTGCCCAAAAGGACTGATTAACTGGGCATTGGATCAAAGGTAGCAATAATATAGCAAACTGCTGACAATCTTGCCAATCCACTTTTTTTTAAAAAAAAACCTTGTAATTAATAGAGTGGAATTTTAGTGCAGATGTTATTTATGGATAATTCCATGTGGACGATTCTTGATTGTTTAAGAAAGGTTTTTTTTCTTGTGAATATTGAAAGATTTTGTATGGCAGAATTTGCAAGTGTAGATCTATGATGTATACTCTATGCCCTTTTGTTCTAAGTAGCGTTTCCTGTTTCCTGTTACAGAAAATAGTTGAGCAGTAAAGGACATGGTGACTGTGCACTTTGTTTGATTCTCTGTGTGATGCTTTATATAAACAGAATTTCTAATAATAATTCATATCACGTCATTCTTCTAAAGTTTTTTTTTATTGAAAAGTTTTTTTAAAATTTTTACAAAAAATTTTTTCCCCTCCCCCCCTCCCAACCCAACCCTCCTCCCCCCCCCCCGGACTTCCCAGAGCCAAATACAGGGTATAGCATTTAACAAACATAAGCTAACATATGCAAACTATCTATAGACTCCTATCTCTGTCTTGCACTTTAACTCCCCTTTACATGACTAAATATAAGAATTCCCTTAAATATCTTTTTTTTTCATTCATAAGCTATGAATGAATGAAGTTTTTATAGGACTTCTTTTCATATTGGAGTGACGCGGTGGCCCAGTGGTTAAGACACTGGGTTTGTCAGCTGGAAAGCCGACAGCCCAGTAGAATAGAATAGAATAGAATAGAATAGAATAGAATAGAATAGAATAGAATAGAATAGAATAGAATAGAATAGAATAGAATAGAATAGAATAACAGAGTTGGAAGAGACCTTGGAGGTCTTCTAGACAAACCTTCTGCTCAGGCAGGAAACCATATAACATTTCAGACAAATAGCTATCCAATCTCTTCTTAAAAACTTCCAGTGTTGGAGCATTTACAACTTCTGGAGGCAAGTTGTTCCACTGATTACTTGTTCTGACTGTCAGGAAATTTCTCCTTAGTTCTAGGTTGTTCCTCTCCTTGATCAGTTTCCACCCACTGCTTCTTGTCCTGCCCTCAGGTTCTTTGAAGAATAGCTTGACTCCCTCTTCTTTGTGAGATATTGGAACATTGCTATCATGTCACCCCTAGTCCTTCTTTTCATTAAACTAGACATACCCATATATCTTGAGAATAACTTTTCTGGATGAACAAAATGTCTCTCTGTTGTTTCATCCCATCTTGGACCTTTTTGGAAACCACGATGGGAAGAAACTTCATTTAGACCTATTCTAAATAGAGATCGTCGCTTATAAAATAAATCAGAACACACAGGCCATTGAAATATGTCCGAATGGATTAAAATATGCGGGACTCGGCTAGTGTGTCATTATCTTTGTATCATCATAAGAACAATGAGACATACTCATTTCTCTGCACCATTTCACTTACCCAGGCTTATATAAATCTCTAAAATAACAATGAAGGTCATCGCCAAGTATCAGAGATTCACAGAGAG
Organism: Pituophis catenifer annectens; assembly: GCF_029215685.1. Lineage (NCBI taxonomy): Eukaryota > Metazoa > Chordata > Lepidosauria > Squamata > Colubridae > Pituophis > Pituophis catenifer. The sequence goes on from NW_027256884.1 coordinate 6,509,682, forward strand.
TTTTTTTTCCCCTAGATTTGCAAGAGGGATATTAAACTTCCAAGGAATATTAAACATCCAAACAATTATCCTTATTAAATGCAATCTGTATCTTTAGCACAAAAGAAATTACAAGTACGAGCCTCATCTCTCCTGCATAAATCTGTAGCGGGCTCCTGATTCTTTTTTCAAGAAAATTTTAATAAAGGAAGTTTAACTTTATCAAGTCTGATAATGAAAAGACGGGCTCTCCTCGGAGCTGAAGGGGCCAGCGAAATGCAAGTCTAATGGAAGAACATCTTATATATCACACACTTTAAATGCATTTGAAGACGATGCATAATAAAAGATAAAAAGAAGTAACTCAAAAAAGAGTATTTAATTGCAATGGAAAATATGCAAACTGTTAATACATTTGGGACTTGTGAACATCAGCCTGGATTCGGAACGGAACTCCTATATCTTTATCTGTTCAGTGATGTTACCATACGGCATGGTACTTTCGTCTGCAATCAAAAAACAAAGAGGATCCAATAATAATTCTTCCAGAATCTTGAGTAATCTCTGTCAGGGTTCCGACGGATGCCCTAATTAAATCACGAGCCTCAAGCCAAGCTTCAAAAGAAATCCAGTTATTTATTAGGAGCTTCATGTCAGCATGTTCCAAGTGAAGCCAACTCTGATCTCACGTAATTTACACCCCAATCATGATCCTGTTTCCCCCCTCCCCCCAGGGTGTGTCATCAATCACATTCACCAATGGAGCAATTTCGCGGGTTGTAGAGATCACTCCCCTCCAGCCACTGTGGGTAACCCTGGGAAACAGCCTTGAGAGAGATATGTCTGGATTGTGTTTTTGTTTTTTGGCTGCCGTGCTGCTTTGTCGGTTCCTCATACCCCTTACCTATGGCAACTCCAGAGCAGGCCAGGGATGCTTTGCGAGTTGACAATCTCACCAAATTAGCCATTTGCTGTATCACTTTTAATCTGCCCATAAACGCTAATGGATGGCGTGTGAGATTTTAAGATTCTACCTAGGATAAGAAAACTAATGACCCAGCAACATTTCAGCTTGTCTATCCACTAATATTTGCTATAGTTCAACCTACAGTAAGTGTAAGAAATTATGGAGAAAATAAAATAAACCCTTCTTCTGTGGAATCTGTTAAACCAAAAGCAACTGAAGCAATGAAACAAATTTTGCCCACCTCTAAGGGGAGGTGACTCTTTGTAAAATCATCAAAATAACATTTGGTTGTCCTCTTCTGCAGCATCACCCAGATCCAGATCAAGATGGAATTCAGCTGCCCAGATTCTCCTGCACTCGGCCACCAGAATAAATAAGAATAAGGAATTGAGAACTTTACATGTCCTGGAGTACTTCAGATGTCTTCTGTGGTGGAAGTGCTGAAAAAAGGAATGATGGAGAAACTCAACAAGAGGTAAGGAAAATGTTTCTCTTTGTATGTAACTTCCTGCCTATTTGCCATGCTGTTGATCTGAATCTAACTGGAATCCAGTTGCACCTCTTGATGGTTCTCTAAATATGAGCACCTAGGGACATACAGTAGTGGCCAAAATTGTGGAAACCTTTTTGGGAAAAGTGTATTTTTGAGGTTTGATGGCTAATAACACCACTTTTTTTTAGAGTTTCAAGATAATCCTATTCCACTGCTGGAATGGCCTGGGAATAGCCCAGACCTTAACCCAACTGAAAATCTATGGAGCTGACTAAAGAAACTGGTTACTCAGAAGCGACCCAACAATAAAACCCAGTTAATAGAAGCAATCCTTCAATCTTGGTTTCACATTATAACAGCTGCAGAATGAAAAGACTTCTTTCACTCCATGGGAAGACGTTGTAAGGCTGCAATTCGTGCTAAAGGTTACCCAACTAAGTATTAATTGACATGGTGATCGTTTTTGTATACCTCATTTTTTCTATGGTGATAATTTTTGTATTGTTTTTTTTTACCTGTTTCACTTTTCTTCTTTATAAACTGCAATTCTAATAGCAAATCCTTCATAAAAGTTATTGCATTATATTCTTGATTCAATTATCTTTCCATTGATATATAATTTTATGCTGCTACTCCAAAAAACAGCAGGGTTATCAGCTAGTTTTAGAAAATATACTTTTCCCAAAAAGTTCCCACAATTTTGGCCACTTCTGTATAAGAAAGTCCAAGAATTTTCATTTAAAAATCTCTCCCCCACAAAAGAAAAAATAATTCCTGAAATTCCTATCAAAGATCCTTCTGCTTAGTTTCTTATGATTCTGGGAAGTCTGCTGTCAAATGATTACAAAGAATAATTCGACACCCCTCTCTTCATTTCTCAAGGTGGTCTCACAGGGGTAACGAAGACCAGTTCAATAGATCCACATCATAGTAAGCCTTGCAATGTAAACACACGGATCGTCTTTTTATCCTACAACTTCAATTACTCCCAGAAGCTCTTGGGCAGCTTCACAATGAGATTAGAAAATATCGAAGCCAAAGGGGGGGGGGGGGCGGATCTAAGAGATTTAATGCCTTTTTTTCTGAAGATTCTGGAATTATTCTCTGAATAGAATAGAATAGAATAGAATAGAATAGAATAGAATAGAATAGAATAGAATAGAATAGAATAACAGAGTTGGAAGGGACCTTGGAGGTCTTCTAGTCTAACCCCCTGCTTAGGCAGGAAACCCTACATCATTTCAGACAAATGGTTGTCCAACCTCTTCTTAAAAACTTCCAGTGTTGGAGCATTTACAACTTCTGGAGGCAAGTTGTTCCATTGATTAATTGATCTAACTGTCAGGAAATTTCTCCTTAGTTCCAGGTTGCTTCTCTCCTTGATTAGTTTCCACCCATTGCTTCTTTCCTACCCTCAGGTGCTTTGGAGTATAGCTTGACTCCCTCTTCTTTGTGGCAGCCCCTGAGATATTGGAACACTGCTATCATGTCATCCCTGGTCCTTTTTTTCATCAGACTAGACATATCCAGTTCCTGCAACCGTTCTTCATATGTTTCAGCCTCCAGTCCTCTAATCCTCTTTGTTGCTCTTCTATGCACTCTTTCTAGAGTCTCCACATCTTTTTTACATCATGGCAACCAAAACTGGATGCAGTATTCTAAGCGTGGCCTTACCAAGGCCTTATAAAGTGGTATTAACACTTCACATGATCTTGATTCTGTCCCTCTGTTTATGCAGCCTAGAACTGTGTTGGCTTTTTTGGCAGCTGCTGCACACGGCTGGCTCATATTTAAGTGCTTGTCCAGTAGGACTCCAAGATCCCTCTCACAGTTACTACTATTGAGCAAGGTACCACCTATACTGCACCTGTGCATTTTGTTTTTCTTGCCTAAATGTAGAACCTTCCTTTTTTCACCATTGAATTTCACTTTGTTAGATAGCGCCCAATGTTCAAGTCTATCAAGATCCTTCGGTATCTTAAGCCTATCTTCCGGAGTGTTGGCTATTCCTGCCAGCTTGGTATCATCCTCGGTTTAAGAATTTGCAGATGGCAAACATTGCAGATATGACGAAAGTCAATCTTGGCAAGATTTTGCAAGTGGTTTACCCTTGTCTCCTTTTTCTTTCTTTTTTTCAAAAAAGTTTTTTATTTTTATTTCTCATAAACACATTTACATGTACAGTCATTTATCCATCATTTTTCATTCATCTTATCTTTTAACTTTCATTTTTCATTTTTACTTTTTCGGGGCTGCTCTTTTACCATTTACCTTTACTCCAACCTTTCTTCTTCTCCTCCCCTTCTCTTCCTTTCTCTTTTTCTTCCTACTTTCTTCGTTCTTCCTCTCCTTCTCTTTCCTACTTCCCCTTCCCTTCCCCCACTCCTCTCTTCTTCCCCCTTCTAACCTTCTCTTCTACTCATCTTTCCTCTCCCTTTTCTTCCTCTCCTTTTCCCTTTCTTCTTTCTCCTCTCCTCTCTTCTCCCTTCCTCTCTCTCTACTTCTTCCCCTCTCTCCTGTTGTTTCCCTTATCAATTCAATCTAAAGTGGTATTCGAGCAGCCCCGATTTTCTAATTATCTTTATTCTCATTTCAATTTCTTATTCGATTAATATTTATTTTTATTTCATCATTGTCTCCTTCCTCCTCGATAAGAACTGCCTGAAAGTCACCCAGCTGGCTTTGCGTCTAAGGCAGTACTAGAATTCCTCGTCTCCTAGTTTCTAATGTGGTGCTTTAATCATTCGGACCACCCTGGCTCTCCGATAAAATATTAAGTCTGTTAAATCACCAAGCTAAACGTAAGAGGTAAGCTATCTGTGTGCGCAGTCATATCACGGAGGGGAAAATAAGACATGAATTGCGAGGAGTGCCAAAATACACACAGAAATGTATCTAAGTGGAGTCTAAAAATAGCAAAACCGCATCAATAATTCATTGATACAACAGCAAGGGAACCTTTTATATGAATAACATTTCGCAAACATTTCTAACGGAAGCTTGCTTCACTCCACTTTTCATATTAAATAACTAGCGTTGGAAAATCTGTCTAAATAATAGAATGTGTCTTCCTCTTTCCTACACGCAGCTAGGAAATAAATACCGTGGAGTAAATTTGCAATGTCTGATTCTTTCTTCCCCACCGCAATCTCAGTGCGGTTCCTTCCCTAATAGCCAAGACTTCTGTGTGTCCGACTGATGCAAGGAGCGGGATAGAAAACCTCTAATATCAATGCTGTTTTTTTTTTTTTCCTCTTTGATATATCCTCGTCTGATTGTAAAGCTGCCAAAGAGCTTCTGTGAGTAACTGAAGTTGCAGGATAAAAGGAGATGATCGCTGGGCTTATATACTGTGAGTTCTTGTTATCACGCGGATCTGCTGAATTGCTCTTTGTTGGGGCTGTGAGACCACGTCGAGAAATGAGGAGACGTCTGCCTCTGTCAGATTATCCATTATAATTATTTGACAAAAGGGTTCTCGGGATCATAGGAAATGAAGAAGTTCCCAGCCAGAAGGAGGTTTGATCCGAATTTCAATACATTTCTTTTTTCTTTTGAGATGTTTACGTGAAGTTGCAGGCGGAGTTCCTGGGAGCGTCCCTGTATCGAAGAATTGTTCAGAAGGAACCCTAGATTTTAAGTGGAATTACAAGCACTTATTAGTCAAAGGAGAAGAACATCCTAACCCAAACTAGAGACTGATTACGGGGAACCCTCAAGACTACATAAGGCAGTGATGGCTAACCTTTCTGCCATCGCATGACAAAAGCGGGGGAAGCACGGGGGGGGGGGGTCATGCGCATGCGGGCCCACACCCATAATTCAATGGGCTCCACCTCCCGTGCATGCCCGTGCAACCCTCTCCCCCTGTGCTCCCCCCACTTTTGGCACGTGATGGTACGGTGGGCCTGGTAGGCCCATTTTTTGCCCTCCCTGGGCTCCAGAGGCTCTCTTGGAGCCTGGGGAGGGGAAAAACGGCCTTCCCTACACCCCCCCCCAGAGGCCGTCTGAAGGCTGGAAATGGCCCATTTCCCAACTTCTGGTGGGACTGGAAGGCCTGTTTTTCGCCCTCTCCAGAGGCTTTCTAGGAGCCTGGGGAGGACAAAAACTGCCTTCCCCAACCACCCAGAGGCCCTCCGGAGGCCAGAAATGGCCAGAACGCCCAAAAATCAGCTTGCCACCACGTGCATGCATGCTGGAGCTGAGCTAGGGCAACACTCGCGTGCCCACAGATATGGCTCCGCGTGCCACCTGTGGCACATGTGCCATAGGTTTGCCATCACGGACATAGGGTGATCCTGTTTCCAGTTGTTGCTGTTATTGTTGTTGTTGTTCAGCCACTAAATCATGCCTGACTCTTCACAACTCCATGGATCACAACATGCCAGCCCTCCCCTCCCATGTCCTGCACTACCTCCAGAGTTCACCCAAACCCATGTTTGTTGATGATGCTATCTAACCATCTCATCTTCTGCCATTCCCTGCCTCCTTTTGCCTTCTATCTCTCCCATCATTAAGGTCTTTTCCTTTTCTCCTTTGGGGACCAAAGTATTTGAGCTTCAGTTTCAGTATCTGTCTGAAAAACAGTCAGGGTTGATTTCTTTCAAGACTGATTTTATATATATATAAAATATATATATTCTACCCTTCTATCCTTTTAGGGATATATCCACAATTACACGGGAAGAAACCCGAAATATTAAATATACACACATACATACCCGTGAAAACTTACATAAACACACACACACACACACACACACACACACACACACACATAATATATATGTGTGTGTGTGTGTGTGTATATATATATATATATATATATATATATATATATATATATATAAAAAGTTTTTTATTAATAATTCAAAATTAAAAACAAAGATATGACATCACTGGTCCCAAGCATCTTCCGACACTTTAAACTAATAATAAACTAATAAACTAACATTAATAAGTGGAACAACTTGCCTGCAGAAGCTGTGAATGCCCCAACACTGGAGATTTTAAAGAAGATGTTGGATAACCATTTGTCTGAAGTGGTGTAGGGTTTCCTGCCTAGGCAGGGGGTTTGACTAGAAGATCTCCAAGGTCCCTTCTAACTCTGTTATTCTATTCTATTCTATTCTATTCTATTCTATTCTATTCTATTCTATTCTATTCTATTCCATTCCATTCCATTCCATTCTAATACATAATATACTAATGATAATATACTAATATATTCCTTAAACCTTATATGTTATTTAAACATAATATAATAATAATTTATACCTTATTTCTATACAATTATACATATCTATATATATATAGATATATGTACCTATCCATACAATTCACATACACATTTATCTATAATAACATATATATTTCTAGTCTAACACTACACATTTGTCTCCTTTTATCTAACCATTCGTAGAATTTTGTCCAGATTTTATAGTACGATGTTTCATTTTATCCTTGAGTTCCCAGGTGAGTCTATCCATTTCTGCGCAGCTGAAAATTTTTAGGAGTATTTCCTCTTCAGTTGGGGTATCTTTCTCTTTCCACTTCTGAGCAAAAGCTATCCATGCCGCTGTAAGTATATGCAGTAGTAGATAATTTATGTCTTTCTTGTATTTGTATCCTTCAGGACTGATTTATCTGACCTCCTCGTAGGCCAATCAACTCTCGAGAGTCTTCTCCAGCACCATAATTCAAATACATCAAATCTTTTTTTCAGTATGGATGCTTCATGTCCAGGGTGGTATCCATTCATATCACTCCTCCACCCCTGGTTCTGTCCTTTCAGCCCGGTGACACCTGCCTGGTACATACGATTGGTGCTATTTTACCTACACAAGTAACTGAACATTGGATACAACGAAAATGATAAGGTCATTAACAAGTAGACTCTACTAGCCTCACATTATTTTCCTGCTTTCCAGCATGTGAATACTTGCCTCCTTGTTAAATCATGGCTGGCAAGACATATTGAAGCTTTGGAAAGAGACGCTGCCCCCAATCCCGAGACAGAATTTATTTCCCGAGTTCCTTTCAACCTATCCCTGATAATTAATGCACACATTCTGTTGGGCTAGCTTAGAAATCTTCGAACACTCATCTTGCTGGTATCTTGGTGTCCAATTCTTTTGCAGACCGATGAGACCGAATTTGTCATTGTCTCAGAAACCTGGGCTATTCTGCTATCAGCCAGAAACACCATGCAAGTCATTCATTACGCCCTTGTTCAAAGGAAGCTACTGCCTCCTAATTGGTATTGGAGGAGTTTGTTGAACAGAAGAAGGGAATTGACACCAAGTGTCCCCATTGATAGAGGCCACTCGGTGGAATAATCCCTGGATGACTGAATTTGGACGGTTGGCTTGAACATGTGTTGTGCATCCTGCAATTGTCCTCTGATGTGGTGCATTTGTATTTTTTTTTTTAATTTGATTTATATGCCGCCCTTCTCCGGAGACTCAGGGCGGCTTACAATGCGTTAAGCAATAGCCTTCATTCTTTTGTATATTTTATACAAAGTCAGCTTATTGCCCCCACAAACTGGGTCCTCATTTCACCTACCTTAGAAAGGATGGAAGGCTGAGTCAACCTTGAGCCTTGGAGAGATTCGAACCAGCAGAAATTGCAGGCAGCTGTGTTAATAACAGGGTGCACTAAACCTCTGTACTATCAAGGCTCTATTTCTGTATTTCTGTTTCCTTCCTGCCTTCCTTACAGGATTAGCCCTGTAAAGTGTGTGTGTGTGTGGGGGGGGAGATTTCTTTCAACAACCGGTTCTCTGAACTGCTTAGAAAGTTAACAACCGGTTCTCCCGAATAGGTGAGAACTGGCTGAATCCCACCACTGATTGACATTTTATCAAGGATATCAGCAGGAAAGCTACTGATGACATGAGCATGATGGCATCACTAATGTTGCAACTTACTTCTTTCATTAGACGTTGGGATGCTCTGGGAAATCCTACAGAATACAGAACAACTATCGAAGAGGTTTATAAGAGCAAGACCACTGTAGCTCCTGATACTAAGCCATGAGATTTTCTTGGCAACAGTGAATAACAAAATAATTAAGTTAGAAGGGACCTTGGGAGGGGGGGATCTTCCCAGGAGGCTTTATACCATTTCAGACAAACGGTTGTCCAATCTCTTCTTAAAAATCTCCAGTGTTGGAGCATTCAAAACTTCAGGAGGCAAGTCATTCCACTGATTAATTGTTCTCACTGTCAGGAAATTTCTCTTTAGTTCTAGGTTGGTTCTCTCCTCGATTAGTTTCCATCTGTTGTTTCTTGCCTTGCCTTCTGGTTCTTAAATAGAAAATACAAAATAGAATAACAGAGTTGGAAGGGACCTTGGAGGTCTTCTAGTCCAACCCCCGGTTTAGGCAGGAAACCCTACACCACTTCAAACAAACGGTTATCCAACCTCTTCTTAAAAACTTCCAGTGTTGGAGAATTCACAACTTCTGCAGGCAAGTTATTCCACTGATTAATTGTTCTAACTGTCAGGAAATTTCTTCTTATTCTAAGGAGTGACTTTCGAATGACGTATAGCCAAGGCCAACTCAAAAAAAAAAAAAAAAAAAAACCAAACCCTTCTCTTGGAACATGTAATATTTTAACTTGTTTTCTGAAATCAAAATTTCTCTAATTCCTCCACAATGCCTCATTCTCTTTATTAAATGGGGGGGGGGGAAGCTTAATACTGTTTGGGGGAGTGAAAACTGATTTATTTTCCATTTTGCTGAGTTGCTCCCCACCATTAAAAAAAAAACAACAAAAAACAAAACAAAACAGAAAACCCTTTTTTTTCAATCTTGCCAGCTCTATTGTATCTAGGTTATAAAAGATCAGGAGTAAGAATAATGAGTGGTCAAAATCCTGCTGCAGAAACTGCTGTGCAGGATGTGGGTGTTTCTTGAGTAATGACCTTTAAAAGCAGACAGATACAAATAGAATCTCCATTCAGTCTTTGGCATACAATTTCTTTATAGTCTCAGTGGGATGCCTGCTGTCAGCAGTAAGAGGAGTAAGAATATGCCCAAACTTTCTGCTTAATGACCAACCGAAGAGGAAGTGTTGAAGTTCAAACAGTTAAAATCAGAGAAAGCCGTGTTGAAAAGAATCGATCGGTGTATCATCTAGGGGCACTTTTTTAAAAAAATGCAGGTGTTAATTGTTATTTATGTACATGAGATCGCACCTACCTTCAAGGACAAAAATAAAATAAAATAAACACCGTATTATGTTATGTAGATACAGTACGTATCTCACAGCAGTTACTGAATATTTAATGTAATATTTAATGAACTACAGTGTTGGTTTTGTTGTAGATCAACGCCAATGAAGAAGGACTAGGGGTGTTGTGGCCCGCCAGTGGCCTGCACGGATCATGGCTGATCCCGACGAGGAGGAGGCTGGTGTGGGGTCGCGCCAGTAGCCTGCACAGCCGGCGCTCGCATCGGACAGTGAGGAGGCTGAAGAGGATGCGGTGCCAGAGGCAGAGACTCAGCCAGGGCCTTCAGAACCTCCAGAGGCTCCTTCAAGTGGAGAGAGTGAAGTGGAGGAGCCTCTTCTCAATGCTTCGAGCACGCAGGGCTGCCAAAAGGCAGGAGTGGCTACTCAGGAGGAGGAGGTCTCCTCGAGAGTAAGGTTTGAGGATAATTGGCCACTCCCTTAGCCTATTTAAATTGCACGCAGTTAGTAATTTCTTGCTAGAAACAACGTATAATTATTACAGAGCATTTTTGAAGAGTGAGTGTCTTATCGTATCTTGTTTTCTGGGCTGGTTGCCAACCTTTGCCAGACTTCGTTTATTCTTGGTACGTTGTAACTTTGATAAGGACCGTTGGTGTGTGTCACAATCCTTGGGAATCCGGAGCTGGGGCAGAACAAGGGGTGACATAATAGCAGTGTTCCAAGCTTAACTTCAACTTTTCTATAAGGAAAACTTGACAAACCATGGTTAAAAATGGTAAGAATGAACAGTGATGTCTCATGGTACATTGCAAACAAACACAACCAAATTCTATCCCAATCATAAAATAGGAATCACATCAGAGTAGGGCCCTTGAAAAAGTTATTCTTTAAAGATTTATGAAAGCACAATGAACTAACAAGATATTGTTAGGCCTGTTCTTTCGGAATGTCATCGGTCCTCCATTAAAGCCATCTAAATCCACGGCCATTATCATGTCTTGGGATAATTCGTTCCACAGGATCATTGCGTGGTGTGTGAAGAAAACCTTTGCATGGTGTTCTCTCTTCACAAGGGGGTTCAAATCATGACCTGTTGTCCCAATGCCAGAAATATTTCTATGGTCCCCTCTCCAATGCCAGTCTAAATAGAGGCAGTCCTTGAATTACAACAGTCCATTTAGTGACTGTTTGGAGTTGCAACAGCATTGAAGAAAGTGACTTACGACCAGAAATGGTATTCAGCCAGTTCGGACTGATTCGGGTGAACCTGTAGCTCCGATGATCAGCTGGCACCGCCCACCCGCCTTTCTCCTGTCCTTTATTTCCTGCTTTGTAGCTCATCTCAATCGCATGGCACAGCTGATTTCTTCCCCCCCCCCCGCTATTCTACTCACCGTTGTTGACTTGGAAGGTAAACAGCTGAGCTTTTAAATGCTCCATTTTCAGCGTGAAGTGCATGCTCACCGAACCGGTTGTTAAAAAATTTGAATCCCACCACTGCTTACGACTGTTTTTCACACTTGCAACCATTGCAGAATCCCCATGGTGACTTGATCAAAATACGGACACTTGGTGTTTGATTCATACTTATGACGGTTGCATGTTCCAGGGTCGTGGAACCCCCTCTTGCTGCCTTCTGACAAGAAAAGTCAATGTGGGAAGCCAGATTCGCTTAACAATGGTGCTAGTAACTTAAAAACTGCAGTGATTCACACCACTGTGGCAAGAAAGGTCGTAAAAACAGGACAAAAGTCATTAACAACAAACATTTTGGGCTCAATTATGGTTGTAATTGGAGGACTATCTACATCCCAGTCAATCTAAGCATTTCTTGAAATGAAGCATTACGGCCTCGGAGATGTTTCGACTGCCCTTCTCAACGCCAAGGGTGGCAACCAGAACTGAATATAAGTAGAGCTCCCATGATTTGCATTCGAGAATCAGAGTTTATTTTAAGTCTCTTTCCTGATAATCCCTAGCATGGAATTGCCTTTTTTCACACCTGCCACAGTGTTGGATCTCCCAATATTAAGAATCAAACGCAGCGTGAAACCGGATTATTCTCAAACCAGGTGGCAAAGAACACGCCCACCGATAGGCCGATTGGCTATTGCTCTTCGTGACGTCTGCTATCCATCGGGAGGCTGGGATGAAAATGCATCCCAGTCTGAGGCTCTCGTGTAAGTCTCGGTATTCTTGCATCGCGTGGTTTGTGCTAAGCAAAGCCAGGAGTGAATGCAGAAGGTTTGATTGGTTAGGAAGAAGAAAAGCACAAAAACTGGAGCCAAGAAATTACCTCTTGCTTGTCTTCTGCGGCGGAGAGATACAGCAAACACAAATTAGTCATTAGCATTGGCTCAGTTTGTAATACTTGCCTTCCTTTTCTCGCAGCCAAAAGGTGTTGTCGCGGCACTTCCTCTTATTATTTCTGCCGCAGCGGTCCTTCTGATACCAAGCAAAGGGCACCAGGGATCTGACTTGCCAATTACAGCCCTAGAAACATATCACAGCAGGCCGCAGCTCCCCACTTCCTCAAATTTATCCATCTCATTTGTGAGAAAAAACAAAACTTGAAACATGAGGAAGAGAGAGTAGGGGAATGTCGAGGACCTGCGTGGCCATTTCATTCCCATGCTAGCACTTGGCTGGATCCCCAGAATTAGCATTAATGGTGACATTGGAGGCCATGCTAAATGAGTTGTAATTCTCCAGGTGGGAGACCACCTTGGTGGCCATCCAAGTTTCATCTCACCATCCTGTTTCAACCAGAAATGATGTGAGGTTTATTGTACTGTACCTCTGAGAGGTCCGTCGGTCGACAGACGGACTCTTTCTAAACAGAGTATCGGTAGGCCTCGCCTCACGACGGCAACCGGGCCCAACGTTTCTGTGGCTAAGTGAGAAAGTGGTGAAGTGAGTTCTGTCCCATTTTACAACCTTTCTGGCCACAGTTGTTGAGAGAAATCCCTGCAGTTGCTAAGTTAGTAACATGGTGGTTAAGTGACTCACAAAAGGGGATCACGTGACCAGTGGTGGGTTGCCCCGGTTCGCACCAGTTCTATAGAACCGGTAGTAAAACCGGTGGGAGGCTCCGCCCACCAACCCTGACATCATCAGAACGCTTCTGCACATGCACAGAAGAGCGCGCGCACACACGTGGCCCCATTGCGAACCGGTAGTAGAGGTAAGTAGAACCCACCCCTTCACGTGACCCTGGGACACTGCAACTGTCATAAATACATGCCAGTTGCCAAGCGTCCAGATTTTGATCACGTGACATGCGGACCAGTGGTGAAATCTAAAATTTGTTACTACCAGTTCTGTGGGCGTGGCTTGGTGGGGGGGGTAATGTGACTGGGTGGGCGTGGCCAATTATTTTTTAAAAGCCTCTGCCGATCAGGCAACTAAGCTGGGATCGTCAGAGGCATTTAAAAGAAGAAAAGGGTTTATTTCTTTTAAAAGCCTTTGACGATCCCAGCTGAGCCGCACGATCATCAGAGGCTTTTTTTTTACTTTTAAAAGCATTTTTCTGCCGAAGAGGTTGTAGAAAAAATGCTTTTAAAACTAAAAAAAAAAAAGCCTCTGATGATTGTGCGGCTTAGCTGGGCATGGGGGCGGGGCAGGGATTTTTGCTACCGGTTCTCCGAACCACCCCCCTCCTTAGCTACTGGATCGGGCAATCTGGTCCGAATTGGGAGCATTCGTCCCTGATGCGGACACTGCAACAGCCGTAAGAGTGAAAAATTTCCCTAAATCACCTTTTCAATGCCATTGTAACTTCAAACAGTCACCAAACACACGGTTATAAGTTGAGAACTATTTGTAGATACAGTATTTACCAAAACCTGAAATTATAATTATTATTACAATATATAAAACGACCAAATGAAAAATCTCTTAGTGCCAGGAAAGGGATAAAAAAAAAAAAAAAAAAAACAATTCTGCCAAACAAGAAATTGGAAAGTCTGATGAATTTGACAGCTTCTTGTATGAAAAGTTTCCATTGTAGGCAGCAGTGCAGAGAGTCCTCGACTTACGACCACAATTGAGCCCAACATTTCTGCTGTTCAGTGAGATATTTGTTAAGTGAGTTTTGCCCTGTTTTACGATCTTTCTTGCCTCGGTTGCTAAGCGAATCACTGCAGTTGATAGGTTAGTCACCCGGTTGTTAAGTGAATCTGGCTTCCCCGTTGACTTTTGCTTGTCAGAAGGTCGCCAAAGGGGGATGACGTGACTTTGGGACCCAGCAACGGTCATAAATAGGAGCCAGTTGCCAAGTGTCTGAATTTTGATCACGAGATCATGCGGATGCTGCAAAAGTCACAACTGTGAAAAACGGTCATATGTTGCTTTTTTTTTCAGCGCTGTTGTAACTTTGAACGGTCACTAAATGAACTGTTGTAAGTCGAGAACTACCTGGGCCAAACTAATGTTTTCACAAAAACCCGAATCTGATAGAAAAGTGTTCTTTCACCCAGAGGTCATTATTTGAGGTAGGAAAGGGTAATGCTCCTTTATTATTTAGCGTATGGTGTACGATGTCAGAAATATTTACCAATGTTAGACACAATGCAGCCTAAATTGTTAGTTCATTTCTCTTCGGATCTTGCACACCTATCCTTGCGGCACCAGAGCAGGTGAACTAACTTATACAACTGACCAGCGCAGTGGTGGAATTCAATTTTTTTTACTACCGGTTCTGTGGGCGTGGCTTGGTGGGCGTGATGTAGCTTGGTGGGCGTGGCAGGGGAAGGATATTGCAAAATCCCCATTCCCTCCCCACTCCAGGTGAAGGATACTGCAAAATCCCCATTCCCACCCCACTCCTGGGGGAAGGATACTGCAAAATCCCCATTCCCACCCCACTCCTGGGGGAAGGATAATGCAAAATCTACATTTCCACCCCACTCCTGCGGGAAGGATATTGCAAAATCCCCATTCCCACCCCACTCCTGGGGGAAGGATATTGCAAAATCCCCATTCCCACCTCACTCCTGGGGGAAGGATATTGCAAAATCTCCATTCCCACCCCAATCCTGGGGGAAGGATATTGCAAAATCCCCATTCCCACCCCACTCCTGGGGGAAGGATATTGCAAAATCCCCATTCCCACCCCACTCCTGGGGGAAGGATATTGCAAAATCTCCATTCCCTCCCCACTCCAGGGGAAGGATACTGCAAAATCCCCATTCCCACCCCACTCCTGGGGGAAAGATATTGCAAAATCTCCATTTCCACCCCACTCCAGGGGAAGGATATTGCAAAATCCCCATTCCCTCCCCACTCCAGGGGAAGGATACTACAAAATCCCCATTCCCATCCCACTCTGGGTCCAGCCAGAGGTGGTATTTGCCGGTTCTCCGAACTACTCAAAATTTCCACTACCAGTTCTCCAGAACCTGTCAGAACCTGCTGAATAGCACCCCTGGACCAGCGGCTCTTGGGCCCCTGGCTCTTCCAGGCTCCTCCGCTGGTGTCACCTCACCTCACCTCGCCTCACCTCATATTGTGTTGCCTCACATCCAGCCAGGTCCAGCACCGGTTTCGATGTATCTGCATCGAATGCAGAATACATACAAAGTTCGTATGTATCTGCACACATACGAACACAACTAGGAGTAGCGCTTATCTATATGTTTATAAATTACTGGCAAATGTGTCAGTTACAGAAAGCTTCCAAAAGCCACACTGTCTTTGACCAAAGAGAAGCAGAGTAGAGAAAACCCCAAGTAAGATTTACTCTACGGAGAAAATTTCAAGTGTGACGCGATATTGGAAAGGGAGTGTTGCTGTTAAATTAACCTGATACACATAACAGTCTAAAGGGAGCATTCAGAAATATTATGAAATAAAGCTTTAGAAGAGGTATGTATCACCTTGCCAAGAGGGGTTCCCCCACCCCACCTCTCAATTCTCATGACAGAGGCATGCATGAAGAACTAATCAATAGCTTATTAACAAGAGAGAGAAAACATTGCTTTAGTTAGGGGTTCTGAGCTTTGCATTTTTAATGCCAGATGCTAACCAGAATAAACAAAAACAAGCAGGAGTTCACAATATTTCAGCGAGATTGAAATTCGCCCAACAGCTTTCTGTTTTGTGTTTAAGAAGGATTCAGATAAGTTGGAACAGGTTCAGAAAAGGGCAATGAGAATGATACCAGGATATCTTTATTTATTTTATTCAATTTGTATACCGCCCTTCTCCTAGTGGACTCAGGGCGGTGCACAGCCAGAACTAAAACACATACCAATACAAAATTTAAAATTATTAAAAGAATTACATACTTTGGCCCAAATTTAAAACAATTCAAATTAAAACCCATTTACAGATTAAAAGCTAAAAAACTAAAAAACTAAAAAAAGGGGAGGGGTTCACGCCAGCCCTGCTTGATGGAAAAGAAAAGTTTTCAGGGGACAGCAAAAGACCCGGAGATCCGATATCCTTCTTATCTCCGGGGGCAAATCGTTCCAGAGGGCAGGAGCCGACATTGCCTGGCTGACGGCACCCTGAGGAGTCCCTCTCTGTGGGAGCGTACTGGTCGGTGGGAGGCTGTCAGCGGCAGAAGGCGGTCCCGCAAATACCCAGGTCCTATGCCATAGAGCGCTTTAAAGGTGGTAACCAACACCTTGAAGCGCACCCGGAAGACCACTGGAAGCCAATGCAGCCAATATAAAAGCTACAAGTAACAGAATAACAGAGTTGGAAGGGACCTTGGAGATCTTATAGTTCAGGAGTCAGCAACCTGAGGCTCTGGAGCCACATGTGGCTCTTTCACCCTTCTGCTGCAGCTCCCTGTCATGCAAAATATGCATCACAACCACCAATGTGCGGCATTCGCTGGCACATGATTTATTGAGCTTTTCAACCCCCCGGTAGGCCAACCATGGATAAATCCATGAAAAGAAAAATTTCAGAAGAAAACAAAACGTTTAATTCAACGACATATGCTAATTTTGTGGATGCTCAAGAAATAGTCAGGCACAGGGAAGGGTTTTGTGGCTCCCGGTGTTTTCTTTTCTGTGGGAAATGGGTCCAAATGGTTCTCTGAGTGTTTAAGGTTGCAGACGCCTGTTCTAGTTCAACTCCCTGCTCAACCAGGAAACCCTATACCAGTGTTGGCGAACCTTTTCCGCACTAAGTGCCAAAACTGGAGCTTGTGCATGTGTGCGGGGGAGTGCCGGAAATTGGAAGAGCAGTTCCCCAGCACGCATGTGCATGCCGGGAAGCTGAGCTTCCAGTTTCCAGGGTGCGCATGTACGCTGGTCACCTGGTCTTCCGGTTTCTGGCACACATGCACACACTGGCTGGCGCGCATGTGTGCGCCGGAAACCAGAAATTCAGCTTCCTGGGACACATATGCATGCCAGGGAGCTGCTCTTCCAGTTTCCTGTACTCCCACACATGCTGTCGTGGCTCCGTTGCCTGTGCCTGGGCTATCGATAGATGCAGACTCTGAGAGTGAGGGGGAGGAGTTGGCAAGGCCTCCCTCTCCAGGACCCTCCTCTCTGGCAATGCCTCTGGAGGACACCGAAGGCCAGGCTCAGAGCCAAGCAGCCACAGGTGAACAGCGACGAGGAAGATAAGTGCTGGCTGGACCCTCGACAGAGGCGCAGGGAGAAGCTTCTTGGATGAGAAGCGAAACGTCTTCCAAGGAAAACCAGGAAGTCCATTTTCCTCTTGAAAAAAGCATCTCTGGGACTTTCACCTCCTTTATTGGGTTCCTTGGTTCTCCCAGCTTTTTGAATTCTTATTGAATAATTGTTTGACTTCCTAAAAAACCCCCAACCACTGGGTATAATTTTTATTTACTTTAATTTTATTTTTATTTAAATGTACTTTAATGACACAAACTTCCCACATATATTCCCACCCCAGGCCACCCCAATGATGCCCTTGAAGTGATGTCCCAGTGCCTGGAGGCCGTGCGGGCCTGGATGGGGAGAAACAGGCTCCGACTCAACCCTTCCAAGACCGAGTGGCTGTGGTTTCCGGCGTCCCAATATAGCCAACTGGTGCCATCGCTGGCTATTGGGGGCGAATCACTGGCCCCCACGGAGAGACAATTTAGGCGTCCTCCTGGATGCACGGCTGTCTTTAGAAGAGCACATGATGGCCGTGGCCAGGGGGGCTTTTTATCAGGTTCGCCTGATACACAAGTTGCGCCCCTTTCTGGATTGGGACTCCCTACGCACGGTCACTCAAGCACTCGTCACTTCCCGCCTGGACTACTGTAATGCTCTCTACATGGGGCTCCCCTTGGGGTGCACCCAGAGGCTGCAATTAGTCCGGAATGCGGCCGCGCGGGGGATTATGGGAGTGACGGGGCGCTCACATATGACACCTCTCCTGCGCGAGCTGCACTGGCTTCCTGTGGTCTTCCGGGTGAGCTTCAAGGTGTTGGTGACCACCTTTAAAGCGCTCCATGGCTTAGGGCCGGGGTATTTGCAAGACCGCCTTCTGCCGCCAATAGCCTCCCACTGACCGGTTCGCTCGCACAGAGAGGGCCTCCTCAGGGTGCCATTGGCCAGACAGTGCCAGCTGGCGACCCCCAGGGGGAGAGCCTTCTCTGTGGCAGCACCTGCCCTCTGGAATGACCTGCCCCCTGAGATACGCACAATATCAGACCTCTGGACTTTTCGTCGGGCCCTGAAAACACACTAATTCCATCTAGCCGGGCTGGCTTGATCCCATCCTCTCAGTTTTAATTGAATTCAGTTTTAATTGGGTTGTTTTAAATTTTGGGCCAAAATTATTTAATTGTTTTTTAAACTGTTTTTAAATTTTATATGCTATGTTTTATCTCAGCTGTACACCGCCCTGAGTCCCGCAGGGGAAGGGCGGTATAAAAATAAAATAAAATAAAATAAAAAATAAATAAATATATATGTCAGAGAATAAAGTCAATATATATATAGTGTATAAAGTCAATTGTTTCATATTTGCTCACTGTGAATCAGTGGTGAAATCTAAAATTTGTTACTACCGGTTCTGTGGGCATGGCTTGGTTGGGGGGGTGGGGTAATGTGACTGGGTGGGCGTGGCCGATTTTTTATTTTTTTTACTTTTAAAACCATTTTTTCTACAACCTCTTCGGTGAAGAGGTTGTAAAAAAATGCTTTCAAAAGGCTCTGATGATCCAAGCTGAGTTGCCTGATTGGCAGAGGCTTTTTTTTCTTTTAAATGCCTCTGACGATCCAAGCTGAGTTGCCTGATTGGCAGAGGCTTTTTTTTCTTTTAAATGCCTCTGACGATCCAAGCTGAGTTGCCTGATCAGCAGAGGCATTTAAAAGAAAAAAAAGCCTCTGCCAATCAGGCAACTCAGCTGGGATCATCAAAAGCTTTTAAAAGCATTTTTTCTACAACCTCTTCAGTCGAGCGATCATCTGAGGCTTTTTTTTTTTACTTTTAAAAGCATTTTTCGCCGAAGAGGTTGTAGAAAAAATGCTTTTAAAAGTAAAAAAAAAAAAGCCTCTGATGATTGTGCGGCTCAGCTGGGTATTCGGGGGGGGGCAGGGATTTTTGCTACCGGTTCTCCAAACCACCCAC
This sequence comes from Pituophis catenifer annectens, assembly GCF_029215685.1. Lineage (NCBI taxonomy): Eukaryota > Metazoa > Chordata > Lepidosauria > Squamata > Colubridae > Pituophis > Pituophis catenifer. The sequence continues at coordinate 6,528,870 of NW_027256884.1, forward strand.
CTCCATCGCTACCGGATCAGGCCATCCGGTCTGAACCGGGAGCATTTCACCCCTGCTTTGAAAGTAATTGTGGTGTGCTTTTTAACATTTCTGCCGTACGCTAAATAAAAATGAATGAATCTGCAATGTTTAATCCATCTGTCCAGGCCCAACTGGACTATTAACAAACCCACTTCAGTTGGGAAAATAAAACAGTGTTGTGGTTATTGTTGTTTTAATGTAGCCTTCCACATTTTCATGTTCTCAAAAACAAGGCACAGTTAAAGCGGTAGAGTAGCCTAGGTCAGAACAGATCGATTTCATGCTTTGGGCTATTTTGATGATATTTCTTTGGTTGCATAAACTGCCTGCCCCTAAGGCGAACCAAAACTTTCCATAGTGTTCAAAGGCGTATTGATTCAGATAGATTTACCACTGATAGAGCTGCAAGCACCGTTGCAAACAAAAGACTTAGTATTGACTTCCACAGACTGATTGAATTCTACTCTAGGCCCAGGTGTGGTTGAAAACATAAGAGTAGGTATCTGTTAGCCACGTTCCACATTGTCTCCAATGGCTTGTAAAGATCTTGTAAAGATCGGATGCTATACAGGAGTCAGAACAGAACTGTAAATTAAGATTCCCTCTTTGAGGTTGTTTTTAATGATGAAAAAAAAAGGAGCCAGGGAAATTAATGCGTGACAAAAATTGTAGAACTTCCTGATAAAGGGCTTTTCAAGCATGTAGGCATGTGATGAAAGCAAAATCCTTAATCATATTACACTCAGTCTCCCTACCGAACTGTCATCATTTTTTAAACATCTTACTGCCGTATGAAGAATATTGATTTATTTTAATCAGTGTAATTAAAGGAAGCAATCATTTTGCTAGAATTTTTATTTTTCAGTTGAATAAATTGCTTGATACCTGTCAGCGACAAACAACCATATTTCAAAGAAATTTTCGCACCAAAAGTTTTCTTTTTCAATGTGCCATTCATAGCAGGAAGATTTAATTTTCAACCTTCAGAATTTGCACGACTCTGTTAGCTAGGATCATCCCAAGTGTTTTTTTTTTCTTTTGCATGTTTCTAGAAGCATATAATTAAAGACTTTGATGGGGTGAAGAGCATCATCTGGTTCTGTAGTGTGCAAGAGAAACATCTTAAAACATCTTTGAGAGATGAACCTTAAAAATTTCCAGAGATTGAGAACAAACAAATTGTTTTGCCAAGAAGGCATTAAGAATTGTTAACCTAATCTTGCAAAGCTTCTTCTCCGGTAACATTGTATTGCAAACTAGGGCATACAAAACCTTTGCCAGACCAATTCTTGAATACAGTTCGTCTGCCTGGAATCCACACTGTATATCGGACATTAACACGATTGAGCGGGTCCAGAGGTATTTCACAAGAAGACTACTCCACTCTTCTGCTCACAGTAGAATCCCTTATGCCACCAGGCTTGAAATTCTGGGCTTGAATATCTGTTCTAAGCCTCTCGTGGTTGTTCTATCAAGTGCTAATCTTGTTGTGGCCCCGCCCTCTGAGCCTATCTCATCGGAGGAAGAAAGCTCCGAACATGAGGAAGAGGAGTCAGCCAGGCCTCCCTCTCCAGGCCCCTCCCCTCTGGCACTGTCTCAGGTGCCGGCCGAGGGAGAGGAGATTAGCCAGGAGCCAGGTGTCTCGGATGAGAGCGAAGGAGAGCCGTCATTCCTGGATGCACGCCAACGAAGGAGTGATAAATGGTTGCAGCAGTTAAGGAGGCATGCTAGGGATTAGAACTGAGTCACTGGACCACACCCCAGAGACTATATAAGAGAGGGTGATGGCTGGTAAAACTCCGTGACGAACAAAAACGAACTTTGGCTAGTCACTTGAACAACATCTGAAGCTGCCGAAAGGGATTTTGTTTTGCTGGACTATTTGCAATGTGTATGTAATTTTATGTTATCTGTTGCAGTAAAAGCTCTTGGCAGACGGTGATTATATTGCTGCCAAGTTTGAGATAACGACCTGTGTGTGTGCCAAGTACTTTCTTAACCCTCGGCTGGCTGTGTTTGTGTGTGTGTGTGGATGGGGACAGATCAAATCTGTAGCATGCTTCTTTGTTTGCTGTTGATGGTTGATCTTCAAAGGCAAAAACGCTGTCCACCAATTCAATTTCTTTATTGTCCATTCTAAGGTTGGTTGTCATGGCTGTTATCATAAGTTTTTTTATATATTTAATTTTAATATAATATTTTTTTTTCCATCGTGCTCCTTGAGTTTTATTTTTGGCTATCAAGGTATTGTTATCAGGAGAGTGGTATGGAGGCCTAGAGGTGGAGCTCTCGCCTCACAATCAGGAGGCTGTGAGTTCAATCCTAGGTAGAGGCAGCTATTTCTCTCTCTGGGCACACTGAGAATATATCTGCTGAACAAAACTCCACATTGGTGACAGGAAGGGCATCCGGCCATTAAAACACTCCGCTTGCTCCATTCAGTTGCCCAGACTCCACCCCGCAAGGGATTTATGGGGTCATTAAAAGAAGATGATGACATCATTTGTGAGTTTGTAGTTAGGTAATGACGCCAGCCTCATTGCACCGAAACTGTTGCTCTCTTCTATGACCTGAGAATGATGTTCTACCATAGCTTATTTCGGAAATGAATCCTTGAGGCTATCTGTCCAGATCTGGACTCAATAAAACTTTGTTCTAACATCCTTGTCTGACAGAAGTAGATACATACTAGAGCTTAACAGACCATTTGAGGAACAGTTGAAGAAGCGCTTGGAGAGGATCACAGTGTCTCCGATTTAACAATCTATATGGAAATTGAGTATAACTTATCACAACACATTTCCTTTGATACGGGGCATCTTATCTTACAAGAACAGCTCTAGTGTACCAGAGGCATGACCTAGTCTGCCTTAATTTTGCAGAAGGAAAAAGAGACGGTCACTAAGACATGTCTTTAATTAACATGCATTTATAAGACATGAAAAATATTTGATATGAAATGCTATAGGTCATTCCTAACTTCTGTATCTGAGGCAAAACCACTCGATTCCTCAATTTAGGGGCACTAAACAAGTAGGACGTTTGCAAATATCGTCAGATTGGTTGGGTGAATCTGACAAACAGGTGGAACAAGTGTTGAACAGCTTAATTAATTATGCACAATGCATGTGCAAGAGATAGAAATAAGTCTTATCTACTCTGATTGCTACTGGTAGACAGAAGGTGATCAGCTCTCACTATTCGATAGAGAGAATAGCTCAGGGTGATAAACAGATGTGAAATGATGATGATGATAGTCATAGGGAGAAGAAAGGGAGGAAGTAGTAGCAACAGTGCGATGTAGCTGATAGCCGACAGTATGCTCTTTAAATTACTACCACATAAGATTCTACTGAATAAACCCCACAGGTGCACAGATCCAAGATCAGTTTTCTCTCCTTTTAATTTAAAACTTAGACTTAGAATAACAGAGTTTTGTAGGTCATCTGGTCCAACCCCCTGCTCAAGCAGGAGACCCTATACCATTTCTGACAAGTGGCCATCCAGTCTATTCTTGAAAGTCTCCAGTGATGAAGCTCTCACAACTTCTGGAGAGAAGCTCTTCCATGGGTTGATTGTTCTCTGTTGTCTCTGCTGGGCAGCTGAGCCATAGATCAGGAAGGATTGCAAACTTCTGTTTTGGCAATTCCATAGTTAGGTGATGGGGTGGAATGGGGTGAGAACTGTCCATTGGAATGAATACCGAATCTGATCTTGTCTTTTGGTTCCTTGGCTGTCTCCCATCTCTGTGACTACCATCAGAAGTGGAATTCAGCCGGTTCAGATCAGTTCGGGTGAACTGGTAGCGCCGAAAATCAGTTGGCCCCACCCACCCACCCCCGCTCTATCCTGTCCTTTATTTCCTGCTTTGTAGCTCATCTCAATCGTGCAGCATAGCTGATTCCCACCCCCCTTCGCTGTTCTACTTATCGTTGCTGACTTGGAAGGTAAGAAGCTGAGCTTCTAAATGCTCCATTTTCAGTGCTGTGTCTCCACCTTAGATGTGTGCGCACGCAAAGCATGCACTCACCGAACCGGTAGTTAAACCAGCAGCATTCCACCAATGGCTACCATGCCATTCCATGGTTCCATAAAGGTAGTCCTTGATCTACAGTCGTTTGTTTAGTGACCAATCAAAGTTCCAACAGAACCCAAAAAAATGACTGATGACTATTTCCCTCACTTATGACTGTTGCGGTATCCCCATGGCCACGTGATCAAAATTCAGACACTTGACAACTGATTCATATATTTGACGGTTGCAATGTCCCAGGGTCATGTGATCCCCTTTTGTGACCTTCCATCAAGCAAAGTCAATGAGGAAGCCAGATTCACTTAACAATTGGGTTACTGTTCTGCCCCAGCTACGGACCCCAAAGAACGCAGCACACACAAACTCTATACAAAGCTTATTTTACTCAAATAACTTAGTCTTTATCAACCAAAAGCTGTTAATAAACTGTTTTAACAGCCTACCAGAATTCTAAGATAAGGTAATCACAGTCTTACTAGAGTTGGCAGAAAGCCCAGAAACAATTTTGCAGAGAATCCAGACGCGAAGGAGATTGAACTAAAGTTGTTCCCTACAGCTTGCTGTAAGCGGTGTTCCTCCTTAAATAGGCTAAGGGAGTGGCCAATTAGCCCGAAGCCTTACTCTCGAGGAGACCTCCTCCTGAGTAACCACTCCTGCCTTTTGGCAGCTCTGTGCGCCCGTGCATGGAGAAGAGGCTCCTCCTCTTTGTCCTCTTCACTTAAAGGAGCTTCTGGAGGTTCTGAAGGCCCTGGCTGAATCCCTGCCTCTGGCACCACATCTTCTCCAGCCTCCTCACTCTCCGACTCGAGCGCCAGCTGCACAGGCTGCTGGCACAACACCACACCGGCCTCCTCACTGTCAGAATCAGCTACAATCTGCACAGGCCGCTGACAGGCCACAACAGGTTACTAACTTAACAACTGCTGTGATTTAACACCTGTGGCAAGAAAGGTCAAAACTCACTTAACAAATGTCTCGCTTAGCAGCAAAAAAACTTGGGCTCAATTGTGCTCCTAAGTCGAGTACTACCTGTAGTTACTTCACATCAAGTTGGCTAAACAGATAGAAGGGAGTTTTATAGATCCATGAAAGTGATATTCTTTGCTTTTTTGTTGTCGATGAAACAAAAAAAAATTCCTACAAGACATGGATAGGAGTGAGAGGGAGGGTCTCAGTTGGATGGTAAACTTCACATTCCTTGTTGGTGAATTGAGGCTTTTAATAACGGCAATGAAAATAGCTATAGAACTTATAAAATGACTAGTAGAGTTTGAGGAATGATAAGAATGCCTATATGAAATAGTTTGTAGTCAAATTGTTTGTAGTTATAAAGCCTTAGTAAGGCCACACCTGGAATACTGCCTCCAGTTTTGGTTACCACATTACAAAAAAGATGTTGAGACTTTGGGGGAGAAAGTGCAAAGAAGAGCAACTAGGATGATTAAAGGCCTGGAGACTAAAACATATGAAGAACGGTTGCAGGATTTGGGTTTAGCTGGTCTAGAGCAGAGGTCTGCAACCTTAAACACTCAAAGAGCCATTTGGACCCATTTCCCACAGAAAAGAAAACACCGGGAGCCACAAAACCCTTCCCTGTGCCTGACTATTTCTTGAGTGGCCACAAAACTAGCATATGTAGTTGAATTAAACATTCTGCTTTCTTCTAAAACTTTTCTTGGATTTATCCATGGTTGGCCTACCAGGGGTTGAAAAGCTCAATAAATCGTGTGCCAGCGGGTGTCACACATTGGCGGTTGTGCTGCCTATTTTGAGTGCCAGGGAGCCGCAGCAGAGGAGTGAAAGAGCCACATGCGGCTCCAGAGCCTCAGGTTGCTGACCCCTGGTCTAGAGAAAAGAAGGACTAGGGGGGAGATGACAGCAGTATTCCAGTATTTGATAGGTTGCCACAAAAAGGCAAATTTACCAAAGTACCAGAAAGCAGGACAAGAAACAATGGATGGAAATTAATCAAGGAGAGAAGCAACCTGAAACTAAGGAGAAACTTCCTAACAGTGAGGACAATTAACTAGTGGAAGGGAAGTTGCCTTCAGAAGTTGTGGGTGCTTCATCACTGGAGGTTTTTAAGAAGAGACTGGACAACCACCTGTCTGAAATAGTATAAGGTCTCCTGCTTCATCAAGAGGTTGGACCAGAAGGCCTCCAAGGTCCCTTCCATCTCTATTCTGATTGATTGATTGAACCAAAATAGAGTTTGCTTCTACACAAAGAGAAAAAAACTCTGCCAGGTTCAGTTAATGGCTTAAGATCCCAGCCAAGCTTTATGGATTAGAGAGTAGGGCAAACCCCTGTCATCAACAAACAATGTGAGAGCCAGAGATAAGAGGATATTCAAGTCCTCTACGAGACAGCAGGAAGGCTGTGAGATGTGACCAGGAATTACTACAAAATCTTCAGTAACGGTCAACTCCCATATCCTTGGATACAATAAAGATATACTCTGTAGCTGTATTCATTACTAGTCTGACAATCTTATTCTAAGGAAGCAAAAAAAAAATGTTTTAGGTTAGCTCACCTAATGAGAAGGAAGGATTCACTGGAGAAGAGCCTAATGCTGGGAAAGATTGAGGGCAAAAGAAGAAGGGGACGGCAGAGAACGAGGTGGCTGGATGGAGTCACTGAAGCAGGAGACGTGAGCTTAAATGGTCTCTGGGGGATGGTAGAGGACAGGAAGGCCTGGAGGAACATTGTCCATGGGGTCGCGATGGGTTGGACACGACTTCGCAACTAACAACCACCACGAAATAATCTTTCCATATTTATGTGGCATCAGAGAGAACACAGATCAAAATGCTTCAACATCATTAAAATTCCAAGACAGCAAACAAAACTCATTTCAGTGCCTCTCCGATCACTTCAACACAATCCACTCGTTCAATTCCTGCATGACAATAAGTGCACCCACGGATGGCACTTGGGATGGAATTAATCATAATCTGAGGGGTGGGTGGGAGGGAGTACATTATAAAGAAACCTGGTAGTACTCAGTGACTGTTCTTATCACCAAACACATGTCAAATGTTTAGAGCTCCTCCAAAAGGATAACATCCCTGTAGGAAAAGAGAGCTTTTAAACCGATTTGCTATCTATCATCTATCTATCTATCTATCTATCTATCTATCTATCTATCTATCTATCTATCTATCTATCTATCTATCTATCTATCATCTCTATCTATCTATCTATCTATCTATCTATCTATCTATCTATCTATCTATCTATCTATCTATCTCTATCATCTCTATCTCCATATCTGTATCTATCTAGTATGTTATGTATGCATCTATCAATCATCATCATCTATTATCTCTATCTCTCTATCTGTGTATCTTCTATCTTCTATCTATATCTGTATCAATCATATTTTATTTATTTATTTTATTTATTAAATTTGTATACCGCCCTACTCCCGAAGGACTCAGGGCGGTGAACAGCCATAAAAATAAAACATGTAAATACAAAATTTAAAATAGAGATAAAACCGATTAAATAAATTTGGCTGAACCATTTTTAAAACCCCAATAATTTAAAACCAAATTTAAAATTCCCATTTAAAAGAGGAAAATTTAGGTCAGGCCAGCTTGATGAAATAGGAACGTCTTAAGCGCGCGACGGAAGGTACGCAGATCCGGGATCCTCCGTATCTCCGGGGGGACCTCATTCCAGATAGTAGGTGCCCCCACAGAGAAGGCTCTCCCCCTGGGGGCCGCCAGTCGACATTGTTTGGCCGACGGCACCTGGAGGAGCCCCTCTCTATGGGAGCGTACTGGTCGGTGGGAGGCTATTGTTGGTAGCAGGCGGTCCCATAAATAACCAGGTCCTAAGCCATGGAGCGCTCTAAAGGTGATAACCAAAGCTGATTTTCACGCCTTCTGGGCCCACCAGAAGTTGGGAAACAGGCTGTTTCCGGCCTCTGGAGAGCCTCGGGTGGGGGGGAGGCCCATTTTTCACTCTCTCCAGGCTCCTAGAAAGCCTCTGGAGCCTGGGGAGAATGAAAAACGGACCTTCCAGTCCCACAGGGGTTGGCAAATGGGCCATTTCTGGCCTCCAGAGGGCCTCCGGGGTGGTTGTGTGGGAAAGGCTGTTTTCACCCTCCCCAGGCTTCTAGAAAGCCTCTGGAACCTGGGGAGGGTGAAAAACAGGCCTACTGGGCCCACTGTGCCATTGTGTGCCAAAAGCAGGGGTGCTCAGGGGGGGGGTCGCATGCATATGTACAGGGAGTGAGAGGCATAGAATTATGGGTGTGGGCACACATGCTCCCCCCGCTTTTGGCACGTGATGGCAAAAAGGTTAGCCATCACTGACGTATGGCATGTGTGCCCGAAGTGACACATGAAGCCATGTCACCAGGCACACATGGTATCACCTGTTCCTCTTCTGGGTTTCTGGCACGCATGCATGTGTGATGATCAGCTGGCCTTTGTGCATGTGGCATTGCCAGAAACTAGAAGATCTGGTTTTCCATTTTCCTGCATGATCATGCGCGCCGGCCAGCTGATCATCATGCATGTATGCGTGCCAGAAACCTGGAAGAGGAACGGATGACGACGCGTGTGCCAGGCAGTGGTGGGATTCAAATTTTTTTACTATCGGTTCTGTGGGTGTGGCTTGGTGGGCGTGCCATGGCTTGGTGGGTGTGGCTTGGTGGGCATGGCAGGGGAAGGATACTGTAAAATCCCTTTTTTTAATTTTTTTTTAAATTTGATTTATATGCCGCCCTTCTCCAGAGACTCAGGGCGGCTTACAATGCGTTAAGCAATAGTCTTCATCCTTTTGTATATTTATACAAAGTCAGCTTATTGCCCCCACAAACTGGGTCCTCAATTTACCTACCTTAGAAAGGATGGAAGGCTGAGTCAACCTTGAGCCTTGGCGAGAGTCGAACCTGCAGTAATTGCAGGCAGCTGGTCTTAATAACCAGCTTAATAACAGGGTGCCTTAGACCACTGTACTACCAAGGCTCTTTCCTCCCAATCAGCTAGGACTCGGGAGGCAGCCAGAGGTGGTATTTGCCGGTTCTCCAAACTACTCAAAATTTCCGCTACCGGTTCTCCAGAACTGGTCATAACCTGATGAATACCACCTCTGGTACCAGGTGACATGGCTCCAAGTGCCACTTCAGGCATGCATGCCATAGATTTGCCATCATGGCTCAAGCAGCTTCCAAGCATTTAAAAAAATCCCAAATATGAAACAGCAAAAATCATATGGTTAAAATCCAAACTAAAATTTAAATTTAGTCATTAAAATCATTAATGGACTTCGAGAAACCCAGAAGACTAGCTGGTTCATTTTCATTCATTTTTATTTTCGGGCACACACGTGCCCTCGGCAGCTCCTCTTCTGGGTTTCGACACAGATGAGTGTACCCTTATCTCCATCACTGTACTTAACAGTGGCCTAAACAGAAAGGACATATACAATAACAAAGAAAGGAAGGATTTCCTTTGGAGCCCATTCATGTTACAGTTTCAACGTACCGCTTGTCACATTTTTCACTCCAGAGCCAAATATTTGCATAAACATCAATCCTGGGAGTCTTTTACTCAGCCGAGCTTTTGGCAAAATCAACTAAGTTGCTAGGTGCTCTGAACAGTTTCAGATCTGGTTAGCATTTGGATCAGAAATCAGCAGTGTGATGCTCCTCTGAGAAAGGTATCTAGGAATGGATTTTTGACTTGAAAAAATTAACATAGCTTTAGGCAACCTGTTTCACATCGTTCCCAAACCAAATCTACCTCTTCTAAATTATAAACAAATACCACCACCACAATAACCCACATACTGTATGAATATTCTTAACTCATTCCTATTGGTCTTATTTAAATAATGAATAAATTCCGTATTTCCACTGTGTAAGAAAGAATTTCCTTGTGTTGGACTGTGGCCCCAAGTTCTGACATTGTGAAAGGGTGAAAATATCTCTCTAAACATATGATCTAAGACCGTGATGGCGAACCTGTGGCACGTGTGCCACAGGTGGCACACGGAAACATATCTGTGGGCACGCAAGCATTGCCCTAGCTCAGCTCCAATGCGTATGCGCACGCTGGCCAGCTGATTTTTGGGTCTTCTGGGCCCACCGGAAGTCAGGAAATGGGCCATTTCTGGCCTCCGGAGGGCCTCCAGGGAGGTAGGGAAGGCTGTTTTTGCCCTCCCCAGGTTCCAAGAAAGCCTCTGGAGCCCGGGGAGGGCGAAAAAAAACGGGCCTATTGGGCCCACTGGGCCATTATGTGCCAAAAGCGGGAGGAGCACGAGGGTCACACGTGCATGCGTGGGGGGGCACATTGAATTATGGGTGTGGGCACGCACATGTGCGACCCCCTCCCCACGCTCCCTCTGCTTTTAGCACCCAACGGCAAAAAGGTTAGCCATCACTGATTTAAGACATGCATGTGGAGAAAGTCATTTCCGTAACATGGGCAAAAGGTCCAGAGCGAGACTACTAAGTCAGGAACCCACACATGAATATTCTAAATTAATTCCTATTGGTCTTATTTAAGTATTGATCACAGTATGTGTACACTGTTGGATCCTTGGTGCTTCCGAGCTCGGTTGTTTTCTTGCAGACATCTAATATTCACTGCCAATCATTTAGGTTCTCCATCAACAACACAACACATATGAAGGATGGTTGCAGGAACTGGGTATGTCTAGTCTAGCAAAAAGAAGAAGTAGTGGTATTCCAATATTTGAGGGGCTCCCACAATGAGGAGGGGGTCAATCTATTATCCGAAACACCAGAAGGCAAGGCAAGAAACCATGGATGGAAACTAATCAAGGCGAGAAGCAACCTAGAACTAAGGAGAAACGTCCTAACAGTAAGGACAATTAATGAATGGAATGGCTTGCCTCCAGGAATTGTAGGTGCTCCATCACTGGAGGCTTTTGAGAAGAATAGAATAGAATAGAATAGAATAGAATAGAATAGAATAGAATAGAATAGAATAGAATAGAATAGAATAGAATAGAATAGAATAGAATAGAATAGAATAACAGAGTTGGAAGGGACCTTGGAGGTCTTCTAGTCCAACCCCCTGCTTAGGCAGGAAACCCTACACCACTTCAGACAAATGGTTGTCCAATCTCTTCTTAAAAACCTCCAGTGTTGGAGCTTCCACAACTTCTGCAGGCAAGTTGTTCCACTGATTACTTGTTCTAACTCTCAGGAAATTTCTCATTAGTTCTAAGTTGCTTCTCTCCTAGAATAGAATAGAATAGAATAGAATAGAATAGAATAGAATAGAATAGAATAGAATAGAATAGAATAGAATAGAATAGAATAGAATAACAGAGTTGGAAGGGACCTTGGAGGTCTTCTAGTCCAACCCCCTGCTTAGGCAGGAAACCCTACACCACTTCAGACAAATGGTTGTCCAATCTCTTCTTAAAAACCTCCAGTGTTGGAGCTTCCACAACTTCTGCAGGCAAGTTGTTCCACTGATTACTTGTTCTAACTCTCAGGAAATTTCTCATTAGTTCTAAGTTGCTTCTCTCCTAGAATAGAATAGAATAGAATAGAATAGAATAGAATAGAATAGAATAGAATAGAATAGAATAGAATAGAATCTTTTATTGGCCAAGTGTGTTTGGACACACAAGGAATTTGTCTTGGTGCATATACTCTCAGTGTATATAAAAGAAAAGATACGTTCATCAAGAATCATAAGGTACAACACTTAATCATAGTCATACGGTACAATAGTTTCTGCCCATTGCTTCTTGTCCTGCCCTCGAGTGTTTTGGAGAATAGCTCGACTCCCTCTTCTTTGTGGCAGCCCCTGAGATATTGGAACACTGCTGTCATGTCTCCCCGAGTCCTTCTTTTCATTAAACTAAACATACCCAGTTCCTGCAACCGTTCTTCATATGTTTTTGTTGCAATATTTTCAGGATCAGACTCAATAAAACATTTAAGAATTAAGAGTTCAAATATATCTCTCTTTATTTACATGAGGCATTCTATATTCGCTGAATATTCACAGATAGAAGCAAGGAATGAGAGCGTGCAGCTCCTTATATATACAATGGGTGGAGCTAGATATGGGAGTGGTGAAATATGAATACATTAAGAAGTGAAGAATAAATTAACCCCTGATATCCCGTTCATATACTATTTACATATTTAAGAATAAGGCATTTACTTGTGACAAATCCCCCTCTAAATGCCGATTCGATATGCTACACCAATTACATTCAGATTCAGAACAATACAAAACATATAATTTAGAAGTCAGGTATTTATGTTGTTTAGATGGCAAAGGTTTTGTTAATATGTCAGCTAATTGCTCTGATGTCTCACAATGCACCGCTTTAATAAATCCATCCTGAGATAACTGTCTCACATGTTTAAATTTTATATCTATGTGTCTGGACCTTTGTCCAATGGCGTCAGATCTAGATATTTCAATAGCCGCTTTATTATCTTCATGCATAATAAAAGGCAAGGTGGGTTTTTTCCAAATGTCAGAAATTAAGTCATTAAACCATACAAGGTTATTTGCTGCTTTAGATAGACAAACATATTCTGCTTCTGTTGTTGAAGTGGCCACTAAATCTTGTTTGCCAGTGTACCAGTAAACTGGACAACCGTTAAGGAGGAATATATAACCAGATGTACTTTTTCTGCATGAAGTGTCTCCAGCCCAATCCGCATCTGCGTAACATGTGAGGTTTGGCTCCTTGACATTATTAGGCTCTAATATCAAACAAAAATCTAAGGTATTCTTTAAATACCTTAATATCCTTTTGACAGCTTCCCAATGGTACATTGTTGGTTTGCTGACATGTCTGGATAATAAATTGAGGGGTAAAGCGATATCAGGTCTGGTCCAATTGGAAATGTAAAGAAGGGAACCTATGATTGATCTATAGAATGTGTTATCTTTGAACTCAGGGGATGAGTCATCTGCATTCCTTAAAAAATCAGTCTGCATAGGAGTGTCACAGGGTTTAGCATCGCTTAGATTACATTTGTTCAAGAGCTCTATGATCTTATCTCTCTGTGAAAGCTTGAAACCTCTCCTGGTTTTACTAATTTGAACACCAAGATACTTATTTACCTTGCCCAAAGATTTCAGAGAAAAATGTTCATTTAACTTTGTTACAAATGTTTCTCTTTTTTCTTTATGTTTACCTATGTACAAAATGTCATCCACATAGATTAATACAAATTCTATGGAATCATCACCCTTTTTAACAAAGAAACAGTTATCAGCAGTAATAGCACTGAAATCCATACTTTTAAGTACTTTTACTAAACAATCATACCATCGTTTACCAGATTGTTTTAACCCGTATAAACTTTTGTTTAATAACCAAGTTTCATTCTTGTTTGTGTATTGACTGTGGGGTGCTCTTACATATATTTCCTTATCTAATTTTGCGTGTAAATACGCAGTCTGTATGTCATATTGGAATACATCGAGATTGAGTGCTGACACTACAACTAGAGCTGTTTTGACACTCTCAGTTCTTACTGTGGGGGAGTATGTGTCAGTATAATCCTCGGGATATTTCTGTGCATAACCTTGTGCAACTAATCTGGCCTTGTATAGAGTATTGCCTCCCTCTAAATTTTTAATTTTATATATCCACCTAGTGCCAATGATAGTTTTGTCCTTTGGTGCAATTGCAGGTGTAAATACATCTAATCCTTGTAAACTTTCCATCTCTTTTGTCATTGCTGATTCCCATTTTTCTTTTTCTTTAGGAGGAAGTTTTAACACTTCCTCATATGTATTAGGTGTCATTGATTCTCCATTCATATGCATTATATAATCCTTGTACTTATTTGGCATTTGATTTCTGGTATTTCTAATTGTTTTTTCAGGTTTACTATTATTATCATGCAAATATCTTGCTTCCTTTTTTGTTAATGTATCTGTCTTTATTTTGTGTTGACTGTTTGTCCATGTTTTGGTTTTATTTCTATGTTTGTTGTCATTTTGCTTTTCTATAGTTCTTTTCTCTTGGGGTTTTGTACCTGTGTTGTTGCTTGGGAATATTTCATTAAGATGTATTTTAGACCAGTTGGCCTGTTCATGGAACACAGCTGTTCTGGAAACTATAAATTTGTTATTATTATCAATGAATCTGTATCCTTTTGTACCTGTCTCATATCCCATAAATCTAAGTCTTCTAGACACATTTTCTCCTTTTCTTCTCAATTGTTTAAGTATGTGTACGTCTGCAGTGACTCCAAATATGTGCATGTGTGCTAATTTTGGTTTTCTATTATACATCACTTCATATGGTGTCTTATTTACAATGCTGGACCAAGTTCTATTTTGTGTGTAATTGGAATATTGTAGGGCTTCTGACCAGAATTGTTTGCTTAAGCCAGCATCTTCCAATGTGCATCTAATCATGGTTTGTAATGTTGAGTTCTTTCTCTCTACAACTCCGTTCTGGAATGCAGAAAATGGGCTAGATGTGTAATGTAACATTCCTTTGTCTTTCAGCCATTGGGAGAATTCCTTAGACATGAATTCACATCCCCTATCTGTCATGATTTGTTTTATTTTGATATTGTGTTGTGTTTCTACGCGTTTGTAAAATTCTTTAAATTTCTGAAAAGTTTCATCTTTATGTTTTAATGTGTAAACAAATCCATAACGACTATAATCGTCCACAATGGTTAAGAAGTAACGTTTTTTATAAGTGATTGATGGAGTTAGTGGACCAACTAGGTCCATGTGTACTAAATCAAAAATTTTGTTGGTTGACCTTGTTGATTTTCTAGGCCTTGGACTAGTTTTTAGTTTTGTAGACTTACATACTGAGCATTCCAAATAGTTTTCACAATTTTTTATTTTAACACCTTCTGCGTGTTCAGTCATCTTTTGTACTACAGGAAAACTGGCATGTCCTAACTTCCTATGTAAAACATGAGCACACTCATCATGAATTGGCTTACCTATTTTTGGTTTTTTCTCATTATGAGTATCCTTGTGATTATGAGCTACTTTACATTCATCATTGTCACTGTTACTAATGTTTTCATTATCTAGTTCAATACAATCTTCCATATTTGAATCAATGTTGTGTAACCATTTCTCCTTAGTTATTAAATAAGGTAGGCCTCCTTTAATCATTACTGTACCTATATCTATTTTATTTTTCTCCAAAGTCGCTTTTCCTTTTGAAAACACAATATTAATATCTGAATCTCTGCTTAGTTTTATGGCACTTAGTATGTTATGAGGTATTTCAGGTATTAGTAATACCCCCTCTATTTTTCCTAGGCCAGGTAAGGTTACATTCCCTCTACCTATTACTTGGACTTTTTCTTGGTTAGCTACCTTTATTACAAATTTATCTTCTACAAATGAAGATAATATACTTTTATTATTAGTGGTATGATTAGTTGCACCAGAATCAATAAGCCAATTATTGTTCTCAGTTTGTTGTATGTTAGTGTTGTCTTGTTTGTTTAGTCCATTCAGTGAACCAGTTTTTCTATCCTTTGAATTATCTCTGCCCCCTCTATGCTCTTTATAATTTGGTGGGCTTCTATATCTATGTCTATCAATGGAAGACTGTCTATAGTTGTATTTATTTCTGTGTTCTGACCTATGTCTTTCTTTTGAAATTTTAGGACAATCTCTCCTATTGTGCTCCTTGGATCCACAGTTGTGGCATCTAAACGTTTCATGATATCTTTCTTGAAAAGCTACCTTTCTATATGGTTTGTGTTCTATGTGATTGTTAGAGCGACTCCTCCTTGAATTGTCTTCAGCTATTAACTTATTGGATAGACTTTCTATGGATAAGTATCCTAGATTGATTGTGTCTAAATGTGACATATAATTATCCCACGATGGGTCAAGTGAGTTGATGATAACACTTTTCATCGTTTGGTCTGAAATCACCTCCCCCCTTAAATGCAGTTCAGCTCTAATTTTGTTTAAAGATATTAAATGTTCACTTATGGAAACCCCTGGTTTTATCCTAGAAGAAAAGAAATCTTTAGACATTCTTGTGGTGGTAGCTACACTATCACTGTGAAACAAATTGAACATGCATTGAATAATTTCTGAGACAGTCAGATTTTGCTTAATGCTGTGATACATTGCTGGAGATACACTAGAAATTATTAAGAAAAATGCTCTATGGTGTAAGCAGTCTAGCTTTAGAGTCCAAGGTCTTTTTGGGATATTAGTGATAAAAAACAGTAAGTTTTCTTTCATAAAGACAACCTGGAGCTGCTGATACCATTCTTGTAAATTAATGCCATCTATTCTCAGCTTTGGGAAGTCACTGGGCAAGTTTCCGACATTATTGGGTCCATTACTTACAACCGGGGGTAGTCCGTGGTCTCGTAAATGCTGGAAATTACAAAACGGCGTGGGAATGCTCGCAACGAGTCTGCACGATCCTTTCAGCAACTCATGTCTTCCTGGGCCGTCTGCATGGTCTTGTGCATGCGCGTTGTTCATTTCATTCCTGGAGTCGTTGTGAGAGGTTCTCGTCGTTGCGGCTCGCTCGCTTTGTTCCTCCTCGGATGAATCGGTCTCCGGCTCGATCTTGGGAGTCCTGACGATGGCGGTTGTTCTTTTTCTTCTTTTGAGAGCGTTGGTGCTTGCGTCGATCTGCAGTGTGGGGCGGTATCTGCAGGGCTCTCTGGGTTCAGGCGTCGATTCTCTCGTCGTCAGGATGGGAGCGGGTAGATTTTGAGGCGTTGACTTGTTCATTTGCCTTCTAGTTGATTTTTTGGTAATCTTTATTTTCGGTCCAAATGCAGCAAAAAGTGTTTTTATTGCTGACTTTATTTGTGTGTCTGTTGAATCATCTTCACTTTCCGATTCTGATCCTTCTGAGGTGTTTGACTTTTCTTTTTCATTTTCGTTATCTGGTAATGTCTTTCACGCCAGAAATTTTGAATCAAGTTTTCTGATTGGCTCTGCTTCGCTCACCCTGGAGATCTGTTGAAACCAAGATGGCTGCCGTTTGAAATTTTGCGCGGGATCACCGTTCTTCTTCTTCACAGCGTTTTTGTCTGTAATCATATCACTCACTATTTTTGAATCTTTTGGTTTTTCAGTAGCGATGTGCTTCTCTCTCGCTGCTCCGCTGTTTTTCAGCATATCTTGGAGGTTCGCGATGAGGCTTTCATCGTTCTTCTGGCTTTTTAACAGTTTTAATATCTCTGACCTGAGTTCGTTGTTTTCTATTTTGTTTTCCTCTCGGTCATCATTTTCATTTATTATTTCTTCGTCTTCAGTGGTGTATTCTTCAGATTCTCTCGAAATCGCATTTGCGGATTCATCGATTATTTCTTGATCCGTTTCCATTTCTTTGCTGTATGCCCTGGTGTTGGGCCTATCTCTCTTAGACATATTTAAGTTTTTATTGAGTCAATTTAACCATCCTCTGCTACCAGCTTGTTGCAATATTTTCAGGATCAGACTCAATAAAACATTTAAGAATTAAGAGTTCAAATATATCTCTCTTTATTTACATGAGGCATTCTATATTCGCTGAATATTCACAGATAGAAGCAAGGAATGAGAGCGTGCAGCTCCTTATATATACAATGGGTGGAGCTAGATATGGGAGTGGTGAAATATGAATACATTAAGAAGTGAAGAATAAATTAACCCCTGATATCCCGTTCATATACTATTTACATATTTAAGAATAAGGCATTTACTTGTGACAGTTTTAGCCTCCAGTCCCCTAATTATCTTTGTTGCTCTTCTCTGCACTCTTTCTAGAGTCCCAACATCTTTTTTTACATCATGGCGACCAAAACTGGATGTAGAATTCCAAGTGAGGCCTTACCAAGGCATTATAAAGTGGTATTAACACTTCATACGATCTTGATTCCGGACAGAATGAATCAGGACAGAGACAGGACAGCCACTTGTCTGAAATAGTATAGGGTTTTCTGCTTGAGCAGAAAATCCTGGACACGAAGACCTCCAAGATCCTTTCTAACTCTGTTATTCTGTTGTTGTGAATATTGGAGTAGAGAGTGTATCAGAGAAACTCCATGTAAGATTGACTTTCTACATAAAGAGTTCTTTCTGTGATTAGATTTTAAAGGTATTATATTACACGTATGACACATGGAATCTTCGGTCTGAGAGAGAAAAACTGCTATTGATTAAAAACTTACTGGGGCTAGGAAACAGGATATTTCTTAGGATGGTTATCAATGGATAATGAAATTCTTTACTGACTAGGACTGTAAAAGAAAAGTTAAACGCTGGATTAAACTGTGTTTCATTGGCAAAAACAAGAGTAGAACCTACGTCGTAAGAGGTTTTTATCAATTGTTTTTTATCAATAAGCCTAAGGCACAAACAATCCGACTGCAAATAAACTTTGCAAAGCTGCGAACAACATCTCTGGCTCCCAGAATTGACCTTAAATCTCCAAATGTCCATTAACAAGAAGGTGTTGGTTTAATTGCTACTTGTCAGTTGTCTGAAATTTTGCAGGTCGGACTTCGTAGTTTAGCTCTGGACCTTTTGCCCACTTTACGGAAATGTCTTTCTCCACATGCATTCCTTAGATCATATTCTAGAGAGATATTTTCACCCTTTTCAAAAATCCAGTCTAATACAAGGAAATTCTTTCTCGCATAATGGAAACACGGAATTGATTCCTTAATTTAAAACATTTATATGGCTACCCATCTTATAAAAATTTCTCGGTGGCTGCCAATCAAAACTTGCTATCGGAATTTGTTATTAAATGGTTGTATGATGATATTAAAAGGGGCGTGGATGGGTTTCTGGAAGATCACTGTAGCAGCAGCTACAAAATGATTCTCTCCTGAATTGCAAGCAGCTGCCTCACATATTGGATGCTGAGATACAACTCTTGACTCCCATTTTTGTGAGTTCCTAAAATGTATTTATTATCTACCAGATTTATGTATATGCTAGTTTCCCTTAGGATACAGGGTAGTAGATAAAGATTTTTAAAAAAGCAAGAGAAACCATAAAATCCCAGAGAACACCATATTTTAAAGCATTTTTTTAAAGTCCAACTAAGGAAATGTGCTCAGATACCCAAAGTGTGAGAGAAAATCTAATGAGCTGATAAGTCTGATCCAGCAGGAGTTTTATGTTCCTGCTATGTTCCAGATTTTCACTTATCAGTTGTCATGCCCCAGCATATAACTTTTATATACTGTTGTTGCTCTGTAGTCCCATCTAGTGGCTGGAGGGACAAATATGCCCCAACATACAATCTTTATATACTGTTGTTGCTCTCTAGCTCTATCTAGTGGCCAGAGAGACAAATACCAAGTATATTGTTTGAAGCTGACCCCACCCCATTACCCATCAGCCCCCATTCTCAAACCAAGTGAACATTGGAAAGTCAGACTCCATTTCCTTTAGCATTTGGAGAAGGCAAAAGCACAAAGAACAATCCATCTTAATCTGTGGCACATGGTCGTCCAAGGACAAACCCACATCCCACACACAGAGCATCACTGGTGAGATTTAAATTATTTGTATTTATTCATTGTTATGTTCAGCAGTAACTCAATAGTGTCTATCTTGTATTTGGTTCTCATTGCATGTATCCCTATTTTCCCCAGTTTCACCATATCCTGTCCTTTCAATGAATGCATCACGCGGTCTGTTTTATTGGAGGATAGGTGGGTTTAGCTATATGTCGAGCTGCACACAGACTAACATGTAGTGAGGACAGAACATCAGTCTTAAGCACATGCAAAAAAAGCTTTATCTTTCCTCCGTTTGACTATACGGCCTCGGATCAAATGTGTTTTGTGAGCTAGCGGCATGATTTCAGTTCCATTCCAAATTCCATTTTGTTATGTGTTACATTATCCCATTATCCTCTTTTTTTAAATCCTCTTTTTTTATTAATTTATCAATCTAATATCTATTTTGAAATTGCTTCTGGATTTTGTGCTTGCAATGAAAAAAAAATGAAACCTTGATTTTGTTTAACTAGATAGGCTTATTGTTATAGAAATGGCTTGTACATACTGTTGTGTAAAAGCAAAAAGCTGTGGTTATAATGTTATCCTGTACTGTGCTAAAGAGAGTTGAAAGTCGGTGCTGTTTTTCCTTTCTTTTTCTCCCTTTACACTCTATCTTTTTGCTTTTCCCTTCCCCTTTTCTTAGTTTTCCTCTACTTTTTTTTTCTTTTATTTTATACTTTGATAAACTTTGATATTATCCTTTTTTTTCTCTTTGACAGATTCTGTTTCTGGATACCTAGATAGCCTAAAACCTTTTGGGCACCAGGGACTGTTTCCATGGAGAGAGGTTTTTCCACAGACTGGAGGAGAGGTGGTTTCGCGCTATATCCCACTAATGGCCTGGTTTGCGTGGCCTGGTTTCTGGCATGCCACGGCCCAGTACCTGTCCATAGACCAGGGATTTACAGATTTATAGATTTTACAGAGTTGGAAGGGATCTTATAGGTCAACTAGCCCAACCCCCCTCTCAAGCAGGAGACCCTACACCATTTCTGACAAATGGCAGTCCAATCTTTTCTTGAAAGTCTCAAGTGATGAAGCTCCCACAAGTTCCGGAGGCAACTTCTGTTCCATCGGTTGATTGTTCTCACTGTCAGAAAGTTCCTCCTCATTTCTAGGTTGAATCTCTCCTTGGTCAGTTTCCATCCATTATTCCTTGTCTGGCCTTTGGGTGCCTTGGAAAATAGCTTGAGCCCCTTCCTCTCTGTGGCAGCCCCTCAAATATTGGAAGACTGCTATCATGTCTCCCCTGGTCCTTCTCTTCATTAGACTAGCCATGCCCAGTTCCTGCAACTGTTCCTCATACGTTTTAGCCTCCAGTCCCCTCATCATCCTGGTTGCTCTTCTCTGCACTTTTTCTAGAGTCTCCACATCTTTTTTATAGTGTGGTGACCAAAACTGGATGCAGTACTCTAGGTGTGGTCTTACTAGGGCTTTATAGAGTAGTATTAGTACCTCCCTTGATCTTGATTGTATCCCTCTGTTAATGTAATTTAGGATTGCATTGGCTTTTTTGGCTGCCGCTGCACACTGCTGACTCATATTTAGCTGGTTGTCCACTAAGACTCCAAGATCCCTCTCACAGTCACTGCTATTAAGCCTGGTTTCCCCCAGTTTATATGTGTGCTTTTAGTTTTTCTTACCTGAGTGTAAGACTTGACTTTTCTCTACATTGAATTTCATTTTGTTAGATAGGGCCCAGTGTTCAAGTCTATCAAGATCTAAAATGTCTTTTAGGGCAAATCATTAAGCAAGTTCTGAAATATTATTTTTCCTCAGTGTCACAAGAACCCAACAACTCAGTTTGACCGAAGCTTTGATGTCTTTCCCTACTAAGTCAAACAAAGAGACACTAGAATCAATACCAGGTTTTTCTGTTTCTGAGATTTACTAAAACATTTAGAAGAATTTACTTCAGTGGATCTGCAGGAATTATGACATACGCAGCCAGACTCGTTGAACAACGATGAAAAACCATCAACTTGTTCAATCAATCCACTCTCTCCAAAAAAAATATACAGCAGCAACAACAAAAACAATAATAATAACAGCAGCTTTTATCTGTTCTATACCACGATCTTCTACCCTGTTTTATTCTCATCAGCCCGAGCTCTTGAAATCTTTGAAAAACCTCCTCAGAATGTTAAACTCTCCATTTAATGTAGTCGATACCGCCTGCTCCTTTTCTTCTGCTTTCTTCTTCTAGCATGCATTTTAATCTTTATTCTATATGAACTAATTAACTACATATTAGAAATTAATTGCTAACTTCCCCCCCAAAGAAACCATTAGAGTTTGTTTGCTTGCTAATCTTCCCCCAAAGAGATAATTTCAACCCTTTAATTTCTGTGTGCTTTTATGCGGATAGCTTAATGAATCTCTTGTTTGTTTTTGAAATGACTCCGGTTATGTCTACTGAGCAAACTCACCAGGATGCACAGTGGTTCGGGTTAAAGTTCTTATCCACCAGAACGTAGTCTGAGTTTGAATTGTGCCTCTAGTATCTGCTAGAGAGGAATGACTGGATAATAATCTACAGTACTAGAATCTGAAGAATTATTTATGCTTGCCTCTGAAGTTCCTGGTAACCAAGGAGATTTTTTTTTTTAAATGGGAAGCAATATGCACCTATTTCAAAAGAAATAATCCCATTATATTGTTTACTTCTTTAAAATACAACAGAATGCATATATAATCTGTGATCAGATATCCCACTGTTCTGGAAGCTCCATGGATTTATGTAATGGGGGAAGATTATGCAGATTAAAATTTTAAACCCAGCAAACTCCAGCTTGGACTAAAATAGTTCGCTCTGACGTAAAAAGGGACTGGAGTCTCAAGTTCTTTTAATGGTTGTGGAGGAAGGGCATCTCAGCCAGTATTATATATTTTGAAAGCTTTTGAAGTTTCCTTTTTTATACCACTATTGTAGGTGCAAAACCCATATCTTGGCCTCATCTTCAGCAATTACTGGCACCTTCAGGTATGGACAGCTGCCAAAAGTCATTTCATTGTGAGATAGGAAATAAACAAGCAAACAAACAGATTTTGGATGGGGAATTCTGAAACAGGATTTATTTCCCATACACGTAATCCCCGGGTTACGAGAGTTCCCTTAGAAAACGTTCGAAGTTATGCGATAAGCGCTGCCTAGCATTTACAGACAAGTCCCAAAACTATGAAACTTGGAGAACCTGTTGTGGCTCCGTTACCTGAGCCTGTGTTATCGGAGGGAGAAGGCTCCGAACATGAAGGAGAGGAGTTGGCCAGGCCTCCCTCTTCAGGACCCTCCTCTCTGGCAATGCCTCAGGTGTCTCCCATAGGAGAAGAGATTGGCCAGGAGCCAGGTATCTCCTCGCAGTCGGACAGTGATGGAGATAAGTCTTGGCTGGATCCACGCCAGCATCGGAGAGACAGGCACGCGCAGCAGAAGAGGAGGAGGCATGCCAGAGATTAGGCTGAGTCACTGGACCACACCCCACAGGAGATAAAAGGGGGTG
The DNA here is from genome assembly GCF_029215685.1 of Pituophis catenifer annectens. Classification (NCBI taxonomy): domain Eukaryota; kingdom Metazoa; phylum Chordata; class Lepidosauria; order Squamata; family Colubridae; genus Pituophis; species Pituophis catenifer. The sequence continues at coordinate 6,551,911 of NW_027256884.1, forward strand.
AGGTGGCCATTCAGACTCTGTGACAGACAAAACAAACTACTAGCGAGTCACATTGTATCTTTGAAACAACGTTATCTGCCTTGGATTTAATACGGACTGGACTTGACAATTCTTGAACTGTGTGTATCTTGTTTGGGTTTATCTGTCGGAAGAACAACCCCTCCCTCTATGACTAAAGTTCTTGGCAAGCAGCTACTGGGTTGCTGCCAAGCCTCTTATCGAAAGAATTTGTTGTCTGCCAGTTTTATTTAACCCCGACTATCTGTTTGTGTGCATGTGTGAGACAGGAACAGAACAGAACCAAGGCAGTTGTTCGCCCCTACAAACAACCGCAGAGGCTCTGCAATATCAATTCTGCACGTTGCCGGCTGAAAGGGAGCTTCTGAGGGGCAGATCCACCTCTCAGAGGATCCATTTCAGCCGGCAATGTGCTGGGCGAGTCTGCTGGGCACCTGAAAGGAGCTTCTGAGGGGCAGATCCAGTGGGCTGCTGCTGGTTCGGACTGGTTCACGTGAACCAGTAGTTCCGACCCACTTGCCCTAGCGCTATCACGTCCTATATAATTGCTGGTTTTTCGATGCCATTCGCATGTGTGGAAGGTGTGCACACAAGCGAAGCAAGCACCCACATTTTTGCTTTTGGGCAAACCAGTTGTTACAGTATGTGACACCCACCTCTGGGTGGATTCACTCCTCAGCTCTATTTCGGCCAGCAATTTTCCCCACGAGGCCTGAAGAGGCCCAAACAGAATGTCAGAGGGGGAAACCAGTGGTGGGTTTCAAAAAATTTTACTACCAGTTTTGTAGGCGTGGCTTGGTGGGCGTGGCATGGCTTGGTGGGAGTGGCTTAGTGGGCATGGCAGGGGAAGGATACTGTAAAATCTCCATTCCCTCCCCACTCCAGCAGGTTACTGCAAAATCCCCATTTCCTCCCGATCAGCTGGGACTTGGGAGACAGAGAATAGATGGGGATGGGGCCAGTCAGGATTTTTACTACCGGTTCTCCGAACTACTCAAAATGTCCGCTACCGGTTCTCCAGAACTAGTCAGAACCTGCTGAAACCCACCTCTGGGGCAAACACAGCTGAGAAGAGACTGCTTGCTAGAGTGAGTGACCCAGTGCAGCAGGTTGAGTGGGAGGGAAGCAATTGTGGGGAGCATGAGGTATTTCAGTGGGTCAGGAAGGCCTTGGGTGGTCTTAGGCAGGTGACCTGTTCCATCACTAGGCCCCCCCTCCTCATGGACTTCCCCACCCTGAAATACCTCATGCTTAACCAACTTCACATTCAATTAGCGAAAGTGTGGGCAAAAGGAGGGAGTGATCCCGTTCAAGGTACAAGATTCACTCCCACGAATCCTCGGGTTACGAATGGAATGGGCATGCTCCGTTCCATTCGTAACTCGAGGACTACCTGTACAGTTAGTCCTTGACGTACGGCCACAATTGAGCCCAGAATTCATGTTACTAAGTGAGACATTTGTGAAGGGAGGCTTGCTCCATTTTACAACTTGCCACACTTGTTAAGTGAATCACTGCAGATGTTCAATTAGTAACGTGGCGGTTTATGTGAATCTGGCTTCCCTGTTGACTTTGCTTGTCAGAAGGTCACTAAAAGGGGATCACGGGACCCTGGGACACTGCAACCGTTGTAAATATGAATCAGTTGGCAGGCCTCTGAATTTTGATCACATGACCACAGGGATACCGCAACGGTTGTAAGTGTGAAAAATGGTCATAGGTCACTTCTTTCAGGGCCATTGTAACTTCAAACGGTCACTAAGCAAACTGTTGTAAGGACTACCTGTACTTTCAAGACTAGATTTTTATTTTGCATCTTTTATTATGCATACCAAAACAGTAGCAACCCCAGAATTGCTTCTAATAAGTATTTACTGTTTACAAGCCTCTAGAGAGAGAGAGAAAAAATCTGAGAAAACTAAGACTTGATTATTAATAAATGCATCTTAATGCCGAACTGTTTGTAGTTACCAAAAAAAAAAAAAAAAAATCAAGTCCCTGAGAAAAACATCTACGCAAAAATTCTCTATAACGTATAAACAGTTCTGTCCCATTCTCTGAAACGGGTTTTAGTTCTGTTAAACTGGCCAGGTTCAATTAAACCACTGTTTACCAAGAGCCTTGGTAGCACAGTGGACTAATGCACTGTTATTAACATCTGCTGCTTGCAATTACTGCAAGTTCAAATCCCACCAGGCTCAAGGTTGACTCAGCCTTCCATCCTTTCAAAGGTAGGTAAATTGAGGAACCCAGATTGTGGGGGCAATAAGCTGATTTTGTATAAATATACAAAAGTATGAAGGCTATTGGTTAACGCATTGTAAGCCGCCCTGAGTCTCCGGAGAAGGGCGGCATATAAATTAAAAAGCAAAAAAAAAAAAAAAAACATTGTCTATCATAAAAATAAGATAATAGGATGTATAACTTGAGTGTTGAAGGTTGTTTCTTATAGGAACTCCTGTTATTTCATCCACAACATTCTTGAGAGCTGTGAAGTGTCGCATAGTGAATTTTGATTTTGAGTATCTCCTGAGATTTGAATGCCTTTTGATATCAAATTAAGTACCTTGACTTCTCTCTGGGATCTTGTGATTTGTAACCACAAGCTATCATCCACAGATATGATACCCATCGTTCCATAGGAAAATGGCTACTGAATGAATAAGATTCTATATTATGGTTAACGCTCTAACAATATGTCTTTGCTAGAATTTGTTGGTATAGTAGCCATCATCAGTCAGTTGAGAATGTTTAAATCTCTGTCAGCTCCATGCCTTGATGTTTGTATCCATGGCTTCTCACGGATTTTTGTAGACATCAAAACAGATGAGTTGACCAACTGAATGATGCCCAGGACAGAAATAGTTGTATTCTTCTTTGATAGAATAGAATAGAATAGAATAGAATAGAATAGAATAGAATAGAATAGAATAGAATAGAATAGAATAGAATAGAATAGAATAGAACAGAACAGAACAGAACAGAACAGAACAGAATAGAATAGAATAGAATAGAATAAAATCAGTGGTAAAATCCAAATTCTTTTACTACCGGTTCTGTGGGCGTGGCTTAGTTGGCATGGCAGGGGAAGGATACTGCAAAATCTCCATTCCCTCCCCACTCTGGGGCCAGCCAGAGGTGGTATTTGCCGGTTCTCTGAACTACTCAAAATTTCCGCTACAGGTTCTCCAGAACCTGTCAGAACCTGCTGAGTTTCACCCCTGCATGTCAAGCTGCTCACAGAGTAATGTGTAATGAGGACAGAACACAGAGAAAGAAGCTGGAATAGATCTAATATTTTTTGGATTTTGTAAGCATAATTATCAATCTCAACATATGGGCTCGGCTTTGGAAATAATAATGTATGAGCCATTTTGATAGCTCTATCATTCATGAAGTTTTCCAACCCATCCAAAAAACCATCAGAACTAATGCTCATTATGCAACCCATAATAGAAGCTCCACACATCTTTTATAAGTTGGGTTACACCCGAGCATTATCCATCCATTATAATTCTATTAATTTGGGGTCACCCTGGCATTGGTTGAGACCAGCAGGCTGTCTTCAGGTTTTATGATAAATTCAAGCAATTCTTAATTTTCTTAAACTAAACATTTGCTAATGTTACAAATCAGGGAAATGCTTGGCTGTCACTGAAGTGAAGAAAATAACTTAAAAAGAGATTTCTTTTTTATGCCTTGGGTGATATTACCAAGTTTGCTTTTAGATGACTTTGAATTTTTGGAGCTTTCTGTTCATTCCAGACTGTCCTCCATGAGAAGAAAAGAAGAGACAAAGAGGAGAGAAAAAGAAAAGAGGGAGGGAGGGAAGGAAGGAGGAAGCAGAAGGGAGGGAGGAAGGGAGGGAGGGAAGATGGGAGGGGGGAAGGGAAGGGAAGTAAATGTATAAAGAAGGGAAGGGAAGGGAAGATAGAAGAAGGAAAGGAAAGGGAAGGGAAGGGAAGGGAAGGGAAGGGAAGAAGGGAAGGGAAGGGAGGGAAGGGAAGAGAAGGAAGGGAAGGGAAGGAGGAAGGGAAGGGAAGGGAAGGGAAGGGAAGGGAAGGGAAAGGAAAGGAAAGGAAAGGAAAGGAAAGAAGGAAGATAGAAGAAGGAAAGGAAAGAAAGGGAAGGGAAGGGAAGGGAAGAGAAGGAAGGGAAGGGAAGGGAAGGGAAGGGAAGGAAGATAGAAGAAGGAAAGGAAAGGGAAGGGAAGGGAAGGGAAGGAAGATAGAAGAAGGAAAGGAAAGGAAAGGAAAGGAAAGGAAAGGAAAGGAAAGGAAAGGAAAGGAAAGGAAAGGAAAGGAAAGGAAAGGAAAGGAAAGGAAAAATGTGGTTGCACTCTTCCACATTTTTAATATCCATTTTCTTGAATCTATCCCTTTTTATTTCCATTACCATATACATTTCCTTTAAAAAAAAATAACTTCAAACTTAAACATGGCAGAATATGAGGGAACTGGCCTAAAACTATGTTTGCATCAAAAGGTGAATAAAACCAATTTCTCTTCCAGCCTTAGATATGGCTGCCAACATGGTGAAATAGCAATTTTTTCTTAGATATAAATCTAAGCATCATTGCTGTAGCTCAGTGACCAAACAGACTGTTAGACACACTTTCAAATTTATCTTCATAGCTATTAAAGCAAAGCTCTTGCTTTAAAAACAACAACAACAACAAGGTGAATATTTGCAGAAAGAGTCTTTGTAAGTTGTATTTGTGTTTCTCTCCGGCAGAATCCCAATATTCTTATAGACTTATAGTAATTACGATGGTGCCCTGTTATGAAGTAAGAATCATATTTCTACACAGTAGAAGTTTGCAGGGAGCTTAACTGTTATAAATCAATTGAATGCTCTTGCTTTTATTTTAAATAGATTTGGACTAAATCAATTGTGATTTAAGTTTACAAGCGCTTATCTCAGTCTTCCAATCATTCTGATCTATGTATGTTTTCCTGTACCAGCTTCACTCTGAATTTCTAGTCCTAATCAATCAAAAAAACCTCCAAGCAAAACTCACTCAAAATGACCTTCCTTAAATTGTTTCCACCTGAAACTGTAAATCTGCCAATGTTGCTTCCAAGATAGCCCTGTACTCGTTGACAAATTCACAAATTTCAGCTTATCTTTCCAGAAGCTTCTCCTATTTGCTAAGTCTCAAGGCCCCTGATGTTCTTACCTTACCTTCTCTGACCTCAAGTCCTTCGTGATACGCAGGATGGTGAAAATCCATACTTTCCTGGCCAAATATCAATATTTCAGAGTATACCGATAATTACACGAAGCTCGAACAGTTTCTGTTATACATCTGTCAATCTATCCTTTACTCAGATTTAGCATCCTGCAAAAAGCTAGGAAAAAGGGACACTCAGTGGCTAAGATGCTGAGCTTGTCGATTGAAAGGTCGGCAGTTCAGCAGTTCGAATCCCTAGTGCCACGTGACGGGGTGAGCTCCCGTGACTTGTCCCAGCTTCTGCCAACCTAGCAGTTCGAAAGCACGTAAAAAATGCAAGTAGAAAAATAGGGACCAACTTTGGTGGGAAGGTAACAGCGTTCCGTGCACTTTTGGCATTGAGTCGTGTTGGCCACATGACCCCTGAGATGTCTTCGGACAGCGCTGGCTCTTTGCCTTTGAAACGGAGATGAGCACCGCCCCCTAAAGTTGGGAACAACTAGCACATATGTGCGAGGTGAACCTTTACCTTTACCTTTACCTTTAAAAAGCTAGGAACTAGACTTGATGGGCTCTGCAGTCCCTCCTAATTCAATGAACATTGGTAGGTCTAAATATGTCCTAGCCCAGTGATGGCTAACCTTTTTGGCACTGAGTCCCAAAAGTGTACGTGTGCATGCACACCCATAATGCAATGCATGCACAACCCCCTGCCCCCCTGCTGCAGGTGTGTGAACCCCCGCATGTGCCCCGCCCACTGCGCATGTGTGGCAATCCACCCATGTGCGCCCCTCCCCTGTGCACATGTGTGACCCCCCTGTGCATGATCCGCCCCTCCACGCATGAACACACATCTCTCGCATGCACCCCGCCCCCTGCGCATGCACGGCAGAGACCCAAAAACCAGCTGGCTGGTGGGAAGCGTGCATGCATGCATGCACGGCAGAACTGAGTTGGGGCGACGGCTCGCGTGCCTGCAAAGAGGGCCATAGGTTCGCCATCACGGTTCACGGTTCTAGACACATTAACCGCAGACAAAAACGGTGGTTCTGCAGTGGGAACATATGAGTAGAGTAAACCCATCTGATTCATGGAGTTGGCACTTAAGAATCCAATATCATCAAGCAAACACTGATGCAAACATATGTCAACCAAAATAGTCAGGATTTCGTACTGTTGATCCTTCAAGGTAGAGAAGATCAAGAAACAAACAAACAGAACAAGGATTCTAGGATTGCTGATTAATGTTGTAAGGTTGTACAGTAGTAACAGAATCATGAAAGCCTATCAGAATTTCTCTCTACTCAATATTTTCTGAAAGGAGTATACTGTATTTACAGATTAACAGAATTGGATGGGACCTTGTAGGTCATCTAGTCGGACCCCTCTCCCAAGCAGGAGACCCTACACCATTTCTGACTGATGGCAGCTTTCTTCTTGAAAGCTTCCAGTGATGAAGCTCCCACAACTTCCGAAGGGAACTTCTGTTCCATGGGTTGATTGTTCTCGCCATCAGAAAATTTCTCCTTATTTCAAGGTTGAAAATCTCTCCTTGTTCAGTTTCCATCCATTATTTCTTGTCTGGCCTTCAGGTGCCTTGGAAAAATATCTTCATAATTCCTTCATTCCTTTCTCATTCCCAAGTCTAGGCCTACATTCCATCACACCTATGAGGAAAAGGTAGAATTGTTAGAGCTCTTTGCTGAATAAAAAGATGACTGAGAGGAGAATGTGAATTAAGTACGTGAAATAAAGCAAGTCATGATAGAAATGGACAGCAAAATATTCTTCTCCCTCTCTCAAAACACTAGTGTCAGCACTCCAAGCTGCAATCATCCAGCGCTGACATAAGAAGGAGAAGGTGGGGGCATCTGGCAAGAGGACGTTTGACTTTTCACCTACTTATTTTCCCTGGAGATACTATCCCCTAGGAGATGGGTTGGGAGGGGGGGAAATTCCTTTGAGCTGAAGTAGTAGATAACAGCAGAGTGACTTGGAAGATGGCCAATGAGACGCAGAGCAGTGAGAAAAGGAAAGGGAGGGTTTGGACCAGGAAGTCAGTGTTGGCTGCAGCTGAGTCGGAGTTCGATTGTTGTGCTTAATAAATGAAAGATTTTGATCAAGGACTATTTGTTTGAAATGCAATTTATTTGAGATGACACCAAAACCTGACAACTAGGTTCATCCAATGACTGTCCACAGGAGTCTTCTCCAACACCAAAGTTCACTCCTTCTATGAGGTTTCTTCAAAGTCCAATTTTTCCTTCGGTAGGACGTCACAGAAAATACCACCGCTTTCTGTATTCAGATCTTTGATGATTTACACACATCATGGCATCTGAATATCTTTTCCAAGCCTCTCGTGGTTGTTCTATCAAGTGCTAATATATTCAGCATGTAAGTTGAATAAATAAGAAGAGAGTATATAGCCTTCTTCCACCTCTTTGCCAACCTGAAGCCATTGTTTTTTACCATGTGCAATTTGTAAAGTTTGTACAACCTTGAGTTTGCCGTAGCAGTAAAACTTGCTATTGCAGGTCTCTTTCAATCATTTCCCTTGAAATGAAGCAAGGTATGATGAAGGAGACATCTCAGCCACATAGTCCTTGTCTGAGAAAGATCTTGTATTCGTTGGTTAGATTCAATTATTCATTCAATTTGTACTGTATAACCACCCTATTTGACTCTGGGAGGCTCACAATAATTAATTACACGCTTGCATAAAGACAAATCTCTGCTTTAGAAGATTAAGCTCATTGTAATGGGGGCTGAGTTGGGGAAGAGGGGTGGGGAAACACCGACTCACCCCCTCACACAACTGTACATGGAAATAAAACCAACCTACAGGCATTCTGATTCAATCGTTTTACATGACTAACCCAAAGCTTTCCACCTATATGTCTTTTGTTCTATTGTTATCTCACTGAGTAATTTCTCAAGCATGGCACGATCAAGAAAAAAAAATCTACCAATGAAGAATCTGATATCTCAAGGAGCAACATCTCTGTAATATCATATTGTTTTTCTGTCTGGAACTATAGCAACAATAGTGGTGTGCTATCAGATCAGGGATGGGTTCTACTACCAGTTTGCAACAGGGCCGCACATACTTCTGCGCAGAAGCGTCCTGATGACATCAGGGTTGGTGGGCGGAGCCTCTCACTGGTTTTACTACCAGTTCTGCTGGAAAGAGTGACTCCAATTCTGCTGGAAAGAGTGACTCAACAGTAGGGAAGGGTAGGGTAGAGAAGGAGAAGGGAAGGGAAAAAGAAGGGAAGGGAAGGAGAAGAAGGGAAGGGAAGAATAGGGGAATGGAAGGGAAGGATAAGAAGGAAAGGGAAAGAAAGGGAAGGAGAAGGGAAGGGAAGGAGAAAGGAAGGGCAGGGGATGAAAAGGGAAGGGAAAGATAAAAGAAGGGAAGGGGCAGAGAAGGGAAGGAGAAGGGAAAAGAGGGAAGGAGAAAGGAAGGGTAGAGAACAAAAGGGGCAGGGCAGGACAGGGCAGGGGAAAAATTGATACTTTTTTAATTTTAAAAAAATCTAGGGTGTCGGTTTTTATGGATCCAAAAGTAAAGACTGATGAACTTTAGTCTTCTTACTGGAATCTTAAAAATATTTACCTAGAGATAGGTCTCTCTATTTCAACAGGATGCATGCTTTAAGCTTCAGATAGTTGAATTCATCACCGATGTAAAAAGATTTAACTATTACTTTTCAGCATTGGCTAAAGTTATATGAGAGTCTGCTTGAGAGAAAACAAGAACGAAAAAAAAAAACCTGCCTGGAGGGAACACATTTTTTATCCACGTTACAGGGCACATTAAAAAAAAGATGAATGTGAGAGATGACAAGTCAAAAATCCTTCCAATAATTGTTCTCTCTTCCCTGAACAATATATAATGTTCTGAAATGTGACATCTTTGCTTTTTTGGTGATAAGGTCAAGAAATCTGCTATTGATTGTGATTAAGGATGCCTTGGCAGTATAAACCTGGCCCCGGGAATCAGGAAGGGATGGGCAAACCATTAAGAGAGAAGGAGGTTCAGAAAAGATTATTCACTTCCAGAAAAGTAGAAAGCACGAGAAACACACTCAAATATTGTCTTTCTTTCTTCTTTCTTTTTCTCTCTCTCCCTCCCTCTCTTCCTCTCTCCCTTCCTTTTCTCCCTTCCTTTCTTTTTCTTTCTCTTTCTTTCTTTTTCTTTCTCCTTCCTTCCTTCCTTCCTTCCTTCCTTTCTCTTTGCTCTAAAGTATGGTAGAATATTGAAAGTTTGACATTATAGTTTATGTCTGTAATTATACCCTACAACAATAAACAGCATTCTTAAAAACCAGTGGTGGACTGGTATATGTTTAAGAACTTGCCATGTCTACTGCCATCATCACACTGCTAGCTATAGAACAGCTGATCCATGTAGCAGAAATTGTGGCTCAGCTCTTGTTGTGGTCCGCCAGCAGCCTGTGGAGCTGGCATCGAAGTCGGACAGTGAGGAGGCTGGGGAGGACAATGGGCCAGTCCTGGAGTCAGGAGAAGGCCCGGACGAGGGCTCTGCGTCGGAGACAGAGAGGGGGCCAGGGCATCTCGGAGCGATGCGCGGACTCCGGAGCCTCCAGAGGTGGATAGCAGAGAGGCAGAGGAACAGGAGGAGACTGTTCCTAGTGCACACATGTGAAGAGCTGCTAGAAGGCAAGAGCAGCTAAAGCAAAAAGGACGACTCGGGAGTAAGGCCAGGAGATGATTGGCCGCACCCAGAAGGCTTAAAAGAGCAGCAACGGCTCTTGGGATCTTTATAGGAAAGCTACATTTGTTTCTTGTCAGCGTCTCTTGCTTCTGAACTTTTGCCAAGAAAAACCTTTGGCAGGGTGCCAAAGAATATAAAGGTTGGTGATAAGGCCGAAGGACTGTTTATGAAGAATTTGTTTTGGACTTAATTTGGACTAAGTTGAGAATGAAGTAATTCTCAGCTGTTCTAGTAAAATATGTTTGTTTTGGACTGATTGTGTCCGGTAATAACTACTTGGGCCTAGGTCACAACAGCTCTGCCCTCAACTGGCTCACAATTTTTTTTAAAAAAAATGTAACCATCGTCTCTCACAAGCTCATGCGAGCCATCTCCCACACCCCACGTCTCACAAGCTATGTGATTCCTGTTTCCTGTTCTTACTCACTTCCAAGAACTGACAGTAGGGGGAGAAATCAAAGGGGCATTCAGGGGGAAAAATTAATCATACCCATCTGATAGTTGCTGAGTGGAATGTGTGCCAGTGATAACGAGTAACTTTTTCCTTAAAGTTGCCAAAATTCACTTCTTAACAAAATATGTTTTATGTAAATATTCTTCTGCTGTCTGTTATGAATACCTCAAGACAAACATGGATCCTTGAAAGGAAAATAAACAAGCCCTTTCAATTCAACTTTTTGAATCACAGTTACTTCTATAATAATTTAATTCAGAAGAATGGTGTTTTTATCAGAGTTTGTTGCAAAAATCAAATCCAGAAAGCACATACAGGCAGACTGATGCAGCAGAATTCAATAACTTCTTTATATACATAATAACACACGAAGTAAATTTACAACACCAACAGCAGATTTCTTCCAATGTGGTAGAGAGGTACAGGCAGAGGAGAGAACAATTCTTAGTTTCAATTCAGCAGAGCAGACAAGCCCAGACTTGTTTAGTTCTCAGCACAGATCCAGATCTGGAGAGCCATGCCCAGGTTCCTTCCTGTTTCAGTTTCCAAAACAGTTCCCATTGGCTGACCTTGTTACTATGCCTATTCATTGGTTGATCCAGTTGCTATGCCTATTACAGCCAGTCCCCAATGGCTGACCTGTTGCCATGTCTATCCCAGTCATGAACTCTCATACATATTGACAGTTTTAGTCATCTAAGATGTCCTCACCAAATCTATCTTTCTGTGGGCTCCGTTTATTATAGCAGATTTTATCCTGGTGACCACTCAACAGGAAGATTGGAATGGCCTTAGACCAAATGAAAGAATAGAGAAGGAAGATAAATAACATGCTTTAGCACCGAGTAGAAAATAACCTTCACAAAACAAGAATAAAATGCCGTGCAATCTAATTAACCCTCACATAAAATACAAAATAAGCTTCAGCATGTAATAAAACCTGAGTATTTTTTATTGCTGACATAATCCTAGCTAATCATCCTTACATTTCTCTAAAGAGTATCTCAATAAGTCTTCTCAAAACTCAGCATGGTCAACTTCTTCAAGTATGGTTTGTTGTGCTTCCTCCTATTTCTTAAAGATTTCAGAGACATCTGCATTTAAATGTAAACTAAGTAGAATCCAGTCCTGGGGGAGTCGGGGGCTAGACTAAGTGCAATATTAATAAAACTACTGAGCAGATGCTGCCGTAAGATGTCTTTCAATAGGAGAAAGGTGAGGAGCCCCAACTGTCTCCAATGGCTTTATATTTTCCTGGACTATCTGGAAATCTAATAGACAATAGAATATATAGAACATGTTGCGATATTTTCAGAATCAGACTCAATAAATAATTTGAGAATTAAGAGTTCAAATATATCTCTCTTTATTTACATAAGGCATTCTATATTCACTGAATATTCACAGATAGAAGCGAAGAAGGGATGTATGCAGCTCCTTATATATACAATGGGTGGAGCTAGATATGGGAGTGGTGAATTATGAATACATTAAGAAGTGAAGAATAAGTTAACCCCTGATACCCTGTTCATGTACTATTTACATAATGGAGAATAAGGCATTTACTTGTGACAGAACAGTAGTTTGAAAGTTTGAAAGTTTGAAAGTTTATTAGATTTCTATACCACCCTTCTCCCAGGGGACTCAGGGCGGTGTACAGCCATATTAAAACACATAAATTTATAAAATTTAAAACCAATTAAAATCAAATATATAAAATTTGGCCCACAAATTAAAACACACATACGCCCATTTTAAATTCATATTAGGCCAGTCCAGCTTGCTGAAACAGAAGGGTCTTAAGGGCGCAGCGAAAAGTACGCAGGTCGGGGCTAAGACGAAGCTCTAGGGGCAGCTCATTCCAAAGGGCTGGTGCCCCCACAGAGAAGGCTCTCCCCCTGGGTGTCGCCAGTTGGCATTGTTTGGCCGACGGCACCCTGAGGAGCCCCTCTCTGTGGGAGCATATTGGCCGGTGGGAGGTTGTTGATGGCAGAAGGCGGTCTCGTATGTACCCCGGTCCTAAGCCATGGAGCGCTTTAAAGGTGGTGACCAACACCAGTCGAAAGACCAACGGGAGCCGAGTACGATTCAAGTGGTGTCAAACTCACAGCGTCATGTTGTCGTCACGAGACGTGTCACGACTTTTTTCCCCTTCACTAAATTGGGGGTGAGCCTGGCCAGGCCTCCAGTCCACAGGCTGTGAGTTTGACACCCCTGATATATAATAATAATAATAATAATAATAATAATAATAATAATAATAATAGACATAGAACATAGAATAATTGTTCTGACCTAGGCTTCTTGAGACAGTAAAAAGCACACGCTTAGTCCCAAAAACCCTCTTTTTATTTCAACGGCTGTGAATTATATTCATTCACAGTCCGTAATGAGTCACAAATAGTTTGTAAAGAGTCCAACAGAAGTCTGCCACAGTCCTTCGGGATAAGGCTGATAAGCACCCACCTTTATCTCCCTTGACACGCTGCCAAAGACCTAATTGGCAATTAGCTTTGCAAGGCCACACAGAGCACAGAATCAAAAAGGAGCTTCCTGCAAAGGCTCGCATGCCTTTGCTCCACCTTTATGTCTTATGGGAGGGCCAGTCATCTCCAAGCCTAATCCCGAGTCGCTCCTTTTGTCTTAACTGTTCTTGCCTTCTGGCAGCTCTGCACATGCGTGCATTGGGAACAGACTCCCCGTTCCTCTGCCTCGCTGACGTCAGCCTCTGGAAGGTCCAGAGTCAGCACATAACTCCCAGATGGCCCGGACCCCATCTCTGCCTCTGATGCAGAGCCCTTGTCTGAGCCTTCCTCGGACTCCAGGACTGGTCTATGTTCCTCCCCAGACACCTCACTGTCCGACTCTGCTGCCAGCTCCACAAGCTGCCGGCGGACCACAACAATAATAGCATTGGAAGGGACCTTGGAGGTCTTCCATTTCAACTCCCTTTCCATGGCAGGTTATACCATTCCAGACCAATGTCCAGTCTCTCCTTGAATACCTCCAGTGATAGAGCACCCACAAATTTTGGAGGCAAGCCATTTCATTGACTCATTGTCTTCTCCATCAAGACATTTCTCCTTAGTTCTAGGCTGGATCTCTCTTTAATTATCTTGCACCCGTTACTTATTCTCTTGCCCTCATGTGCTTTGGAGAATAAGTTGACCCCTCTTTTCTGTGACAGTCCCAAATGGGTGTTCTTTCCCTGAAGCCACATCTGAAAATTACGTTTCTCACATCTTCTACCCCAGGGGTGTCAAACTCATGTTGTCACGTTGTCATCACATGACGTATTGTGACTTTTTCCCCCTTCGCTAAAACGAAGGGGTGGGTGTGACCAGCATGTGATGTATCTGGCCCAAGGGCTGCGAGTTTGTAGAAACCCTGTTCTACGGCGACATGGAGGGTACAAACAGTTGCTCCTTATTTCTGTCCTAACAGAATCCAAAACTCCTTGGGTTCCATAGGAAAGAAAGTTGTGCGATAATGTCTCTTCCTCTTACGATGATGATGATGATGATGATGATGATGATGATGATGATGATGATGATATCCATTTAGCCATGTCCAACACTTGATGATTCTACGGGCCATGTCTTTCCACATCTTCTGAACTTGCACTACTTCGTTGACTTGGTCAATGCTCTGGCTGACGCAGCTTTGATGGTCCCCAGCCACAGACTCTCTTTCTGGATGAAGCTATGTCTTCAGAAATGCTTGGTTGAAGAGCATCAAGAGAGAGACAGCAATAATTCATCACCGTTAAGTGTGACAACCTCATTTTTGTACGCACCTGCAAACTTACAAATCTGGCTTGTTTCTGAACTCCATTAACTATCTTCCCAACCTTGACTACATCACCGTAAACAGGTGATGGCATCAGCTGTCAGGTGAGGTGAAAATCTTTTTCCGCAGACGTTCCCTGCCATTTATAGCTTTTGGGATACAGATAAATATACTGCCATGCTGCCATTTAGCTTCTGTTTAGAATAAATGTAGTTTAAACATGAGGATGTTCTGAAAACAATAAACAATACTACATAGACCAAAACATAGATGTCCTTGTTAATGGTCTCATCTCTTACTCTTCCTTTTTTGGTTTGCAATAATGATATCTTAGCAAGTTGATGAGGCCATAAATTTTCTGATTACCACTTTGGGACAAATGGTTCAGAACAGAGTAGAATTTTGTACATTTTTGCATTAAAAACAATGTCATCCCTTCAGACACATACGATCAGGTTATTGCTTCCTTATATTATGCATCATTAGATTGAGTAGATGTTTTCACAGCAGTTCCCTTTATTGGGAAACGATTGGAATTAAGAACGGAATTATGATTATTATTACTACGACTACGACTATTCTTATGGTGGCTATTTTAACATTTTTTGGCTTACCAGCTTCTTTATTCAGCTCAGAAATGTGCACATCACAGAACATTTTTTTGTTTTAAAAGAAACATCCATGTGTTATTTTGGGAGACAGTTGCTCCCAAATTGGATTGAAAAATTCAGTTCTAGTTTGTGAAATTGGGCTTACAGAGTCCCTTCATTTATCCTGTGAATTTTACTCTGATTTGAGACAAAGTCGTTTCCCTTTCGTTTAAAAACAAAACAAAACACTGGGATGGTGTTTTATATAAATTATCTGGCAGATGACCCGAAAGTCCCTGGCCAGATTGCAATTTTTTGTGTGCTATCTACAAAGCTTTGGTCTAGGAAGGTCTTCCCTGTGGGATGAGTATGCCTAATTTTGATGTTGTTGTTGTTAGTCACGAACAGTTGTTGTTGTGTCCGACCCATTGAGACCCCATGGACAACGTTCCTCCAGGCCTTCCTGTCCTCTACCTTCCACATAGTTCATTTAAGCTCACACCAACTGCTTCAGTGACTCCATCCAGCCACCTCGTTCTCTGTCGTCCCCTTCTTCTTTTGCCCTCAATCGTTCCCAGCATTAGGCTCTTCTCCAGGGAGTCCTTCCTTCTCATTAGGTGGCCAAAGTTTTTGAGTTTCATCTTCAGGATCTGGCCTTCTGAAGAGCAGCCAGGGTTGATCTCCTCTAGGACTGACCGGTTTGATCACCTTGCAATCCAAGGGACTCACAGGAGTCTTCTCCAGCACCAGAGTTCAAAGGCCTCCATTCTTTGGCGCTCAGCCTTCCTTATGGTTCAACTTTCACAGCCATACATTGCAACTGGGAAAACCATAGTCTTGACTCTTTTGTTGGCAGGGTGATGTCTCTGCTTTTTAGAATGCCGTTTAGATTTGCCATAGCTTTCCTTCCCAGGAGCAAGTGTCTTTTAATTTCTTGGCTGTAGTCCCCATCTGCGGTGAACTTGGAGCCCAGGAAAATAAAATCTGTCACATGGACCAAATTCTATGAATGTCTGTCACCGCAGGTAATGATTGTTCTGGTCTACAACCATAACATAGGCAGTCCGCAATTCACACCCATAAATGGGACCGAAATATTCACTGTTGAGTGGTACAGTCATGATGTAAGGCATCATGATAACACACCTGATTTACAATCTTATTTTCCCCCACAGTCATTTAGACATCCTGTGACCCTGACTTGCGAATTCCTGCTGGTTTCCCCATTGACTTTGCTTGTCAGAAGCCAGGTAGGACGGTTGCAAATGGCAATAACATGAACCTGGGATTCTGCAACCATCCTAAATATCCCCTTGCCAAACATGCAAACTTCAATCAGGGGACGCTGCAATAGTCATAAGTGTAAGGACTAGTTTTAAGACATTTTTTCAGCTGTATTGTAACTTTGAATGGACACTAAACAAATGGCCATAAACGGAATGGAATGGAATGGAATGGAATAGAATAGAATAGAATAGAATAGAATAGAATAGAATAGAATAGAATAGAATAGAATAGAATAGAATAGAATAGAATAGAATAGAATAGAATAGAATAGAATATTGGAATGAAGGGTAGGGTAAGGTAGGGTAGGGTAAGGTAGGGTAGGGTAGGGTAGGGTAGGGTAGGGTAGAATAGAATAGAATAGAATAGAATAGAATAGAATAGAATAGAATAGAATAGAATAGAATAGAATAGAATAGAATAGAATAGAATAGAATAGAATAGAATAGAATAGAATGATAAAGTTAGAAGGGACCTTTGAGGTCTTCTAGTCCAAGCCCCTGCTTAGGCAGGAAACCCTACACCACTTCAGACAAATGGTTTTCCAATCTCTTCTTAAAAACTTCCAGTGTTGGAGCATTCACAACTTCTGCAGGCAAGTTGTTCCACTTATTAATTGTTCTCACTGTCAGGAAATTTCTCCTTAGTTCTAAGTTGCTTCTCTCCTTGATGAGTTTCGACCCATTGCTTCTTGTCCTGCCTTCTGGTGCTTTGGAGAATAGCTTGACTCCCTCTTCTTTGGGGCAACCCCTGAGGACTATTTGTTGTGCTGGAAATTATAATTTCAATCCAATTCTTTATTATGGTCACAGACCAGCACACACAAAAAATTAACATTAAAATAAAGCAAAACCGAACAGGACTAAACAGAACAAGGCATATTAATATAGCAATAGCAATTGATGGTAAAATCAAGGGCGGAGGGGAGACGACACCAAAATCTGCCTAATTTTACAGGCAGCGTAACAAAACTTAGCTACGTTCAGAGAAAGTGAATCATACTAATCCGACAACGGTAGTTTTACATAAAAAATAAAGAGAGTTCCTGGGATATTAAATTATTATGAGTATGTGAGTCCCTATAGAGCCGTGATGGTGAACCTATGGCATGCGTGCCGAAAGTGGCACATGAAGCCATGTTGCCCGGCATGTATGGCCTTGCCTGTTTGTCTTCTGAGTTTCTGGCACGCATACGTCGTGCACAGCTGTGTCAAATACCGGTGCGCGCACACGCAACAGCCAGCTGATTGTCGGGTGTGCAGGCATGCCAGAACCTGGAAGTTTGGCTTTTCCAGAGCGCGATCCCTTCATGTGCGCGGTAGTGTCAAAACCCAGCCTGCGCATTCACGCCAGCCAGCTGATCGTCAGGCACGCATGCGCGCTAGAACCCGGAAGTTCGGTTTTTCCGGAGCACGGCCCCAACGAGCGTGCACACACGCACGCGACGTTTCTGTGCAACCTTCTCGGCATCCCTGCTAGAGGGAGCAGGGAAATTATAACTGGAACAGCAGCATCACTTCGATAAAGGCACTAGATCCGAGGGATGTTATCCTCTCCTCTTCCAGCTCATGTGAAGGTTTTGTAGAAAAGGCAAACCTGTTGTTATATTCATAGATTATATTCACCGAGCCCTGAAGGGAGCTTCAATTCTTTTTTGCATGTCAGCAGAACTGCTAGGACTGGACAAGGATCATATGGGGAAAAATGTACAGCCGTTCTTCCATAAAGCTTTCTCAAATCCAGCATAAGTAACCAAATTTTAAAATGCACGTTATGATACGGCTGGGTCTCCTAACTGTTTTAATGCCTGAAACGCAGCTCTCTTGGGCTTAAAACAGAAGGCTGGATTTGCCTAACCCAGCCCTACTCAGATGACATGCTATCTACAGCTTTCAGTTAAACATAACTAAATGTGTGCGGTATGACTTTTCTGAATCAACCTCCATCGGTTCGACACTCAACCGCCATCCCTTGAAAGAAGAAATCACTTCTTTCACACTGATTGTGTCATCTTCTTTGCGATTTCCACCCACGCTGAGCAGGGAAACAAGTTTAAGTATAATGACTTATGAGCAAAGAATCAATCTGAACTTCCTCCAGGGGTGAATAAATCCATCTTTCCAAGACCATAAATAGCTGATCGAAGGAAAACAAATTCCACAGAGGTTAACCTAAGTAGAGTCAGGCAAATTCCCTGCATGTGATTTAGGAACATCTGGTTTCCTCTGCTGCAGGGCCCCACCCGTGGTTACTAAAGAACTATCTTCTTTTTTAAGATATGGTAAAGGAGTGGATTTCTGCCTTTGCTAATCTGCTACTCAGGTTTTTTGTTTTTTTTTAATAGCATAAGGATAAACTGTCAGTTGAAAGATTTCCTAACTGTGTTTTTCTCACCACTAGCTTCTTTATAAGGGGATGCGATGGCTCAGTGGCTAAGGCGCTGAGCTTGTCGATTGAAAGGTCGGCAGTTCAGCGGTTTGAATCCCTAGTGACACAAAATGGGGTGAGCTCCCATTACTTGTCCCAGCTTCTGCCAACCTAGCAGTTCGAAAGCACGTAAAAAATGCAAGTAGAAAAATAGGGACCACCTTTGGTGGGAAGCTAACAGCGTTCCGTGCACCTTTGGCATTTTGTCATGCTGGCCACATGTCTACGGAACAGACAGTGCTGGCTCTTCGGCTTAGAAACTGATATGAGCACTGCCCCCTAGAGTCGGGAACGACTAGCACATATGTGTGAGGGGAACCTTTAGCTTCTTTATTTTAAAAAATATATCTGACAGAGTTGCAATTACTCTGCAAATGGAGAATGAAGAGGTTGTCCCTAATGAAGATCCAGATGTCCATGGTCAAACAAAGCCATGAGTTGCTGATTAATATTCATAATTATTCTTCATAATTATAGATTCCTCACTTAGGAACTTCCAGAAGAATATCTAGAATTTGATTTAAAAAATAATAATAAGTAAAAGCAGAGATAATTCCCCTCAGAAACACTTTTGTGATGCAAACACATACCAAGTATCCATAAAGAGAAGGCCAAGGTGGTACGGCATTAATATAAACAATTCTATTGTGGTTATGAAAACCAGCAGCATTTCTGTTTCCTATTTCCTAATGGTGCAAATTTGTTGTGAAATTTGAAGGGTCAAACAAATTAACCTTTTTGGAAAGGCATTTAAATAAATCTGGGCATCACAATGGCTTTTTCTATTTGAATAAACTTTCCTCACATCTTTGCATTTTCTGCGTGGCTTCGATGAAATGGTTTCCAAAATAGAAACATTAAAAAAGAAAAAAGAAATATGCTGTTCTTGACATAAAAGGCCGAACAATGAAGAATAACAGAAGACAATGAGAATCCGCTTATAGAATATCCAAAGGATAAACATGGATGGAACAAATTTCTACCAAACAGTGTCATTTTCGCATTAACTTATTCATAAATTCATCCTGTTTTCCCATGGAATTACACTCTGTGTGTGAGTATGTCAGTATAGTGGTTAATATGTTGGACTAGGGTTGAAAAAATATTATTATTATTATTATTATTTATTAAATTTGTATACCACCCTACTCCCGAAGGACTCAGGGCGGTGAACAGCCAAATAAAATACATATAATACAAATGTTAAAAAACCATTAAAATACAATTAAATAATTGGTCCAGAAAACGAAATTTAAAACACCCCAATTCATAAGACAAATTTAAAATTTAAAAAATTTAAAAATTTTAAAAAAGTTTAAAAGAGAGGTTAGGCCGGGCCTAAAGTATAAAGAAACTATATACAATAGTGGCCAAAATTGTGGAAACAATTGAATGCAATGCTTTTTAACCTTTGTTTGAGAAATAAAAGTGGCTTTTTTTTTTTTGTCGAATTCTAGATTTTAGGCCAAATTCCTGCACTGTGCCAAACAGTCCTCGCACTCAACATTGCCATTTCATCTTGTATACACCCAGATGTTTGTCTTCTGTCACATAGGCACAGCCTCTTAATTCTTCTATCATCACTTGCTGTTGTGCACCTTTTCCTGCCTTTACCGGTGTAGTTTTGTAGCAATTGAGTCTCCTTATACCTCTTCAAAAACTTAGAAATGCCACCTTTGGTTAAGTTTCCACCAATTTATCTTCTAATTTCTTTATAACTGTGGCCTTGTTCACTTAATAATACTATTTTACATCACCTTCTGGGTGACCAGTCAACTCTTTGCACCATTACTTTAATTTTATTACATTTTACAAACTCACTAAATGAAAGAACACAAAAAAACCCAACCAACTTGATAGCCATCACATAACATGCTGACAAATGTCCTCCTCTCAGCTTCAATACATGACATCAATAACTGAATCCTACTGTGATCTGATTGGCTCATTGCCAAAACAAGATGACATCTGATTGGGTCTCTAAACACTCATGCTCATTGGCTACAATCAGATGAAGGAAAGCTACCTGATATCAACCTAAGCAACCTAAGCAAGATATCAACCTAAGCAAAAAATAACATGTTTTCTGGTTATTTGGCCATACCTTTTCATAGAATACAGATAATTGCACAACCTTTGTTGCATTACATTCTTGATTAAATTATCTTTCCATTGATATATAACTTTATAGTACTACTCCAAAAACTGTGGTGTTATTAGCCATCAAACCTCAAAAATACACTTTTCCCAAAAGGTTTCCACAATTTTGGCCACTACTGTAGTTACTTATTAAGTATTAAAATGGAAGATGAACACGTGAAAGAAACAATGATAGTATTGGCAAAAAACTTTGGATATACTATAGAACTAGACAAATGGCAAAAACTTTGGGATAGGAACTATAAATTGACAATGGGCACCTCATATAAGGAAAACCTATACAAGATGTTTTACAGGTGGCACTTGCCACCGGCAAAGCTAGCAAAGATGTTTAAAAATATGTCCGCCACATGTTGGAAATGTAATGTGGTAGACATGTGTGAAGGCAAAAAAATGTCAGAGTTTCTTGCAAAAATCAAATCCAGAAACACACACAGATAAACTGATGCAGCAGTATTCATTAACTTCTTTATATTCACAATAATACATGAAGTAAATTTACAATACCAATAGCAGATTCACTGTTTCATTTCAGCTGAGCAGACAGTATGCACACTGATTAAGGTTTCGTTTCTCTGCACAGAATCAGAAGCTGCAGACTAAGACACACCCTGGCTCCAGTCTGTCTCAGCTCCCAATTGGCTGATTTAGTTGCTATGCCTATTCATTGGCTGACCTTCTTACCATGTCTTCCCAGTCATGAATATTCTGACAAAAAAATCTGGACAAAAATACATATGTGGTTAAAAAAGATAATTAAGCAACATATAGATCTAAAGCCAGAAATATTCTTGTTAGGTATAATACCAGAAAGTTACAACAAAGGGACTACATATTTAATACTTCATGTGTTGATGGCAGCGAGAATTGTATTTGCATAATATTGGAAAAATGAGGACACCCCACCCCAGATGAAAATATAATTCAGAAAATATTAGACTGGCAGTGATGGATAGATTGACATTAAAAATAAAAGATAAAGCAGACACAGAGTATTACTCAACATGGGATATGTTGTACCAGTGATTAAATATAAGAGGTAGAAATTAGGAGAAAGACTATTACTATGTATGAGATGAGTTGGAGGGACGCGGTGGCTCAGTGGCTAAGATGCTGAGCTTGTCGATCGAAAGGTTGGCAGTTCAGCGGTTCGAATCCCTAGTGCCACGTAACTGGGTGAGCTCCCGATACTTGTCCCAGCTTCTGCCAACCTAGCAGTTTGAAAGCACGTAAAAAATGCAAGTAGAAAAATAGGGACCACCTTTGGTGGGAAGGTAACAGCGTTCTGTGTGCCTTTGGCATTTAGTCATGCCAGCCACATGACCACAGAGATGTCTTCGCACAGCGCTGGCTCTTTGGCTTTGAAATGGAGATAAGCATTGCCCCCTAGAATCGGGAACGACTAGCAAATATGTGTAAGGGGAACCTTTACCTTTATTTTTATCTAAGATGAGCTATTATGACTATGATTATAAATAAGTTGATGAAGATGATGATGATGATGATGATGATGATTACAATTTTCATTATTTCATTATTATCAGAACATTTGTTATATCTCTGTAAAATGAAATGGACACAAACAATACCCTGTTTTCAAAGTATCTATGCATAATTAAAATATTTTTTTAAAAAAAATTGGATTAGGATTGGGAAGGCTGAGATTCTAGTTACAGGAACTAATTGAGTGGCCTTGGGGTCAGTTCCCTTTTCTTAGCTAATCTACTTCACCGGATTGTTGGGTTGATGAAATGGAGACACATTCCCAAGGAAGCTGTTGTGGTCCACCAGCACCCTGTGGAGCTGGCAGCGGAGTCAGACAGTGAGGAGGTTGGGGAGGACAACGGACTAGTCCTGGAGTCTGGGGAAGGCTTGGATGAGGGCTCTGCGTCAGAGGCAGAGATGGGGCCAGGACCATCTGGGAGTGATGCGCGGACTCCAGAGCCTCCAGAGGCGGACAGCAGAGAGGCAGAGAAACAGGAACAGCCTGTTCCTAGTGCACGCATGCAAAGAGCTGCCAGAAGGCTAGAGCAGCTGAAGCAAAAAGGACGACTCAGGAGTAAGGCCAGAAGATGATTGGCCTCTCCCATAAGGCTTAAAAGAGCAGCAACGAGCCGTTGGATTCTTTGTAGAAAAGCAACGTTGATTCCAGTGCTTCTTGTCAGCGTCTCTTGAACTTTGTGGGATTTTTGCCAAGAAAAGCCTTTGGCAGGTTGCCAAAGACATCAAAGGTTGGTGATAAAGCCGAAGAATTGATTTTGGACTAAAGCTGAGAATGAATTAATTCTCAGCTGTTTTAATCAAATAAGTTTGTTCAGGACTGAATTGTGTTTGGTAATCATTACCTGGGCCTCGGTCACAAGAGAAGCTGCCTTGAGGTCTCGGCTGGAAGGAAGGCAGAATAGACGTCTGACAAATATATAAACAACGAAGTCAACAGACGAGCAAATTCTCATTTTATATAAGCATGGAGTTTGTATTTTTTGAGGTCCAGTTTGTATATATTTATCTTTTCTGCTAAAATAAACACTTCTGATCCCCCCCCCATCTTAAAATGAAGAACTGGACCTGTTGTAATCATAAATGAGAATTATATCACAACTGCTCAGACATGTTTTCTGATTGGGGCAGCTTCTCAGCCCTAGCAAATCAATAAATCATTTGGAAATGTCTGAGACCGGATGGCAGAATTATGTTCCCAATGTAGTTGAATGGATTTTGCCTCTACACAGTTCAAAGCCCATAAGAACCTTGATGATCTGGGAGGAGGGATAGCATAAAACCTGCCAGACAAACTTATTCTTCCAATAACTTCCTAGTAAAAGATATTTATGATAGGCTGCCAATGGTCAAAGTAAACCTCCTGACCCTTTCTTCCTTACCTGGCTAGCAGAGGAATTCTTACCAAGGACTGGTCTTCTCCCTTTCAGTCCAGGAAAAAAAGGGGAGAGGGAAAAAAGAGAGAGAAGTTTTAGAGAGGAAAAAAAAAATTCTCTGGATTTTCCTTTCTATCGAGCTACTGGAGCTGCCTAAAGTGAAAATAATTATTTCTTCCAAGCATGAAGCCAGACAGAATTAACAAGCTTTAGACAGACTGAAGTAGGGAAGTTAAAAATCAAATCAGAGATTAGTGTACAGGAATGTTCTAGCAAGTGAACCTCTTCGAGAGCTAATATGTGCCTGCAGTGGGGACTTTTTGAATCTTTTTCCCACAGCTTTACCATGTAATCATATAGGAGGCTGGCATGCTTGGAAAACAAACGCGACTTGGATTTATGGAAAGATAACCACAGTGATTTGTGGAAAGATAACTGTGATGGCTCAAGTGGTTAAAGATGAGATCTGACAGCCTGGGTTCGAGACCCGAGGTCTGTGCAATGGGGTGAGCTCCCGTTCCTTGCTCCAGCTCCTGCCCAACTAGCAGTTTGAAAGCATGCAAATGCAAGTAGATTAATGTTCTATGAAGATTCTCAGTCATTCAGGTCGTGGTTGTCCCAAAGGTGCTGTTTCAAGAGTCAACTGGACTTTCTGGTTATTCTTTGAAGACGTTTCGCCTCTCATCCAAGAAGCTGAAGCTGTTCGGTTGAGAAATGAAACATCTTCAAAGGAAAACCAGAAAGTTCAGTTGCTTCTTGAAAAAGCACTTTTGGGACAAGTAGATTAATAGGTACCCCTTTGTTGGGAAAGTAAGAATGTTCCGTGTGCCTTTGACATATACTCGTGCTGGCCACACGACCATGGAAATTGTCTTTGGATAATTCATCCTTCATCCAAGAAACAGAGATGAGCACTGTGTCCTAGAATCAGACAGGGAAACCTTTACCTAAGCCTGTATTATTACAGTACTGGCCAAAATTGTGGAAATCTTTTAGGAAAAGTGTATTTTTGAGGTTTGATGGCTAATAACACCACTTTTTTTGGGGGGGGGGGGTTCAAGATAATCCTATTCCACTACTGGAATGGCCTGGGAATAGCCCAGACCTTAACCCCATTGAAAATCTATGGAGCCGACTAAAGAAACTTGCTAGTCAGAAGCGACCCAGCAATCAAACCCAGTTAATAGAAGTAATCCTTCAATCTTGGTTTCACATTATAACAGCTGCAGAACTAAAAGTCTTGGTTCTCTCCATGGGAAGATGTTGTAAGGCCATAATTCATACTAAAGGTTACCCAACTAAGTATTAACTGACATGGTGATCATTTTTGTATATCTCATTTTTTCTATGGTGATTATTTTTGTATATCTCATTTTTTCTACGTGTTTCACTTTTCTTCTTTATACTCTAACTGCTATTCTAATAGCAAATCCTTCCTAAAAGTTATTGCATTACATTCTTGATTAAATTATCTTTCCATTGATACTGTATATAATTTTATGGTACTACTCCAGGGGTGGGTTCTAATTTTTTTTACTACCAGTTCTGTGGGCGTGGCTTATTTTGTGGGTGTGGCTTGGAGGCCATGTGACTAGGTGGGCATGGCTAGCTGGTCAGAGTCATTTCTGGAAGGTCCTCGCACTTACGACCAGTCCTCGCACTTACGACCCGACTCATTTGTTTGCTTTTAACACTGATCAGCTGTAGGGCGGCCCTTTGAAGCCCCGCGGCAAGAGTTTAAACAGTTTTTTTCCCTCTAGTCATCAGCTGGGAGTCAGGAGGCAGCAATAGATTGGGGGTGGGACCAAATAAAAGGTAAGGATAACGTGGGAGGGTGGGAGGGTGGGAAGCCGAGGGGGGGAGAACCGGTTCGGTGACATCATATCATCACCGCTACCGGCTGGGCCGAACCGGACCGAACCGGGAGGAACCCACCACTGTACTACTCCAAAAAAAAGTGGTGTTATTAGCTAGTTTTAGAAAATACACTTTTCCCAAAAGGTTTCCACAATTTTGGCCACTATTGTATTTATTTTACTAATGGTAATGGGGCCATGATCCCAGAGGACTCTAGGAAAATAAGGTATGCCTAATATAATCACTCAAGGATCAGTTCCTTAGCATCAGGGAGCCTTATGCCTTAGGAGACCATGGACAAAACAATGAAGCATCACTATGGAAAGAGTGCATCAACAGGATACCAAACAGATCAGGGGTGGGTTCTAAAAATTTTTACTGCCAGTTCTGTGGGCGTGGCTTATATACAACTTGCAGAGCTGTACCGGTGTACCCATTTGTTTTTGGAGGCACCGGTCTACCACCACACTGCCTTTTAACACTGATCAGCTGTAGGGCCCTTTGAAGCCCCGCGGCAAGAGTTTAAATAGTTTTTTTTTCCTTCTAGCCTATCAGCTGGGAGTCAGGAGGCAGCGAATAGATTGGGGGCGGGGCCAAATAAAAGGTAAGAATAACGCGGGGGCGGGCAGCTCCCGAACAAAGAGAACCGGTTCGATGATGTCATATCGTCACTGCTACCAGCTCGGCCGAACCGGGCTGAACCAGGAGAAACTGACCACTGAAACAGATACATTTTTATTTGTATTTAAACAGATATTTGCATTTTTATGGCTACATGTAATCCTCAAATGACGATGGCAACTGAGCCCAAAACCTTTTTTTGCTAAGCAAGACATTTATTAAGAGAGTTTCGTTCCATTTTCTTGCCACCGTCGTTAAGTGAATCTGGCTTCCCCGTTGACTTTAGCAAAAGGTGATTATATGACCTTGAGACCCTGCAGTTGTTAAGTGTCTGACTTTTGATCCTGTGACCATGGGAATGCTATAAATGCTCGTAAATGTGATCCTAAATCACTTTTTTCAATGCCATTGTAACTGTTGTGGCCCGCCAGCGGCCTGTGCAGATTGTTGCTGATCCCAATGATGAGGAGGCTGGTGTGGTAGTACACCAGCAGCCTGTGCAGCCGGCGCTCGAGTCAGACAGCGAGGAGGCTAAAGAGGATGTGGTGCCAGAGGCAGGGATTCAGTCAGGGCCTTCAGAACCTCCAGAGGCTCCTTTAAGTGAAGAGGATGAAGAGGAGGAGCCTCTTCTCGATGCACGGGCGCGCAGAGCTGCCAAAAGGCAGGAGTGGTTCCTCAGGAGGTGGTTTCCTCGAGAGTAAGGCTTGGGGCTAATTGGCCACTCCCTTAGCCTATTTACGAAAGAATGCAGCTTGCAACAAACTGCAGGAAACAACTTTAGTTCGCTAATCATCGTGTTTGGGATTTCTCTGCAACCTGGTTTCTGGGCTTTCTGCCAACTCCAGTAAGACTCTGACTACTTTATCTGTGGAATTCTGGCAGGCTGTTAAGAATGCTTATTAACAGCCGGCATTTGCTAAAACTGCGTTATTTGAGTAAACCAAGTTTTGAGTTTGTATGTGCTGTGTTCTTTGGGATCCGTAGCTGGGGCAGAACAGTAACTTTGCTCACTAAATGAACGGTTGTACGTAAGTCAAAGACTACCTGTATATGATTCTTCACATTGGATAATTCTATTCCTGTTGTGGCCCCGCCCTCTGAGCCTGTCCCATCGGAGGAAGAAAGCTCCGAGCATGAGGAAGAGGAGTCAGCCAGGCCTCCCTCTCCAGGCCCCTCCCCTCTGGCATTGTTTCAAGTGCCGGCTGAGGGAGAGGAAACAGCTGATTCGAGTCAAAGTGATAATGAAACATCATTCCTGGACGCACGCCTTCGAAGGCGTGATAAACGTTTGCAGCAGCTTGGGAGGCGTGCTAGGGATTAGAACTGAGTCACTGGACCACACCCCAGAGACTATATAATAGAGGGTAGTGGTCAAAGGATCCTTGTGACGAACAAAGCAAAACCTTGGAGTCACTAAAGCCTCGTCCGGAACTGCTGGGAGGAATATTATTTCTGTTTGGACTTTCTTGAACGTTCGTATCTTATCTGTCTGTTTGTGAAAATAAAGGCCCTTGGCAGACGGTGTGTCTATCGCTGCCAAGTCGGAGATAAGACCTGGGTGCGTTCCAAAGTGTTTCCTTAACCCTCGACTGGCTGTGTGGGTGTGTGTGTGGGTACAGGGACAGATCAATTCCTTTCCAAACCCTGACAGAGCTCTTGGCCTAGCCAGTACTACAAAACAAAGTTTTTTCCGTGATGTCATTTCTATTTTTTTTTTTGTTGTTCCAGTTTAGGTCTATTGGTTACTGCCAGCTGCCATATCTAACGCAGTACAGCCTTCTACCAGGGCTAATGGAAATTTCTTTTTGCTAATTTAATGGATTTTGGTCTCCAGACTATTTCTGTGCTTAGTCCAAAATAACACACACATGTTGTCAACATTGATTTATACAAAGAGCTAATATAGGAGGTGCAGAACATTGTAGATGCACACACCACAGACCCACATTAAGGGTGCAGCAGCCCTGTTATTTATATTTCTGTCCCGTTTATTCCCTGGTGGTTGGACAATCTAATAAACTCTTAGGCTGAAATTACTCCAGAGAACATGAAATCTGGGCTCTAGCTTGCAATGCGGATAAACAAACAACAGGTGCAAAGCTTGTTTTGTTATCCAGGACTTGTTTTCATTATAAACTCAAGAATCCTTAGCCTGAAACTCTTACTCCATGTATTGAATAATGAAATGTGTTTTTTTTTTCCCCAAGTTTATGTCTTATTTCTTCACCAATTGCCAAACCAGGAAGATGGGTAGTTCTCGGGGACATCCTAAGAAATTGATTGCTTTCACTCTGCTGTAGTTTCAGTGGGAAAAAAAAGCTTTTCTTATTTTGCAGTAGCAACATTTTTCCTCCTCTTTTTAAAAGGTAAAGCTGAGACTTGATTTGATTTTTTTTTTTCTCCCCATCTAGATTTATTGTTTTGACATTCCCATCTAATGATTAACCAAGCCTGGCCAAACTTTACTTCTGAATACAGAAAAGGTCATCCAGATGTAAGACCATGAGAAGGAGCCTTCCAAAGTCCCCTGTTTGTAGGTTCATTCTTCGTCTAAGGAAGTTTGATTTCTCGGTGACTTCAATCAAACTTCACTAGACGAAGAATGCAACTTACAGCAGGGGATTTTGGAAGGCTCCTTCTCGTGGTCTTACCAGATGGAGATATCTGGATGACCTTCTCTTCTATTGTTGTGGCCCATCAGCGGTCTGTGTGGATTGTAGCTGATTCCGACAGCGAGGAGGCTGGTGTCTGACTTTTGATCCTGTGACCATGAGAATGCTATAAATGCTCGTAAATGTGATCCTAAATCACTTTTTTCAATGCCATTGTAACTGTTGTGGCCCACCAGCGACCTGTGCGGATTGTTGCTGATCCCAACGACGAGGAGGCTGGTGTGGTGCTACACCAGCAGCCTGTGCAGCCGGCACTCGAGTCAGACAGCGAGGAGGCTGGAGAAGATGTGGTGCCAGAGGCGGGGATTCAGCCAGGGCCTTCAGAACCTCCAGAAGCTCCCTTAAGTGAAGAGGATGAAAAGGAGGAGCCTCTTCTCGATGCACAGGCGCGCAGAGCTGCCAAAAGGCAGGAGTGGCTCCTCAGGAGGATGTCTCCTCGAGAGTAAGACTTGGGGCTAATTGGCCACTCCCTTAGCCTATTTAAGGAGGAACGCCGACTGAAGCAATTTGTAGGGAACAACTTTAGTTCATTCTCCTTCGCGTCTGGATTCTCTGCAAATTGCTTCTGGGCTTTTGGCCAACCTTAGTAAGATTGTGATTACTTTATCTTTGGTTTCTTGTAGGCTGTTAAGAAAGTTTATTAACACCCTTTGTTTGGAAAAGACTGAGTTATTTTAGTAAATTTAAGTTTTGTATAGACTTTGTGTGTGCTGTATGGGGTCCATAGCTGGGGCAGAACATCTATTCAGAAGTAAAGTTGGTCCAGGTTTGATTAATCATTAGATGGAAATGCCTGGATTGCAATCTAGATGGGAAGGAAAAGTTCATGGATATATCCATTCTTTTTTTTTTTTTTTACTGTTCTCCATTCCTTTCCTTTGGTATGGTGTTTGGAATTCCCAGGCTAGCAGAATTTTCTGGTTATCTCTCATTCATGTAATAATTAAACTATTAATTATTCATGTAATACTTAAACTGTTAAACTACTGAAGTTCGCAGATGACACACCAGTGATCGGTCTCATTTGAGACAATGATGAATCCGCATACAGATGGGAGGTTGAACAACTAGCCTCGTGCTGTGACCGCAACAATCTGGAACTGAACACACTCAAAACCATAGAAATGGTGGTAGACTTTAGGAGAAACCCTTCCATACTTCCACCTCTCACAATACTAGACAACACAGTGTCAACAGTAGAGACCTTTAAATTTCTAGGTTCTACCATATTGCAAGATCTAAAATGGACAGCTAACATCAAAAACATCATCAAAAAATCACAACAAAGAATGTTCTTTCTGCGCCAACTCAGAAAGCTCAAACTGCCCAAGGAGCTGCTGATCCAGTTCTACAGAGGAATGATTGAGTCTGTCATCTGCACCTCCATAACTGTCTGGTTTGGTTCTGCAACCCAACAAGACAGACACAGACTTCAGAGGATAATTAGAACTGCAGAAAAAACAATTGCTACCAACCTGCCTTCCATTGAGGACCTGTATAATGCACAAATCAAAAAGAGAGCTGTGAAAATGTTTACAGACCCCTCCCATCCTGGACATAAACTGTTTCAACTCCTACCCTCAAAACAACACTATAGAGCACTGCACACCAGAACTAGACACAAGAACAGTTTTTTCCCCAAATGCCATCACTCTGCTAAACAAATAATTTCCTCAACACTGTCAAACTATTTACTAAGTCTTCACTACTATTAATCTTCTCATCCTTCCCACCACCCATCTCCTTCCACTTATGACTGTATGACTGTAATTTTGTTACTTGTATCCTTACAATTTATATTGATATTGTTTCCTGATTGCTTATTTGTACCCTATGACTATCATTAAATGTTGTACCATAGGATTCTTGATGAACGTATCTTTTCTTTTATGTACACTGAGAGTGTATGCACCAAAGACAAATTCCTTGTGTGTCCAATCACACTTGGCCAATAAAAATTATATTCTATTCTATTAGGCTGAGCCTACTAAGCTCTACTTGGCAAAGCCACACGGAGTCCAGAATCAAACAAAGATGCCAACTGGGAACAGAATTAACATTGCTTTCCTGCAAAGGGCCCACGTGCCTTTACTCCTCTTTTAAGTCTTATGGGAGGGGCCAATCATCTCCAGGCCTTACTCCCAAGTTGTCCCTTTTGTTTTAACTGTTCTTGCCTTCTGGCAGCTCTGCACATGCACGCACTAGGAACAGGATCCTCCTGTTCCTCTGCCTCTCTGATGTGCTGCCTCTGGAGGCTCCAGAGGCAACATATAACTCCCAGATGGCCTGGCCCCATCTCTGCCTCTGATGCAGAGCCCTCATCCGAGCCTTCCCCAGACTCCAGGACTGGCCCTTGATCCTCCCCAGCCTCCTCACTGTCCGACTCTGCTGCCAGCTCCACAGGCTTCTGGCAGACCACAACAGTTCTTTATATGTTTGGAATTTATGGAACTATCCATAAATAATTTGGGGATTCTGAGAGTTTAAAGGTCTGAAGTTTAAAAGAACTGGAAACCATTAAAACAGAAAAGAGCACCTCCCCCGAGGCACCATATTTGCCATCAAGCCCTATAATACAAAGATGTCCTTTAATGGCTACTGCTAAGTGCACTTTTGTTTCAGAGTTGCTCAGTGGTCTGCTCAGATGTGGCTAAATCAAAGTTAATTAGCTATGTCAACACACCTGCCAACATAATTCATACTGCATTAATATTCTGCAAACGTCCACATACTCGGCAGAGATATCTGAAGGAAGTTGGCCATCGTATGTCAGTGGATGACATGGATCACTCATGAGTTGAGAATTTCTTGTACAGTGGGTGATGATGGATGATAGGAGGAAGAGGAAGAAGAGGGAGGGAGAAAGAAATAAGGGAAAAGAAAAAGGGAAAAGGGAGGAAGGGGAGGAGGAGGAGGAGGAGGAGGAGGAGAAGGAGGAGGAGGAGGAGGAGGAGGAAGAAGAAGAAGAAGAAGAAGAAGAAGAAGAAGAAGAAGAAGAAGAAGAAGAAGAAGAAGAAGAAGAAGAAGAAGAAGAAGAAGAAGAAGAAGAAGAAGAAGAAGCTCTATTTCTTGTATATACCTTTTTGGTAGTTAATAAATGCATGATAACATCTATTTAACAAGGATTTCCATATGTTGTATGTATTTCCTTGCTCTTATTAAGTCACTTTGGAAACTTGGCCCCCCAATAGAGAATTGAACAAGAGTTTCAATTGAAGTTGGCAGTTCAGATGCCTACAATTTGGGAAGTTCATGGTGCTTCTAAGAAAGCAACATCCATCATTAAATCTCTCTCCTCTAGTAAACTGCCTAAAATGAACATGTGTGTCCAGGATGTGTGTGTCAGTTTGTTGACATCCTAATTGCCCATTTACACATATTCAGACATTTGGTGAGCACCCAAAGGTTCTGGATCAGTGCCCAAGACTTCCTCTTGGAACTGCCAAAATGCAGAACATAAAGATGTGCTGGAAACAGAGGGGACAAGGAGGAGCGTTGCTACGACAGATTTGCTAGCCTTGGTTCTCTGCCGAAGACCAAGCTTCTGGATGTTTCTATTACAATCCCCTATTTTTAGAAGTTAAAGTTAACAGCTTCAGTATAACGATTTGCTTCAGGGTAAAACTGGTACAGCCTTTGTCCAGGAGAAACATTTCAGGAAAATAAAAGAGGACCCATTTGTGGACACCTTGTCTCTTCCCTCCCCTCTCTAGAGACCATATGTGCATGTCTGTGTCATCTAAATAGCTTTTTCTCCATTCTGAAAACTATTTAGCTCCTGAATTTACCTGAAATATAATTCCAATAGTTACAGTCCTATAATTGTATAATTGCCACTATACAATAGCTAGCAAATATTACACAGAAAGAGCTCCATTTTTCCTTCTTTCCTCCCTCCCTCCCTCCCTCTCTCCATCTAATTCCTTCCTTCCCTTCCCTCTTTACATCAAATCCTTCCCTTCCCTTCCTCCTTACATGTAATTTCTTCCTTCCTTTCCTTCCTCCCTCCCCACATCTAATTCCTTTCTTCTCTTGCTACATAAAATTCTTCCTTCCCTCTCTACATCAAATCCTTTCCTTCCTTCCCTCTACATCTATTCCTTCCTCCCTCCATCTAATTCCTTCCTTCTCTTCTCCCTACATCTAATTCTTTCCTCCTTCCCTCCATCTAATTCCTTCCTTCCTTCCTTCCTTCCTTCCTTCCTTCCTTCCTTCCTTCCTTCCTTCCTTCCTTCCTTCCTTCCTTCTCATATTTTGCTTAGATTCATCTCACACGTCGATGGATTAAGCACTATCTTCCTTCTAATCCCTTCAGATTCCTCTTTCGTGCTTACTGCTGTCACCTCTCCAAGACAGTTGGTCCCTGATTTCCAGTAATCTCCTAATTCTTGAATCCATGTCAGAGCAAGAAATAAAGGAAAAGTGACATAGACTACAGTGGATCATAGCCAGAACAATTCTTTGATTGAAAGAAGGACATCTGAAAGTCACAGTAGACAGAGCAGTAATGCACTGTAGGCAATGTTATGGTGTGTGTGACCAGAGCCAGGATTTCTAGCATTATTGCAAAGACCATTTGATCTTTTGCATATTAAATCTATTTAAGGCCCTGATCTCTATGTATTTGAGGCCTTGATCTTTATGCCTCATTCAAATGGGGAAAACCTTGATGTAGACTTTATGTAGCATGGTCAAATAAGTTCATGGGGTCATATAAGGATCACTCAAACCCCTTTTTGCAATGGTTACTGGAATTGTAGATTACAAAATAGAAATAAGATTATTTATATTTATACGTGCAATTTTCTCAGAGAGCAGCATGCAAATTTAGGTGACATATCAAGTTTTAGTTCTTCTGAACTTCAGCTATTCTGTTGAGCTTCCATTCCCAACAGCTCTCCTTAGACACACTGAAAACCATGTGGGTGTATTTTTAGGGAATGTGAAATGAAGTGATTTCATATTCCCTTAGAGTTTCTGGTAATGCTATACCTCAGGCCAAGATAAGGAAATAATTATTTGGTTCACTTTATGATGAAACTTTATGTAATTTTGTATGTTCAAAGCAGAAATCTGTTATCCGCTGAAATTTTCAGGGCTTCGAGTAAGCCCTTTTCTAGGTTTGCAAAATAGGTTGGATTATCCACTAATCAATGCAGGTTGAGTTTATAATACGGTCGTCCTCCCTCACACCGGCTAATAAAGATGAAAAGTAAGCAAGGATACCCTATTGTGTTTTAATCTTTAACTGACCTGGTTGTGTTGGGCATAAACAATGGGCATCAAATGTACATAACCCAGAGAAGGTCAACCAAAATATCTACAATATACATTGCTTGCAAACAACAATAAGGCACCAATTCTTGGTTGTTTGGGCAGTCAGACTGTAGGACATCTGCAAACATCATTCTTCAAATAAAACAAATTGGCCAAAAGTGATGTAGCCATGTCATTATTGGAACAAATAAAACAAATTGGCAAAGGCTAATGCCTTCATGCCAATTGATGCACCATGTTCAATGATCTAAATGCAATAGGAAGCTTTCTATTACATCCACATTCCACTGCACAAGATTTGCTAAATCAAGATCACAATTAATGTCTGTCATTAGGAGAAAAAAAATGCATCCAGAAGTTCAAAAAAGAACCAGTACCAAATGGAAAGAACTCAACTTATTTTAAAAAAGGAAGGAAGAGAAACCAAAAATGGTCCATTTCTCTATCTCTGCTTGTGTACCTAAATTCTCCAGATAATTTACACAGTAATACAGGTCCGTTCTGATTACCACGGGATTTTAATGGGAATATCACACAGAAAAATTATAGGTGTAGGTTCCATAAACTTCATTAAAATATATATTGTTTCAATTACAGTAACCAGCAGTTAACTTGTAAGTTTATTTCTCATGGTCCCCAACCCTCAAGTAGAGAGATCTTAATTTTACCTGGATCCCTTTCACAGAAGGAAAATAAATTAAATATTTTCTTCCCCAGGTACTAAACACACATATTATCTTCCGTAAGATTATCAGGCTTAGAATATGTTGGCATTAAGAGAACAATTCTCTTTAATGTCCAGAATTGTAACATCAAATTTTCTCATTGAAAATCAAACATAACAGCTCAGAAACCAGCATTAAGATTTTTTCTTTCCCTAAAGTGGTACATTCTTTATGCTGTGGAATAAACATTCCTCCAAAGCACTTATCAAGAATAACACACACACACACACACCGATGCATTTGAAAGAAAAAATAATAATCTAAGCAGTAAGAGAGCACATAAAAAAGATCTTGTGGCTGACAACCAGCTACTTATGAAAGTTAATCTTCAATAATAATGACTAGTGTCATTAGTCCAAGACTAACACAACCTTGTAAAGATACTTACGGGACCCCCTGCTGCCACCAGTAGCCTCCCACCAGCCGGTACGCTCCTATAGAGAGGGGCTCCTCTGGGTGCCGTCGGCCAAACAATGTTGACTGGCGGCCCCCAGGGGAAGAGCCTTCTCTGTGGGGGCACCTACTATCTGGGATGAGCTCCCCCGGAGATACGGAGGATCCCGTATCTACGCACCTTCCGCCGCACTCTTAAGACCTTTTTATTCCATCAGGCTGGCCTGGCCTAACTGTTTCCCTTTTTTCCCTTTTTAAAACGTAAATTTTAATTCGTTCTTAATTTATTGGGGTGTTTTAAATCTGTCTTCGGCCAAATTGTTTAATTCGATTTTATTCAGTTTTAAATTTTGTATTTATGTTTTTTATCCTGTGGCTGTTCACCGCCCTGAGTCCTTCAGGAGTAGGGTGGTATACAAATCAAATAAAACAAAAACTAAAATAAATATCAGATGAAGTGCATTTTTAAAAAATTCAACAGGTAGCAGATTCTTTCCATTGGGCTAATAATGAGACATATCATCGTCTTCTTTTAAAGACCCCATGATCTCTTGCGGGGTGGAGTCTTGGGCAACTGAATAGAGCTGAATGTTTACTGGCTGGATGCCCTTCCTGTCACCAATGTGGAGATTGTTTCAGCAGATATATTCTCATTGCGCCCAGAGAGAGAAATATCTGCCTCTACCTAGGATCGAACTCACAGCCTCCCTTTTTTTAAAAAAAAAATATTATTTTATTTTTTAAAAAAACAAAACAAATATAAAACATTCCGTCTTCCCTTATGCAGTGTGTCGTCTGGGTACATATGTCTCTGTGCTACATCATTCATCATTTATCACATCTTTCACATTCACATTCACATTAATTTTATAATATGTTAAGTACATTACACATTTAAATATTGTAAAATTCCCCGTTTTCTTCTTAGCATCTTTCAATAATAATACCCTGTTAACATCAAATATCATTATTCTCGTCATACATATACTAACAATTTTCATCTTATTTATAACTCTTTCCTAATATATTTTCTACTTATTTTTGGTCTCCTTCATTTCCAAGCTCCATTTTTATTCTCCAGCCATTGATAAAATACTTCCCATATCATATAATATTCAGTTTGCTCTTTCTCTCTAATTGCTAACGTTAATCTATTCATTTCTGCACATTCTAATATTTTCCTCATCACCTTCGCTTCAATAGGAATCTCTCCAGTTTTCCAATGTTGTGCAAATACAATTCTAGCTGCAGTTAATAAATGAATAATTAAATATACATTCTCTTTATTATAGGTTTCCGGTAAAAGTCCTAAGAGAAATATTTCTGGTTTCAACTCAATACGTTGTTGTATCATCGCTTCCAACTATGTCTTAATTTTTTTTCCAGTACTTCTTTGCTTCTTCACATGTCTACCACATATGATAATAAGATCCAGGTAGTTGGTGACACTTCCAACATTTAATTGATTTATCTTTAATCATCTTTGCCAACCTCGCCAGTGGTAAATACCATCTGTAAAACATCTTACACAAATTCTCTTTATATGCGGTTGACATCATTAATTTCTATTTCCTATCCCACAATTTCTGCCATTTATCCAATTCTATCGTATAACCAAAGTTTTTCGCCCAGGCTATCATTGTCTCCTTTACTTGTTCCTCCTCCAATTTCATACCCAATAGATAATCTATACAATTTCTTTATTGCCCTCTTTTCTGTTCCTGTTCACCTGATTGTGAAGTGAGAGCTCCATCTTTAGGCCACTACACCACTCCGAATAATGAGACATATCTTAATAAGAAAACAAATATATGGGATGAATACACTCATATTATTGTGGCCCGCCAGCAGCCTGCACGGATCGTGGCTGATCCCGACAATGAGAAGGCTGGTGTGGTGTCACGCCAGCAGCCGGCACAGCTGGCACTCACGTCGGACAGCGAGGAGGCTGAAGCGGATGTGATGCCAGAGGCAGAGACTCAGCCAGGGCCTTCAGAACCTCCAGCGGCTCCTTCAAGTGGAGATAGCAAAGTGGAGAAGCCTCTCCTCAATGCTCGAGCATGCAGGGCTGCCAAAAGGCAAGAGTGGCTACTCAGGAGGAGGAGGTCTCCTCGAGAGTAAGGCTTGTGGCTAATTGGCCACTCCCTTAGCCTATTTAAGTCACACACGGTTAGTAAGTTTCTTGCTGGAAACTTGTAATTATCATCAGAGCATTTTTGGAAAAGTCTTATCTAGTTTTCTGGGCTGGTTGCCAACCTTTACTGGACTTTGGTTTATTCTTGCTAGTTAATAAATTTGATAAGGATCGTTGGTGCGTGTCAATATCCTCGGGAATCCGGAGCTGGGGCAGAACACATATGATGAGCAAAGAACAACCAGTACATATGACTCTCTAAATATGTAGATAGTTAATCTTGTAAAGATTTGACCATGCCACAGTTTCTACATTCTATCCCACTTGGTGGTGGTGTTTTTTTTTTTTACTACTAGTTGAAAGTTTTTAAGATTAACCTTGAATGCTCCTTGGCCTCCTATTTTAGTTGAATTCAATAGGGAGTTCTTTCCTTCCCCCCAGAAAAAGAAAAAAAAATCAAAACAAAACATTAAGATCAAATGTTTTCCAACACAGGAGCTTAACAGGCTGGGATCAATCTACCAGCAGCCTTAAGTAACCACAATTTCCATGAAAGCGCTTCTGATTTCATATGTTCCTGACTGAAATAACAAACAGGACTCTGACGTTTTGGAAATAAGTAAATTAATTCCCCCATCAGGCAACCCAAAGTCAAAAGAAAGACAAAGTTCATGAAGAGTATTGGAAGAATGGGCAAAATCTCTATTTCTAATATGCAAAGGACCAGGGGTGAAATTAAAAAATTTCCCCTACCAGTTCGGTGGGTGTGGCTTGTTGGGGGGAGGTCATGTGACTGGGTGTCACTCACATCGAGGAGCTCCTCACCAACCTCTCCCCTGACACATGCAAAAAACAGGCCTGTTTTTGGTGTCCCAAACCCCCCACGCGTCCTCCCCAGGCCCCAGGAGCACTCTGCAGGCCTCCCAAACCCTCTGCGCATCCCATTTTTGCAAAAAATGAGCCTGTTTTTGGCAAAAACGGGACATGTGGGGTGGGATTTCAGGAAGCCAAAAATGGCTGTATTCGGTGTATAAGACGCATCAACATTTCCACCCCCTTTTAAGAAGTGGGGAGTGTGTCTTATACTCCATAAAGTATGGTAGATATTGTGTTCATCATTTGGACGGAAGCTTATAGCTAATCTCCCATCACTGACTATGTCTGTTTCTAATTCTTATTTTTTCCTGAACCTTTGCCTTTCATCCTACACTGTGTAAATTACTGATACATCAACTTTTGTCTCTCCCTAAATCAGAGAACAATAACATGTAATAGAATTTAATCTTATTTTAACTTAATGGAATTATAACTCTCATTATAACGAAGGGGGGATATAACGAAGCAGGAAGATACTGTGGCAAAGAGCAGTCTGAAGTTAAAGGCAGCTAAACATGTCCTAGCTAATCTTCAGAGAGAGATATTTAATGTCTTACAATTACTGTTGTGAAAATATCTTGCTTCAGAATGTAAGCCTTAGATTAATCAGGAAATGCTTTTGCTAAATTCAGAACACTGACAGTCTAAAAACCACTTGCTTCTTTTAAGATTGTTTTGCTTTCAGTGTTTTACACTTCCAGTAAGGAATTTGTCAAATAAATGTGTGTGCGCAGACATATGCATGTCTATCTCTATGTATCCATCCATCCATCCATCCATCCATCCATCCATCCATCCATCCATCCATAATGCTATTCCCTTTCAAGATGCGGAGTTCAGATTAAAAGTATAGAAAGGGGATAAGGAATAGGAAGCCAAAGAAATTTAAAAAGTGAAGTATCTTAATTTACAGATCTATATTTTGGGTTGGATCATACAATCTGTCTAATATACACTGTGAATCGTTCAGGTTCTCCATCAACAAGACAACACATATGAAAGACAAATTGGGTATGTCTAGTGAAAAGAAAGACTGATAACAGTGTTCCAATATTTGAGATGCTGCCACAAAGAAGAGGGGATCAACCCAGTGATGGACTGCCCCCAGTTCAAACCGGTTCTATAGAACCAGTAGTAAAACTGGCGGGAGGCTCCGTCCGCTGACCCTGTTGTCACCAGAAGCGATCTGTGCATGCGCAACCCTGTTGCGAATTGGTAGTAAAGGTAAGTAGAACCCACCCCTGGATCAACCCCTACTCCAAAACACCAGAAGGCAAGACAAGAAACAATGGATGGAAACTGACTGTTGTGACCCCGACTCCTGAGCCTGTCCTAATAGAGGAAGAGGACTCAGAAGGTGATGGGGAGGAACTGACAAGGCCTCCCTCTCCAGGACCCTCCTTTCTGGCAATGCCTCAGGTTCCATCCGAAGGCCAGGAAGAACAGCCTGAGATGTGCCAGGAGGAAGGCATATCGGAGCACCAATTGATAGGGAGCGAGGATGATGAATCCTGGCTTGATCCCAGGCAGCATCAGAGGGAGAAGTGTGCACAGCAATGGAAGAGGCGTGGGAGGGCCAAAGATTGAGCTGAGTCACGGAGCCATGCCCCACCAGGAATAAAAGTGGGTGGGATTGCTCTTCAGGCTTTGTGACGGACAAAGTTAAATCCTGAAAATCACATCGTGATCTCTGAAATTCGGCTTGGATATATTTTGGACTGAACATTGACTAAACTCTTGTCTCGTGGATAATTTGTTGCTCCTAGAATGGACTGAAGATAAGTCCTCTTCTGCTTTATGGGAATGAAAACGGTCTTGGCAGGCATTCGGCAGTTTGCTGCCAAAATCTTGGTCTGTCAAGAATTCTAATCTGTTTACCTAATAAAATATTGGCAGGCGTACTTGGTATTACGTTTGCCTGTGTGAGGAAGGGGGACAGAACCAAGGAAAGAAGCAACCTAGAACTAAGGATAAATTTTCCT
This sequence comes from Pituophis catenifer annectens, assembly GCF_029215685.1. NCBI lineage: Eukaryota > Metazoa > Chordata > Lepidosauria > Squamata > Colubridae > Pituophis > Pituophis catenifer. The sequence goes on from NW_027256884.1 coordinate 6,591,960, forward strand.
ATCAATGGGAACATTTAACCAGTGAAAACAGCTTGCCTTCAGAAGTTGTGGGTGCTTCATCACTGGAGGCTTTTAAGAAGAGGCAGGACAGCCCCTTGTCCGGAATGGTATAGGGTCTCCTGCTTTAAGCAGGGGGTTGGACTACAAGACCTCCAAGGGCCCTTCAATTTTGTTATTGAAGTCCCCAACCCACACATATTTCATGTCACCATCAACATTCATTTTCCATTTCCCTATAAATACATCAAGAAAGCGAGGAGACATCATCATCTGTGCTTTATTTTCTGCTTGTTGTTGAACCATCCACTAAGCATTTTCACACACATTTTACTTCCTACATTTATCATTCTTCCCACATTTGGCAATCTTTGTGTACAGTGCAGCTTTTATCATATTAGAAACTCCTGATACGACCACCTCATACTGGAATTCAGCAGAATATTACATATCTACAATGTCTGTAGTTCTTGGCAAAGTCCCCTGCAGCAAAAATATCACCCGTGAAAATAAGAGAAGAAGACAGAGAATAACGGCTGTTATTAACCGGAACTCAAGTAGAAGATTTTCATTGACATAAGAAATGACATTATCACTGAAGTATACATTTGTTGTTACATACTTTATCTCTGACAATCATCCCCTACAGTTATTCTCAGGTAGCTTCAGCCATTTAAAAGGAAAAAAAAAACTATAATAGCTTTGCTGTACTACTTTAGACATTTTCTTACTGCTCAACTGAATTTAAAAAAAGAAGAAGTTGCATCAATGCTAGTGATGCTATGAAGCCACGCAGCACAAACAGTGGATTCCACAAAGAATGTGGTTCAGTAATAAAAGTTACTAAGGGAGTGATCGTCATCCTTTCACTAAGAACAATGGTGGGTTGCTCCCGGTTTGCCCCGGTTCGGACAAAATGGTAGCGATGGCGGCGGGAGGCTTTGGCCACCTGCCCAGATGTCATCAAAAATGCTCTGTGCATGCGCAAAGTTTCTGCGCATGAACAGAAGCACCGCACACTCGCAAAGCAAACATGTGTTCCTGCGTGCTACCAAAAGCGAACCTGTAGCGCCGGGATTTGAAACTCACTACTGACTAGGAAGTACTGGTCAATGTAAATATTATCTAAGGGTATATTTTATTTATTTATTTATTTATTTATTTATTTATTTATTTATTTATTTATTTATTTATTTATTTTTATTTAATTTGTATACCGCCCTTCTCCAACAGGACTCAGGGCGGTGAACAGCCATGGTAAAAACACAACATATAAAATTTAAAAACAATTTAAAAAACATTAAATTGACTTCCAGCAACAAACTGAAACTTATTCAGTGAAATTTGGAGGTTCCAAAATACCCAATCAAGTCAATTCAGGTAACTGAACGGAAGAAGAAAAATCATTATTTCAACATGATTAATTCAGTTCAATGATTTAACTCAGGGGTATCAAACTGGCGGCTCACAGGCTGGATGTGTCACGCGCAAGCCATGCCCACCCCAGCTCCGTGAAGGGAAAAAAACATCACGAAACTTCACATGACGTCAACGTGACACAACGTAGTCACGTGATTTAACTGAACTGGTTTTAAACTATGACCAAGGCAGTCAGAGAATGGATCCCGCTTGATAAAAAAAAAAGAGTCCATGAAAGAGACTTAAAACAAGATGGACTGATGATGTCAGCAAGAATTGCTGGCCCAATTGGCAAAAGAAAGCTTGGGCCGTCTAGGTTGGAAACACGCACGAGAGGCCTTCATCCTGCAGTGGATAGACAATAGCTAAAATGACGATGATGACGACGACGATGATGATGGTTTCAAACTGAATCAAAATTCTACACAGCTGTTCAACACAAGTCAGTTCAGGAAACAGACACTGTGCGAATTACTAGGACTTTATTGGAGTTATTGTTGTATTTGTCAACCCTGAAGCTTGCCTGGCTGAAGCCATCTTGGAGCTTCAGTGCTGCCACACTGGAGCTGAGGGATAGGGAGGGGGGATTAGAGATACTTTCTCTTGGGAACCAAGGACGTTCTCACACCTGGCCGGAGGAAGGAGGAGTGATGTCACCAGACCAGCAGACGCTGCCTTGATTGGGCCATGTGACTTTGGGATGGGGCGGGGACTTTCACTTTTAATTAGGTGAAAACCGCAGGAACCTTCAGAGTTGGTTTTCACCAGATACTGTATGTGCCAATATGATATTTCCAATAAAGCTATTCTTTGAGGAATTCATCTGCCTCAGAGTTTTGCTTGGTATGGATCTATTACTTGGAACCCTGACAGTATTATTATGGATTTATAAGTGGAGTTGTTATTTCTGTCATATTATAACAGAACCTTGAAAATCTGCCAGTTTCCCCATGCCCCTTCTTATACCACACAGAATGAAGACGGAGTTATTTTGACTCTCTTTCTCACAATCTCTTCTTTCCTAATACTTTGTTGTCATTTACATTCTCTTTTATCACTTGCTAATAATGTTTGCATATCTTCCTCAACTTTATCTTTGCATTCATTTGTAGACCCCTGATTATATCTACCTAGAATGTATATCTATTTCCTGGGCAATATGCATAAGAGACATGACCATTATATTTAAATTCCAAACTATATTAAAAAACCTGATCAGCACAAATTCCTAGATAAGCGATAGTAATGATACACATTAATCAGGCCAAAAGCGAAAATGTCCATTAATTTCTGCAAATTCTGCATGCTTATTTATGACTGCCCACAATCCCCTGGCCTAGAGAATTTGTGTATGTATGTATGTGTATATATGTGTGTTTGTGTGTGTGTGTATTCTTCCAAGGCTAAAAAAGATGGACACTGCAATTAATCAAAATTGGAATATTTGTCCTTGTGGTTTTAATAAGCTTCTCTCTCAAATAAAGCAGTATGGTTTCATTTAGTCAACCCTAGTGTCAGCACGTCAAGATGCATTTATCCTAGTGCTGACATGAGAAGGAGAATGCAAGTGTCTGCAACGGGACGGTTGCCTTTCACCTACTTATTTTAGCTGGAGATAATGTCCCCTAGGAGATGGATGGGAGGGGGGAAATTCTTTGAGTTGGAGCAGTAGATTAGGGATGAATGATTGGGAAGATGGCCAATGAATACAGAGGAGTGGGGGAAGGAAGAGGAGGGATTTTGGATCAGCACCTCAGTGCTGGCTGCATGGAGTCAGTGTAAAAGTTGCCATGCTAAATAAAATGGAAGTTTGTTTCAAAAAAGACTTTGAGATGCAATTTATTTGAAGACGGCCTGAAAACCTGACACCTAGTTTTTAATACTGATAGATTGCATGCCATCAAATTTATGTCAATTGTTAACAACCATATAAATCAGGGGTGTCAAACTGGCGGCCCATGGGCCAGATGCGTCAGGAGCAGGCCACGCCCACCCAACTCCGCGAATGGGGAAAACGTCACGAAACGTCACGTGACAGCAATGTGACGCCACAAGTTTGACACCTGTGATATAGATAGAACTTCTCCAGGATGAACTATCCCCAATCTGGCCCGTCACACCTTCCAATGATGCAACCAATACTACTGTTCATCCTCCTTGCTGCTGTTGTCATCTTTTCTTTTCTTCCCTTCCATATTTCCCATTATGGACAGGGGTGGTATTCTACCGGTTCAGACCAATTCGGGTGAACCGGTATCTCCGACGATCAGCTGGGAGCGAACCGGTTCACTCCAACGATCAGGTCGGCCCGTCCAAACGCCCCTGCGCTTTACTTACCTTTACCTTCTCAACTGATTGGCGCGGAAGAGCGGATTGCTGCGTCTCGGCTGTGTTACTCCTAAGTGGTAACAGAGAAGGTTAGTATTTGTAAAACTCTGCATGTGCGCATTAGGTGCGCAAGTGCGCATGTGAGTGCGCAATCACCAAACCGGTTGTTAAACCGGCAGCATCCCACCACTGATTATGGATGTATTCAAGAAGCTAGATCTTCAGATAATGTGTCTAAAATATGATAATTTGAGTCCGGTGAGAACATTGGATTGATTTGTTTTATAATCCGTTTGTTTTGTCTTATTGGCTATCCATGGTGTTTTCAAGTCTTTTTCTCCCACACAAATCCTCAAAAGTATGAATGCTCTTTCTATCCTGCTCCTTCAAAGTCCAGCAGGACAGGCTACCAAGAATCAAATGACCTTCAAGTGATCTGAAGTCTAAACAACAGCCATCAATTCTACCCACTTAACAGCTCCCCCCCCCCTTGCCAACTTTCAATCTTTTCCAAACTTCTTCAAGAATTTCTACCCTTTTTCACTGAAATGTGGTTCAGAGTCGTTGTCAGCTCTGCACTGAATTTTAAAATGGAGGCTGAAAGGAGAAGCAGATGTTTCTGAACATGCGTAAAAGACGTTTCGCCGCTATGCAACAGCTGTATAATTGGGGAGAGGGAAAGGCTTTCAGGCCGAATCGGTGACCCCAATCTACCTTTAAACCTTAGCACAGCTTAGCGCTACGATGTTCAAATGCTGTGGATTTGACACTGCAATTTCTCTCCTTTCAGAGCTTTCTAGAGAAGTTTTCAGCTGAAACAATGCACGCACGAAAAGTGCACATTGAGAGAAAGCAGTATGCAGAAACATTTTAATTAAATGTGCAAACAGATTTATAAAGCTGGGAATAAAGTGGTCTCAGAATATCGTAGTACTAGTAGTAGTGATAATACGCAGAAGAAATGTAAACCAAATGTTATGTGAATGCAAACAAATGTGCAGACAGATAGGAAAACAGGATAAAATCAGTCTAATGATGGAAAACATCCCCAAAATATAATCTCTTCCAGTCTGCTTATAGCAGGGGTGTCAAACTTAAGGCCCAGGGGTTTTATCCAGCCTGCAGGGTGCTTAGATCTGGCCTGTGGGACCGCCCTGGAAACAGCAAAGGACCAGCCTGTAGTGCCTCTGCCAGCGAAAATGGCACTTGGGAGGGTCGCACATGGCTTCCCAGGCTCTGTTTTTGGCCGCAATAGCCTCCTGCAGCCTTCTGGCAGTGGCCTCCCAGAGCCCCGTTTTAGCGGGCAGAAGGCTAGCAAAACAAACTGAAAACAAAAACAAAAAGAGAAATGTTTCCCCTTTTGCATTTGAGCATCCAAGAAGGGACAGGAGAGGAGAAAGGGAAAGAGGAAAGACAAAAAAGAAAAAGAAGGGAAGACGGGAAGAGAGCAAGGAAGGAAAAAGAAGGAAAGAGGGGAAGGAAGAAGAGAGGAGAAGGAAGAGGGAAGGAAGGAAGGAAGGAAGGAAGGAAGGAAGGAAGGAAGGAAGGAAGGAAGGAAGGAAGGAAGGAAGGAAGGAAGGAAGAAAGAAAGAAAGAAAGAAAGAAAGAAAGAAAGAAAGAAAGAAAGAAAGAAAGAAAGAGCGAGCCTTGGTACTACAGTGGTTTAAAGCACCCTGTTATTAACACAGCTGCCTGCAATTTACTGCTGGTTCGAATCTCTCCAAGGCTCAAGGTTGACTCAGCCTTCCATCCTTTCTAAGGTAGGTTAAATGAGGACCCAGTTTGTGGGGGCAATAAGCTGACTTTGTATAAATATACAAAAGTATGAAGGCTATTGCTTAATGCACTGTAAGCCGCCCTGAGTCTCCGGAGAAGGGCGGCATATAAATCAAATAAAAAGAAAGAAGAAAGAAAGAAAGAAAGAAAAAAAGAAAGAAAGAAAGAAAGAAAGAAAGAAAGAAAGAAAGAAAGAAAGAAAGAAAGAAAGAAAGAAAGAAAGAAAGAAAGAAATTATAATGAGAGGGAGGGAGGGTCTGAGGGAAGTCCTGCCTTATCACTTGGCCACCACAGGTGCCCGCCGACATAAAAGATGTCGAGCTGGCCACGCCCACCCTGGCCATGCCCACCCCGGCCACACCCACTCCAGTCTCACGAGGTCAAACACAACCCTGAGGCGGCCCTCAATGAAATCGAGTTTGACACCCCTGGCTTATAGCATTTAAGCATAGAACTGCACTAAGAGGATGTTTTGTGTGCATTTATTCAATGTTCTCTTTTCTACTCTTGGAGAGCAAACAGAAGCAATAGATAAGAAATAAAGTGAGATTTCAGGCTTTCTGCTTCCATGCATCAACCTAAAATTCCTTGACACTTCTTTTCCCAGAAACCCAGTTTAGAAATATTTTTCCAGGCTGATCTTTGATCAGAATGTGAGATATAAGACCCAAATATTTTAATCCTCCCAATTCATAAACAGGTCTGGTTCACAAAATCAAAGGTTTATTGGAGATAAAATGAAGAAAAATAAAAAGCGGTTGCGAGCGCGGCCTCTTAGACCCTTCCCAAAGGGATTGAGTTCAAAGAGCGCAAAAAGCCATTTTCAAGCTACATATTTTATACTCCTATCCCAGGGATGGCAAACCTTTTCGGCACCAAGTGCCCGAACCAGAACGCATGTGCATATCTGCGCGCTGGAGTGCCAGAAACCCAAAAACCAGCTGGCCAGTGTGCACATGCCTGTTTTTTTGGCCGTTTTTGGCTGTTTTTAGGGTGTTTTCAAGGCCATTTTCAGGCCAGTTTCCAGGCCATTTCCAGGCCATTTTCGGGCCATTTTTCAGGCTGTTTTCCCGGCTTTCAGGCCGTTTTTCAGGCTGTTTTCAGGCCTTTTGTTGAGCCCAAAATGGCCCCCGAACACCCTGAAAACAGCCCAAAAATGGCCTGAAAAAGGCCCGGAAAATGGCCCCAAAAACCAGCTGTCAGGTTCCGATGTTATCTCAAATAAATTTCATTCTCAAACACAAAGTCTTTGATGAAATCTCTTATTTATTGAAGAATAACAATCCATTCCTGAACTCATTTGCAGCCGAAACTGATCCTCCGATCCCAAACCCCTCCCTTTCCATTCCTCAAATCTCAGTGTCTCATTGGCCACCTTCCAAGTCCATCTTTCATTTCAGTTACTACAAGTCACAGGAATTCCCCCCCCCCCTCCCCTCATCACCTAGGTGACCTTATCTGCCAGGGGGAAAGAACTGGGTGAAAAGTCAATCTACTATTTCTGACAGGCTCTTTCCTACTCATTCATGTCAGCGCTTGGGAAATCATAGTTTGGAACGCTGACACCAGCCTGTTTTTTGGCCATTTTTGGGGCCTTTTTCAGACCATTTTCTGGTGCTCCGACACCCGTGAAGAGCAGCTGGCTGGCGCGCATGTGTGCACTGGAAACCAGAAGAGCAGCTGGGAATGGCGCACATGCCCACAGAGAGGGCTCTGGCACATGTACCATACGTTCGCTAGCACTATCCTATACAATGCACGCCATGCCCAGAATCCCTCCCAGCTCCCCTTTATTCTCCCAAGTCATTCTTCAAGTTGTTTTACGCTTTAAAGGGTCATCTTGACATTTCCTGCCTAACAACAACTATCTTATCATGTTTACTTTTAACTGATAATGGTCTTGCCCAAGGCGTAGGTTCCTGTCTCTAAGGGAGCTTTTAGCAAGTCATAACACATTGTCTCCACTAATTACAATTTGTGGTCAGTTTCCAACAGTAAGAACATCATAGCTTTTTAATACATTAAACACTTTTATAAAAAAGTAACTTATTATTCATTTCCCTCAACAAGAATATTTTATTTGGGTAAGTAACCCAATCTTTGTAGTTCTCTGTCTTTCTCCCAGTCTGAAGGACATCCCTTGAAAAGTAGGAGTGCTGAAATCTTCAGCTGCTGCTTAATTAGACTTCCAACCATCTCCATGGCTGGTTAAGGATAATTAAAATTGTATTTGACAACAACTCAGTTTTCCATTCTCTATAGTAAAGAATGAAGTGGTTCAGTTAGGTTTAGCTTGATGCGTACGTAATGGTAAACAATATGAATACCATTTTAATGAAGAGTTTAAAATAATGTACCTTGAACTGGAACTCCCTCGATACTTGACGAGCTCCAGCCTCGTCTGACTTTATTTTTAGATTCCTTTAATTAAAAACAATTAAATAGCCTATGCAAAAGCACCGGTTTCCAGAATAATGTGGGTTTTCAAGAATGCCTCTGGGCCTTATGTACAGCAATAGACGTTTTTAGAAAATCAATAGAATAGTCGGTTGCCAGTTTAATGCTTTTTTAAAAAATTTTGCCCAACTGTGAGGGGGGGAGAGACAACGTTAAGCTGGGAAGGAAGCTATTTGAAGACTCTCTGCATTTTTAAATGGACACTGATATCTTAAAGTCAACAGACGTCCCCAAAAGAAACAGAAGCAGTATTTTAGGTTTTAGGTGGGTTTCTTCAAACTGGGCTCCATGTGGTTCGGCAAGGATTTCAAGAGGTTCTGTGAAAGTCTAAGAAAATACAACCAACTATCTGCTCCTGCTAATTCTTCCCTTCCCTCACCATTTAATGACCCCCATAATCCCTTGCGGGGTGGAGTCTGGGCAACTGAATGGAGCTAGCAGAGTGTTTAATGGCCAGATGCTCTTCCTGTACTACCAAGGAGCCTTGGTAGTACAGGGGTTTAAGGCACCCTGTTATTAAGCTTATTAAGACCAGCTGCCTGCAATTACTGCAGGGTTCGAATCTCGCCAAGGCTCAAGGTTGACTCAGCCTTCCATCCTTTCTAAGGTAGATAAATTGAGGACCCATTTTGTGGGGGCAATAAGCTGACTTTGTATAAAATATACAAAAGGATGAAGGCTATTGCTGAGCACATTGTAAGCCGCCCTGAGTCTTCGGAGAAGGGCGGCATATAAATCAAATTAAAAAAAAAATGTGGAGCTTTGTTCAGCCGATATATTCTCATTGTGCCCAGAGAGAGAAATATCTGCCCCTACCTAGGATCAAACTCACAGCCTCCTGATTTTGAGGTGAGAGCTCCACCTCTAGGCCACCGCACCACTCTTCCTTCTTGAGGGCTATATGTCCCCCAAATTTGTAAGCAATCCACACAGGAGAAGAATGAGGTTTTTTTGCCATGTCCACGCACACAAAAGCCATTCCTTCCTGCTCCCAACCAATTAAACATTTCCAACTCTGCAGGAGCAATCATTTGAAACCCATCCCTCCTTCTTCACTTTCCCTCTTACAGAAGGTTTGCATTAAATTTGTACTGCTAACTAGAGCATACAAAACATTTGCTAGACCAATTCTCCAATACAGCTCATCTGTCTGGAACCCGCACTGCATATCAGACATTAATACAATTGAGAGAGTCCAGAGATATTTCACAAGAAGAGTCCTCCACTCCTCCGCTCGCAACAAAATACCTTATGCCATCAGGTTTGAAATTTTGGGCCTAGACAACTTAGAACTATGCCGCCTTCGGTCCGACCTAAGCATAGCACATAAAATTATCTGCTACAATATCCTACCTGTCAATGACTACTTCAGCTTCAACCACAACGATACACGAGCACATAATAGATAAAAACTTAAGGTAACTGCTCCAAACTCAATTGCAGAAAATACAACTTCAACAACAGAGTGGTCAATGCCTGGAATGCACTACCTGACTCTGTGATTTCATCCCCAAACCCCCAAAACTTTAACCTTAAACTGTCTACTGTTGACCTCACCCCATTCCTAAGAGGTCTGTAAGGGGCGTGCATAAGAGCACCAATGTGCCTACTGCCCCTGTCCTAATGTCCCCATTTATTCATATCCTTATCCTGTATTCATAATCATGTTTATACTTATATCTGTTATCTAATACATGCTTGACAAAATAAAGAACCTGGTGGCGCAGTTGACTAAACTACTGTTAAAGTAGTATTTAGCTGCCAGCTGCCTGCAATTACTGCGAGTTCAATTCTCACCAGGCTCAAGGTTGACTCAGCCTTCCATCCTTCCGAGGTAGGTAAAATGAGGACCCGGATTGTGAGGGCAATAAAGCTGATTTTGTATAAAATAGAACACTGCTTGGGGAGGGGGGGGCAAAAGCCCTACTAAACAGGTATATACAAAAGTATGAAGGCTATTGCTTAAAAGCATTGTAAGTTGCCCTGAGTCTCCGGAGAAGGGCGGCATATAAATCAAACTAAATAATAATAATAATAATAATAATAATAATAATAATAATAATAATAATAATAATAATAAAAAAAAAATGATTAATAAATAAATAAATAAATATTCACAGCACATCAACAATCTGAACAATTCAAGAGCCAGGGACTTCCAAATGAAGGAAGTTCTCACATAATAATAATAATAATAATAATAATAATAATAATAATAATAATAATAATAATAATAATAATAATAATAATAATAATAATAATAATAATAATTTTATTTCTATATCGCCCAAAGGACTCAGGGTGGTGTACAACCTGATTAAAAGCACAAAGACAAACAAAATTTAAAAATAATTAAAATTATTAAATAATTGGCTCAATTATAAAACCCCCAAATTTAAAACCCCACATTTAAAACCAATTAAAATCTTTACATTGATAGCCCGGCCTGACGGAACAACAAGGTTTTGAGAGCACAGTGAAATACACGGAGGTCGGAGATCTTACGCATTTCTGGGGGCAGTTCATTCCAAAGGACAGGGGCTCCCACAGAGAAGGCCCTCCCCCTGGGTGTCGCCAGCCGACATAATTTGGCCGACGGCACCCTGAGGAGACCCTCTCTGTGGGAGTGGACTGGCCGGTAGGAGGCTACTGGTGGCAGAAGACGGTCTCGAAGGTACCCAGGTCCAATGCCATGCCATGTAACTCAAGGTTGAGTTGTGGGGGATCTTGGTGCTTTCTGAGTTTGGGCCTTTTTTTGGGGGGGGGGACAAATCTTTCATTACCAACCTAGCTACATAACATCAACAGTGCTATTTGACTGAGAGCACCAAGAACCCCATCGTCCAACTTCTCCACCCAAATATCAACTGTGCGCTAATCACTCTTTCTCAACCCGGACAGAAGGCAATGGCAAGTCACTTCCAAAAAGAAAAAAAGAAAAAATCTTGCCAAGAAAGTTGTGTGACCTTGTTCAAACTGCTTCTGGGAGTAAAGCCTCTGTATATAAATGCATGCATCTAAATTATTATTGTGGTCGCAAGCAGCAATTTCTAGAACACCAGCTTCACTTTCTGTGGTGACGTGAGGAGGGCTTTGCATTTTAACAGCTAGAGCGCAGCTTGCATTTTGAATCACCGAGGAAGCAAAACGCTTTGCTTTGCAAAAGGTTAGCATTGGGGTATTTCAAATGTTCCATGTCACCCCTGAAGCGAACCTGGCTGAAGCCATTTTTATGATTCCAGGGCTGCACAAGAAAGGGAGGGGGGGAAATAGTTTTTGTAGTCAAAACAAAAAGTTTTCTTGTGGGAACCAAGGACATTTCAACAGGTGGCGGGGGAAAGGAGGAGTAGAGTAACTGCGCAAGCAGCCGGCACCTCTATTGGAGAATGTGACTGATGCCTGGGGAGGGGAATTTTCACTTTTTAGTTAGGTTTCAGAGTTGTGCTAATATGATGCATCCAATCAATTGTTCTTTGAGGAATCTACCTGCCTCGGAGTTCTGTTTTCAATGGGTGCATTACTTGGAACGCTAACATTCAATCCCAGACGTTCTGGAATCCTGCCACCCAGAGATGTTGAATGAGAAAGACTCCATCAGAGCTCTCTGCACATACAAAGCTTATGTATGTGCAAGGTTAAAAATGAGGTTCTCAAGCTTTCCTTATGCTTTGAACTGGGATCCCTTTCTGCAGACGAGAAGAGATACCATTCCAGAGAGTGCTGGATGATACGTCTAAATATCTGCAATATTTTGAAGAAGTCAGGGGTGGGCTGCTGGGGGTTCATAGGGGTTTGGGAGAATCTCTAGCTAAGATTCTGTGCAGTTTGGAGAACCCCCAAATCCCACTCCTGGCTGGCCCTCCCCACCCTGCCCCGCCCCTACCAGGAGGCCCCACATGGCCCATTTTGGATGCAGGTAAGTGCAGGGCACATGCGAAGACTTGGGGAGGGCAAAAAACGGGCCTACCGGAAGTTTGGGAAGGCTGGAAACGAGCCCATTTCCAACCTCCAGAGGGCCTCTAGAGCCTGGGGAGGCTGTTTTCACCCTCCCAGAGACTCGAGGAAAGCCTTCCGAGCCTGGGGAGGCCAAAAATGCCCCGCCCCTGCCATGGTGCAGGAGGCTGACTAGGCCACACCCACCATGGCCACACCTACCCAGCAACCAGGCAGAGAACCCTTTGTTAAAATATTTGAAGCCCACCCCTGCAGGAAACCCTATACAACTTCAGACAAACAGTTATCCAATTTGATGTCAATGCTTTATTTTACTGCAGCAGAGAGAGTCGGAAGTCAATGCTTCTTTTTCTTTCTCTTAATCCTTCCTCTCTTTTCTTCTCTCCCCCTTCCTTCCCGTTGTTCTCCTGTTCCCGTTGTTCTCCTGTTTTCTTTTGTATTGTGTATCTTATTTTATTCTGCAATTACTGTAAATTCAAATCTCACCAGGCTCAAGGTTGACTCAGCCTTCCATCCTTTCTAAGGTAGGTAAAATGAGGACCCAGATTGTGGGGGCAATAAGCTGACTTTGTATAAATATACAAAAGTATGAAGGCTATTGCTTAACGCATTGTAAGCCGCCCTGAATCTCCAGAGAAGGGTGGCATATAAATCAAATAAAAAAATAAAAAAATTCTACAACTCAGTCAAATGCTTAAATGAAAAATTGGGTTAAAAGAGCAAAAGATCAATGTACAATATCCACGGGCTTCAAGACCATCCTAAATGATGCCACAAGTCTTGGAAATTTGGAGAAGTTGGAAAGAAGAAGCCTCAAGTTCAACCCTGGAGGGTATCACAGTAAAGTTTACGTTTTCTCACTGAAAGTGTAGACCTTCCTCTTTTTAGTCTGGCTTCATTTTTCCTTGCAATAAAGACTTTAATCTAGCTGTACCAGGGCTGAGAGTTTCTTGCCAAGTCTTGAAATGTCAGGATATCTGATTTATTGCCAAGGCTAGGTTGCAAGGCTTCGTGCTTGCTATCTACTTTTTTTTAAAACTCAAGTACTGAGTTTTAACATTGGTACTGGTGTCTTTCAGGAAAAGAAGGGTAAAAGCCTGTATTGTCTCTTTCTCCAAGACAGAATTTCACTGCGAACCAGAGGTAGTATTCAGCCAGTTATGACCAGTTCTGGTGAACTGGTAGCAGAAATTTTGAGTAGTTCGGAGAACCCGGTTCTCCGGGGACCCAATTTGTGGGGGCAATAAGCTGACTTTGTATAAAATATACAAAAGTATGAAGGCTATTGCTTAATGCATTGTAAGCCGCCCTGAGTCTCCGGAGAAGGGCGTCATATAAAAAATAATAATAATAAAAAAAAAAACCCGGCAAATACCACCTCTGACTGGCCTGATCTATTTGCTGCCTCCCGAGTCACAGCTGATCGAGTTGCAGCTGATCGAGTCCCAGCTGATCCCAGGGACACTGCAACCATCATAAGTATGAGTCAGATTCCAAGCATCTGGATTTTGATTACATGATCATGGGGATGCTGCAAAGGTTGTAACTGTGAAAAATGGTCATAAGTCACATTTTTCAGTGCCGTTGTAGCAATACCAATAGAACTTAGATTTATATACCGCTTTGCAGTGCTTTACAGCCCTCTCTAAGTGGTTTACGGAGTCAGCATCTTGCCCCAAACAATCTGGGTCCTCATTTAACCCACCTCAGAAAGATGGAAGGATGAGTCAACCTTGAGCCTGGTGAGATTCGAACTGCCACATTGCAGGCAGCCGGCAAGCAGCAGAAGTGGCCTGCAGTATTGCACTCTAACCACTACGCCACCATGTCTACAAGTTAGCATCTTGCCCCCAACAATCTGGGTCCTCATTTGACCCACCTCGGAAGGATGGAAGGCTGAGTCAACCTTGAGCCTGGTCAACTCATCCTTCCCATGAGGTATAAAAATATAATAAAATAGTAAGCAGTAAAATATAATAAAATCTAAAAAATCTAAATCCCCACCATCCAGGCAGAGCTGAAGAAGCTTCTTGGATGAGAAGGGAAACTTCTTCAAATAAAAACCAGAAAGTTCAGTTGCCTCTTGAAAAAAGCACCTTTGGGAGAGAAATGAGAAGTATCAACATAGGTGCTAATCAAGGGATTTTTCCCCCTTAGGTAGGACCAGATTAGTCTTTGGGTTCCATTTTCAGAAGATAACTTTGGTGAAATAATTAAAATAGGCACATACTTGCAAAGCACTGTTTCTCTTGACAGTTCATTCTGCTTTATACTTTTGGCTATTGGTCATCTGAAGTAACCTTGAGACTGGAAATTGTGTAAGACCTATTTGGTGATTCTTATATCCCATATAATGAGAATCATATTTAAGAATTGGCCCAACTGGGGAATGCTTCATTATGCTTTCTCCCTTCTATAGGTGAAGGTAAAGGTTCTCCTCACATATATGTGCTAGTCGTTCCCGACTCTAGGGGGCGGTGCTCATCTCCGTTTCAAAGCCGAAGAACCAGCACTGTCCAAAGACGTCTCCATGGTCATGTGGCCGACATGACTAAATGCCAAAGGTGCATGGAATGCTGTTACCTTCCCACCAAAGGTGGTCCCTATTTTTCTACCTGCATTTTTTACGTGCTTTCAAAAACTGCTAGGTTGGCAAAAGCTGGGACAAGTAACGGGAGCTCACCCCATTACATGGCACTAGGGATTTGAACCGCTGAACTGCCGACCTTTCAATCGACAAGCTCAGCATCTTAGCCACTGAGCCACAGCGTCCTTTCTCCCTTCTATAGTCATCAACTAATATTTTCCATAACTTCAAAGGTGGAAGGTTTCAGTATAAAACCACTCTATTTTTACACATTTCCTTAGCAGTTTGGGGAACCTGACCTCCTTCACGTTGTGCAGGAAGCTTACCTGAATGGCAGTTGTTGCTGTTATTACCATCTCAATTTATATCCAACCTGTGGCAGGGGAAAGTGCTGAAGCCCAGAGACCATTGCTGATGGGAAAAGAACTGTTGGAGCAGGTTGAAGGTTATTTGCAAATTCTCCTGCATTTGTTCAAGGGGGGAAATAAGCCTAGAGAAAATAAAGGCTTGCAGCTCAAAAGAAGAATCGGCCTTCCAAGAAAGTGAAGAAGAATCCCAAACTACAAAGGAGAGAAGACAAAGCAAACCATTGAAGACATTCAAGTAGAAGGCTTGAACCAAATAGAAGATAAATCGCTTAGAGATAAATCAAGCTTTATGATAAGGAAGGGATGGGGTAGGATGGGATGGGATAAATTGTCCTAAAGGTGCTGAGGTTATTATTATTTTTTTCCCTGCGTGCCCAAAGCAGTTTCATTGTTACCTAGATACAAAGAAGCTTTGTGCTCAACTTAAACATCTCGATATAGCTACCTCTGCCTTGCAAGTGAAAACATATAAAAGGGCAGAAGAGTTACCGTAACTTCAACAGGAGAGGATATTGTTGAACGCTCTTGAAATTGTTTTTGTATGGTGTGGCCTGGAGTGTATCCAGGAATAAACAGAACCCGCAGGTAGAGATTCCTCAGAAGCAAGTAAGGTTCAAGGATGGACCTGTTGAACAGAATAGCTGGTAGAAAAAGATCAGCAGCTGTGGGAGCATCTCAGTGAGGACAGTCCAGTAGAGGTCCAAATTTGAAAAGTTGTAGAAAGAGTTATAAAATCATATAGCGAGAAGAACTGATGGCAGGTGGACCATCTGGTAGTAGTACCTCAGATAGAAAGTCCCTACAGAGAGTGGTGAGGACAGCCGAGAAGATTATAGGAAGCTCACTTCCCATTAATCAAGATAACGCTTATAAGCACTAAGTGCTTAGAGCTCAAAGCATTGTTAGAGATCCCACACACCCACTTTATGGTCTGTTTCTGTTGCTCCCTTCTAAGAGGAGGTTTCCAAGTATTTCTAGCAGGACTACTAGATTCTGTAACAGCTTTGTTCCCTATGCCATCCGTCTAGTAAACTTGCAAAATTCGTTTTTCTCGCTATGTACATGTATAACCTGAACCAGACTGTGTTTTTCTTTGTGTCATATAATATATGTGGGTATGTGGATATATGCATAATTACTTACTTACTTACTTATTTGTCATGTTCATATAGTGTATATTGGAGGTGGTGACCCTTTGAGAGCTGTATGCAACAAAATTTCATTTTAATGTGTGCCAATTAGAGCACATTTAAAGTGACAATACAGTTATTCTAAGTCTAAGTCTACCAACACAGTCATAGAATTAATCCCACTCAGTGGTGGAATTCATTTTTTTACTACCAGTTCTGTGGGTGTGGCTCGGTGGGCGTGATGTGGCTTGGTGGGTGTGGCTTGGTGGGCATCGCAAGGGAAGGATACTGTAAAATCTCTATTCCCACCCACTCCAGGGGAAGGATACTGCAAAATCTCCATTCCCACCCCATTCTGGGGCCAGCCAGAGGTGGTATTTGCCGGTTCTCCAAACTACACAAAATTTCCACTACTGGTTCTCCAGAACCTGTCAGAACCTGCTAGATTTCACCCCTGATCCCACTTGATAAAAAGCATCCATGAAAGAAATCTAAAACAAGATGGATCAACGACATCGGCAAGTATTGCGGGGCCAGTTGGCAAAAGAAAGACCGTACGGGTTGGAAACATGCAGAAGAGGCTTTCATCCTGCCGTGGATAGACAATGGCTAAGATGATGATGATGATGATGATATAAGTCTAAGTGCTATTGCTAAGGACTTGATTCTCCCCTGGGAGATGAAAAGTATCAAACACAGTTCTGGCAGTGCAGCACTCCTTGGCCTGGGAGTGTCAAAGGAACTGATGTTCTTCTCCATGAAGTTCTTGAGCATTTCTACAAATCTCTGTCTGATCTTAATTGCAGGACAAGTTCATATCGAGGTCGACAATCACTGAAACCAGAAGAAAAAGTTTCTGACTGCAGAAGTGTCAGAGTTTGTTGCAGAAATCACATCCAGAAAGCACACACAGATAACTGATTCAGCAGGATTCATTAACTTCTCTTTATATACATAATAACACATACAATACCAACAGCAGATTCTTCCAATATGGTAGAGATGACAAGCAAACACAACCAGAGGAGAGAACAGCAGAGATGAGTTTCGGTTTCAATTCAGAGAGCAGACTAGTTTGCAGCTTTTGCACAGACCCAGAGCTACAGAGCCACACCCAGGCTCCTTCCAATTTCAGTTTCCAAACAGTCCTCATTGGCTGACTTAGTTGCTATGCCTATTCATTGGCTGACCTTGTTACCATGTCTCTGCCAGTCATTAATTCTTTGACAAGAAGTTTACATAAAGACATGGTGGACATTGAGAAGAGTGACGGAGAAGGCAGAACAAGTAGACTCATCACCATTATCACTACCTTCTAATCTTAACACAATCAAGTGTTTTACTGCAGGTGTATCGTTGACTGTTGTGGAGTATAAACAGAGAGTCTGGAAAGCCTGCCAGCTTTTTCCACTGCCCACTCTTACACCAAATAGAATCCAGGTGGGATTATTTTGACTCTGCTTCTCACACCTCCTCTTTTAGTTAAATGGCTCTTTTCTTTCTATTAACAGTCAACCTAAGGACTCTTGTCTACTTTGAGTAAGATCATCTCTGTACTCTTCTACGTCAGCTAAGTCTTTATGGAGTAAGATTATTTGACAATGGTATACAATCCAAGCAGTTCTGTCTGAGTACGAAAGCTTAAGTTCTTTAGACTTTGTGTAGGCAAAGTCGAAAACAAGCAAGGTTTTATTTTTACCAGAAGTAACAAAAGGGATTCATTCTTCAGTTCTAACATGTCATTCTCAACAAGGTAGTTTTGGCTCAGCTCATGTGAAAACACCAGATTGTAATATGCGCAAGAGGAGATGGTTTGTCACTGCTACCATCCCACACAACTCCCAGGGACTGTCAACTCGCGAAGACTCGTTATTTTTGTAAAGGCTGTGGAGCTAACACAATGAGACAATAATGTGTCTGCTTGGAAATAGAAGCTTGGAAACTTGGCTTGTTTAGCCAAACTGAATAAAAAACCGTTCACCTGATCGGATTCACCTGATCTCCGTCCCCTTTGTACTCTTTTACAAAAAAATAATAATAATAATAACGGTGCCACGTGAGAAGGTGTTTCATGGTTGACTTACAATTGTGCTGAATTGTTTTAAATTAAGCCTGGAGCAATAGCTTCCCAAATAACAGCTTGTGTGGGTTTCTCTTCTTCCG